>NC_090932.1:1232857171-1233160201 GCF_040938575.1 Ambystoma mexicanum | reverse complement strand
GACATGAGGAATGGACCTGCAAATATGGAGGATGAGATGGATGCAGAGGCACATATCAATACACCATGCAGTGTACAATACAACAACAATATGCACTATGAATGTATACACAGTATTGACTACAGACTGCCCACACAGCTCATGGGAGTCCAATGTCACCATGTACGTCAATGTCACTTGGGCACACCCTTTGCAAGCCCATGGAAACGGGAAGCAGGAGGGGTGTGTGTGACAAAAACCCAAGCATCTGAACCAAATCCATGACAAGCCTGCATGTGCCCAGCCACAATGCAGCGTATACCCACGGGAGCCACACAAGGCAACACACTGTCCCAAAATAAATAAATAAATAAATAAATAAATAAATAAATAAATCAAAAATGGCCATTAATGGGCCCGGGGGGTGTGGGGGAGGCCCCACCCAGGAGGTCCGAGGACAGGGTGCACACCAAAACCCACCTGTGTGGATCTTGGGAAAAAAAAAACACCTCCATGGGCTCATGGCCTACATGGCTACCCTATTGTGGGAGTATCACTGCTGTCGCTATCCTCACCCTCTGCAGGAGCATCAGGAGGTCGTGGCACTATGGGAGGCAGCCCACGCAAAGCCCTAGTCTGTTCCTCCATGGCTGCAAGCATGCGGGTGTGGTAGGTCTCGTTCTGGAGGATAAGTGTGCGGAGGTCCCCATGCAACAACTCACGGGATGCCCGGACCTCCGCCTTAGTTGCCTGCATCTCAGCTGAGAGCGTACGGGTGAGACGCTCCAGCTGCTGTTCTGTCCTTTGGTTTGTTGAAGCCTCAAGCTCAACAAGAGTCATCCTGAGGTGAAGGAGTTCCAGCCTCAGAGCTTCCCTGTGGCCCTGGGACTCTATGGAGATGGCTTCCTGCAGAGTCGCCAGTGCCGCCCGCCTGTCCCTGTCGGACGCCAACATGTCCTCCCTGTGTGACTGGCAGATGGAGTCGGTTGCCTGCTGTAGTCGCTCCATCAGCCTTTCGGGGGGGACAATGGAAGTGGCCACCCTATCCATGGCCTGCGCCATCATCTCTGATGATGCTGCCTGTTGGGTTGCCATACCGTAAATGGATTGCTCCCATGCAGTATTGCCAGGTGGCGTACGGCCACCACGTCGGCGGGCACCACACCTGTCTGGGGCAAGGCGAACTGCGCCTTGCTGTGCCGGCACTGCCTGAGGCTGCAGGACTGCATTCCCCCTCTGATCTGCTGACCCAGGAACAGGATCAGATGTCGCAGAGTGTGACCCTGCATCCGTAACCACCAAAGGCGTACCTGCCAACACTGACATCCCCATTGAGGGTTCTAACCCTGGTGCAGGTGGGTCGGACAGAACAGAATCCCTCCCAGGAACACTCACCTGCGAAGGCACGTAGGTCTCATCATCCGAATCGACACCTGAATACAGCTCGGGGGAGGTGCAGCCAGAGACACCCCTTGAGAGCACGACCTGCAGCAGTTGTGGGTTCTCACCCACCACCACACCACGTCCCTCACTGGTGGTCGGTCGGCCCTCAGACCCCTCCTGGGTCTGCACCATCTCCACAACCCCAGCAGTATGAAGTGCGTCTTCCCCTGCAAAGACATAAAAGAAAACAAATGGAAACAGGCAATAGCACTATGGCACACAATTAGGGCTGAGAGGCTACAGAAACAGTACTTGATTGACACATGTCCCACATGACTAAAACACTCCCATGCATGCACCGTCACTGCGTGTGATGGGGAGGCAGATGGCACACATTGATGACACCAAGATGGAAGATGAACACATTTGCTGCATGCTGCCTAGCAGTGGCATCACACATTGGCCAGTGATTGGCAGGTCAAATACACATGCCATCACACAGATGTCATGTACCCTGGCCATGAAGTGAAGAGGGAGAGAAGGTCACCAATTGTTCATTCAGTCCAGTTTGCTCATATAATTGATTATTTTCATTGTAATGGTTCAAATGTTTAACCTGCAGCTGCCAGTCAAAAATGGTCCTATAGCACAGGGACATGTCTAAACTAATCATGTCCAGGAAACTGAGCCAGTCCACTGTACCATAGCCATGTCAGACATGTGACAATAGGACTGAGAAATCCCGAGTAAAAGTGGTGGTATGCAAACAATCTGCCTGAATAAACAGAGGTAAATAAGCAACAGTGTTGTGGCAAGATGACACTCCAAGGGCAACTGGCGTGGTGTTGGGCTGGATGTCTAATGTTGGCCGAAGGGATGCTGCTATACCCAAATGCTGGTGCCAAGAATGTATAGGAAGAGGCACATGGGTGAGCCGAACCACTCAGGCACACACACCCTCCCCTGGCACCCAAACAGAAGCCCTCCCACACACACCATGCACATGGATGACACACACACATGCATGTGCACTCACCGGACAATGCCTCGTAATCTGCCAGTTCTCCCATGCCTTGGATCTGTTCCTCCGTGACGTAGGTCCCAGCAACCTGCTCATGTGGAGTGAGTTCTATGTCGTCTGCTGGAGACCCACCTCCAGTCACTAGAGTTGCAGCATGACTTGAGGCCAGCTTACTCTTTGCCCTGCGCTTCAGGTCATTCCAGCGCTTGTAGCATTCATTAGCTCTGCGCCTCACGATTCCAAGGGCACTTATGATGTCCGCAATGGTCTGCCAGTGTGCCTGACATTGTGCAGGTGTGGTCTTGGATCCTGCAACAATCACCATTTCGCGGTCATGTGCGGACACATACTCTACAAGTGCATTCAGTTCGGCCTCATTGAAGCTGGGCTTCCTTGACGGGCCGGACTGTGTAGCCATGTCTGGGGCATCAGCCTCTACTGGACAAGCACTCTTCCTCTTCCGCTTGGAAGGTGGTGGGGATCCTGAGTGTTCTACGCCGCTCTGGACACTAGGGGCAGGAGCGTGGGATTGCACACTCAGCATGGGAGTTGGTGCAGGCATTAGCTCAAGTGTGATGGTGTCAGGGGGAATGTCAGCATGATGGACTTGGACCGACACTGTCCTGGATGGGTGTGTGAGAGGTGGGGTGGATGGAGCCGCAGCTGCCCCTGCAGCCTCCCCAGCCTGCCTACACGGGGAAGAAGATGACTTAGCTGCCCCTGATCCACGTGGCCTGATGACACCAACGTTCACCGGCGCACGTGGCGTAGACCTGCTGACCTGGAAGTCAGCCATGGAGTCATCCTGTGCCAGGTCTGGTTCCACAGTGGGCTGGTCCAACAAGGGCTGAGCATGGATGGTGTCAGCCACGGTAACCTCAACCAGGGGGGGGGCATGGGTGTCCCTGACTGCTCCTCCACACATGGGGGGCTAGGGGCACCCTGCAAGTCACAGCCACGTCCCCTACTGGATCCACCACTGCCACCACTTGGGGCTCGGCCACCTTTGCCACCCTTACGGCTTGGTCCCCTCCCAGCCATGGCACTGATGTTATTGTGCGTATGGGAGTCAATGTGAACTATTGTCCTGGGCAATTGGGGGATAAAGGGGTTGGGTACCAGATGGTAATCATACCCTCGTGCTCTAGCAAGGCTGTATGTCACCCCTGGGGAAAGATGACAGGTCACGCAACGCAGAGGCACCCCAAAAAAGCAAAGTAAGGTGCACGCAACCCCTCTTAGACCACGTGCGTGGAAAAATAAACCTGCACTATGCTGTGGCACCCAGAAACACAAGAATGAACGTATGCGTGTCACACGCAGCCTAGAATGACCTTTGAAGGGGTACGCGACACACGGGGCAAGCACAGATGTTAAATACGTGCGCGACTCACCGTCTGCCAGGAACAAAAGCATGAAAAATATGCGCGTGTGCGCGTTGGCAACACCCCCGCCAAAAGAAGAATTGTACACTGTCTGAGGAGACAGGACAACAGTAGAAGGGAACGCTGTTTGAGGAAACAGGCCCAGGCAAAAGAGGAAAAGAGAAAAAGCTGTCAGAGGTAACAGGGAGTACGAACTGGAAACGCCGTGAAGTAAATCGCGTATGAACCGACAAGAAGTACAGAATTCACCCACTCGCTCTCCACGAAAAGCACGTACAAGGAAATGGCGTTCTACACGTACCTTTTATACCCACGTCACAGATGCGCATACGCGATGAGGACATTTCCACCAATTACGCGCTTTGACACTCGGACGTGTATCTCTTCATTTTTACACGCGCCATTCTCTACGGCCATGAGCGTGACGTCACAGCTGCGCATGGTGGCCTTTGGGCCAATGAAATTGCATATGCGAGCACACGTGGTAAAACTGCACGTCCGAGTGTCATCGCGTGTAGTCGGAGGGAAGTGAGCGTACACGCGATTGGCCTGGGTACGTGTATTTCTGGGGTGAGCAGGAAGTTCCACACGCGATTGGTGGAAATCCACGTGTGCTCTGTCATCATGTGTAATGAGGGAAACACCCGCGTGCGTCACGTCACAGACGCGCTTTCGCGCTAAGGGCCTTTGGTCCAATGAAATCACATATGCGTGCTGACGTGCATACGCGCTAAGGGCCTTTCCTCGATTCACACGCAGACGTGCAGGATTTTCATGTGCCAAATCACTCCGTATCAAGCTGGCCACGCGTAAGCACACGGAAGACCACGCTCCTGCCCAGAAGGCCGAATTACTGCCCCCCAGAGCCCCGAGCACGCTCCCACCTGCCATCTGCTGCTGCCTGACTGCCTGCTGCCCACGTGCCCTGCAATTTGCTGGCTGCACATCAGCCAGGGGTGCTGTTGCTGTGACCACCCCTGCTGGAACCGAAGACTCCCGACTGGGATTCCATCGCTCCACAGCCCAGCCCCAGGACACAGTTGCCCACCCACTGCTGCCTCTGGGGTTGTCATGTCGTGCACTGCAACATCTGGCACCACTGACAAGCCCCGGCCAGAGAGGCAGAGGGGCACCAGCTTCAGTGCCAGGGAAGTTGGTGTCCTGGTGGAGCAAGTCCTGGGGCAGTATGATGCCCTCTACGGAAGTATGCGCGCCGACAAGGAAGGACGGACTCGGATCTGGACGGACATCGTGACTGCCATCAATGCGGAGGGGGTGGCAGTCCGCGACTTCCAACATGTCAAGAAGTGCTGGGAGGACTCAGGTCCAGGACCCTGAACAAGGCTCGGCGCCTCCTGAAGGCAGCAGATGCTAAGGGGCACCAGGGCCACTTGTCGGAAGATCAGATGAGGGCCCTGGAACGCATATCCCCAGCGCTCCACGTCCAGGTCCTTGAGAGGCAGACCCGTCTGGAGTCGAGCTGCCTCATGCATCATGATTGTAAGCTGTGCGTGTGGTGATGTGCCAGTAGTGTGCCGGTTGCACATCTGTTTGTATGGGGCCGAGTATGGGTGGGGGTGTACAGGGCTGTGAGGCTAACACATGCGAGGGCTGTCATGTGTGAGACATGGATGGTGCTTGTGTGTGTAGGCTTGCATGCCAAATGCAGTTGTGTGGGCACACATGTTTGGATGAATGTGTATGTAAGTGGGCATGTTCGTGATGTCACGCATGTATGTTGTTTTCAGCTGCATGTATCAGCACTGTGTACATGTGCATGTGTGTGTATTTGACAAGGGTGCAACAGTGATGCAACATGGATGCATGTGACAGCGGGATGTGGAAGCCTGATTGGCAGATGTGACATGGATGCCCATCGGAACACTGCGACAGTTGGCTGAGGTGTACACATGCATGCAAGTGTGGTGGTGTGCGTGCATGTGTAGTGCACTCCCTGTGTTGCATGGGATGTCTGGCTCACCTTTGCCTGCTCATGCTGTTGTATGTGTATGGATGGTGCTGGCAGTTGGGATGTGGCTGTGGTATGGCTCATGTGTGCAAGTTGAAATGACATGTGTGTTGCCGATTGTGATGCCATGTCTGAGGTTTGCCAATGCCACTCATGTGCAACTGTCATGTGTGTATGTGTCCATTGTACAGTGCCCTGATGCCTGTGTTTAATTTCTCCCTGTCTGCAGCGTCAACTGATGAAGAGGGCGGAGAAGGTGCTGTGGAGCACAGCGGTGGGGATCGCACCGCCAGCCCGAGACGCAAGGCCCGGCTCCCCTCCCAGGTTGTGATCTCGTCGGGGAGTGAGGAGTCCGGTGCCGCGTCCCAGGCCGCAGCTGCTGGGGGGAGGTCCAAGAGGCGGAGGTCGGAGTTGGACTCCTCGGCAGCAGAAGGGGCAGCTGGGACCCCACTGGGCCCAATGGGGGAAGATGGCAGGGAGTCATCCAGGTTGGTGGGGGGTTTGGTGGAGGAGGAGGCCGTGCAAGCAACAGAGACAGGGTCTGGAGGTGGGGATTCCACTGGTGCTAGTGGTGCAGTGCAGGACCAGGGACAGGAGGCAGCACAGGTCGCCGCGGAGGTGCCTGTGTGCAATCCTGTCCCTGATCTTGTCACTGCATCATCTTGCACCAGCAGGGATGCCTACGTCCAGACCCGTTTTCAGGCAGGGGATGAGCTCACGACAACTGGCCTTCCTCTGCCTGCAGACGTGGCTATCTGTGTCCGGGTTGAGCCTGTCCTGACTGGTGTGGCGTTGCGTCAACGAGGTGACCTGCAGTCTTTTCATGAGGAGACTGCACGTCATCTCGAATGGCTCGTTGACCGCGTCGGCCTACTGGGACGGGTCACCCAGTCTGGATTCCTCCATTTGATGGGGCTTGCTCAGACCCCCTCCTCAACTGAACCCCCTATGTGCCAGTCGTCCTCCGTGCCATCTTCCCACCCATCAGTCACCTGGGTGCCCTGTGGAGCTGTCTCTGACGGTGCGGCCAGGCTGGTGGAGGAGGCATCCCTGCCACAGTCGGGAGTCGGACGTCCAGCAGGGGTGGCCACATCAACGACTGCACCCCAGCCAGCGGAGGATGTGCAGGAAGCAGGAGGCAGTGCACGGGCAGAGGCTCAGCAGCAGCAACGTGGTGGTAGCCATGATGGCTCGGGGCCTTCCACATCGGAGGGGCAGGCATCGGCCGGAGGGCAGCTGGACCCAGGACCGGAAGTGTCTTCCGTGTGGCAGCGGTTGGGCCATGCCATAGATGCGGAGCGGCAGCGGGCGGAAGAGGCACGTCTCACGATGGTCAGGGCGGAGAACTCCATGCAGAGGGCCCTGAGGCGTGCCGAGTGCCTCGAGGCCATCCGGAGGGAGTTTGGGGGGAACATGTGGACGGCCCTGCGGACCCTCGGGGCCATGGAGGAGGAGCGCCTCCGGGACATTGAGCAGGAGTTCGATGATGCCCTGGCCCGGAACATCCCGAAGTGAGCCGTCGGACTAGCCCGCTGCCCTTGTAAATAGTTATATAGTTAGTGTTAGGTTTCCTTTGGTTTGGCTTTATTTTTGGACCTTTTGGACAATGGGCCACATTTTTGTATATAGTTATTTTTTTTAGGTAGTGTCCTTTCTTCGGTTGGGATCATGGACCCTGGATAGTTATCTGTACATAGTTGACTTTTGGATTTTCAATTTTAATTATGATTTCGCCATGGAGCAATGGTTTTCGATTTTAATTTGTGACTTTGGACACCTTTCCTTTGCATTATGATTTGTGGTTTAGCATTTTTTCACGGGCCTGCTGTTTTTTTTTGTGTTAAATTTCTATTATTGTTTGTTTATTTTTGATTCAATTTATGTTGCTTTTAATACATATTTTTTCTTCAAAGTTCAATGTGTAGTATCATCTCATTGGTTTCATGCATATCATGATATGGGTTTTGACATTCACTGACACCCATTGGGTGTATGTGAGGGACATGTGTTCATTTCAAAACTTGCAATTGGGCTTCTGTCATGTTTTTGCAATTTCTAAGTGGGTGGATGCAATACTCGGGTGGGTGTTTGCCATTTGGAGGCTGACCATAAGGGCCAGGGATCTACATTGTGGTGACATGTTGGCTGGGAGACGTGAGTGGGGGCCTGGTGGAGGCTGCCCCTGCACTGCTGGGGGGTGGGGGTGATGGGACCCATGGGTGGGGGCCTGGGGGAGGCTGCCCCTGGTGGCTGGGGGTGGAGGTGCAGGGAGACATGAGTTGGACATGAGTGGGGGCCTGGTGGAGGCTGCCCCTGCACTGCTGGGGGGTGGCGGTGGTGGTAGACATGGGTGGGGGCCTGGTGGAGGCTGCCCCTGGTGGCTGGGGGGTGGGGGTGATAGGGGACATGAGCGGGGGCCTGGTGGAGGCTGCCCCTGGTGGCTGGGGGGTGGGGGTGATGCGAGACATGAGTGGGGGCCTGGTGGAGGCTGCCCCTGCACTGCTGGGGGGTGGGGGTGGTAGGGGACATGAGTGGGGGCCTGGTGGAGGCTGCCCCTGCACTGCTGGGGGGTGGGGGTGGTGGTAGACATGAGTGGGGGCCTGGTGGAGGCTGCCCCTGCACTGCTGGGGGGTGGGAGTGGTGGTAGACATGAGTGGGGGCCTGGTGGAGGCTGCCCTTGGTGGCTGGGGGGTGGGGGTGATGGGAGACATGAGTGGGGGCCTGGTGGAGGCTGCCCCTGCACTGCTGGGGGGTGGGGGTGATAGGGACATGAGTGGGGGCCTGGTGGAGGCTGCCCCTGGTGGCTGGGGGGTGGGGGTGATGGGAGACAAGAGTGGGGGCCTGGTGGAGGCTGCCCCTGCACTGCTGGGGGGTGGCGGTGGTGGTAGACATGGGTGGGGGCCTGGTGGAGGCTGCCCCTGCACTGCTGGGGGGTGGGGTGATGGGAGACATGAGTGGGGGCCTGGTGGAGGCTGCCCCTGCACTGCTGGGGGGTGGGGGTGATGGGAGACATGGGTGGGGCCTGGTGGAGGCTGCCCCTGCACTGCTGGGGGGTGGGGGTGATGGGAGACATGAGTGGGGGCCTGGTGGAGGCTGCCCCTGCACTGCTGGGGGGTGGCGGCGGTGGTAGACATGGGTGGGGGCCTGGTGGAGGCTGCCCCTGGTGGCTGGGGGGTGGGGGTGATAGGGGACATGAGTGGGGGCCTGGTGGAGGCTGCCCCTGGTGGCTGGGGGTGGGGGTGATGGGAGACATGAGTGGGGGCCTGGTGGAGGCTGCCCCTGCACTGCTGGGGGGTGGCGGTGGTGGTAGACATGGGTGGGGGCCTGGTGGAGGCTGCCCCTGGTGGCTGGGGGGTGGTGGTAGACATGAGTGGGGGCCTGGTGGAGGCTGCCCCTGGTGGCTGGGGGGTGGGGGTGCAGGGAGACATGATTGGGGCCTGGTGGAGGCTGCCCCTGCACTGCTGGGGGGTGGGGGTGATGGGAGACATGGGTGGGGGCCTGGTGGAGGCTGCCCCTGGTGGCTGGGGGGTGGAGGTTCAGGGAGACATGAGTTGGACATGAATGGGGGCCTGGTGGAGGCTGCCCCTGCACTGCTGGGGGGTGGCGGTGGTGGTAGACATGGGTGGGGGCCTGGTGGAGGCTGCCCCTGCACTGCTGGGGGGTGGC
Organism: Ambystoma mexicanum; assembly: GCF_040938575.1. NCBI lineage: Eukaryota > Metazoa > Chordata > Amphibia > Caudata > Ambystomatidae > Ambystoma > Ambystoma mexicanum. The sequence continues at coordinate 1,233,150,798 of NC_090932.1, read as the reverse complement.
GGTGGTGGTAGACATGGGTGGGGGCCTGGTGGAGGCTGCCCCTGCACTGCTGGGGAGTGGCGGTGGTGGTAGACATGAGTGGGGGCCTGGTGGAGGCTGCCCCTGGTGGCTGTGGGGTGGGGGTGATGGGAGACATGAGTGGGGGTCTGGTGGAGGCTGCCCCTGCACTGCTGGGCGGTGGCGGTGGTGGTAGAAATGGGTGGGGGCCTGGTGGAGGTTGCCCCTGGTGGCTGGGGGGTGGGGGTGATAGGGGACATGAGTGGGGGCCTGGTGGAGGCTGCCCCTGGTGGCTGGAGGGTGGAGGTGCAGGGAGACATGAGTTGGACATGAGTGGGGGCCTGGTGGAGGCTGCCCCTGGTGGCTGGGGGATGGGGGTGCAGGGAGACATGAGTTGGACATGAGTGGGGGCCTGGTGGAGGCTGCCCCTGCACTGCTGGGGGGTGGGGCTAATAGGGGACATGAGTGGGGGCCTAGTGGAGGCTGCCCCTGGTGGCTGGGGGGTGGGGGTGATGGGAGACATGAGTGGGGGCCTGGTGGAGGCTGCCCCTGGTGGCTGGGGGCTGGGGGTGATGGGAGACATGAGTGGGGGCCTGGTGGAGGCTGCCCCTGGTGGCTGGGGGGGTGGAGGTGCAGGGAGACATGAGTTGGACATGAGTGGGAGCCTGGTGGAGGCTGCCCCTGCACTGCTGGGGGGTGGCGGTGGTGGTAGACATGGGTGGGGGCCTGGTGGAGGCTGCCCCTGCACTGCTGGGGGGTGGGGGTGATGGGAGACATGAGTGAGGGCCTGGTGGAGGCTGCCCCTGCACTGCTGGGGGGTGGGGGTGATGGTAGACATGGGTGGGGGCCTGGTGGAGGCTGCCCCTGCACTGCTGGGGGGTGGGGGTGATGGGAGACATGAGTGGGGGCCTGGTGGAGGCTGCCCCTGCACTGCTGGGGGGTGGCGGTGGTGGTAGACATGGGTGGGGGCCTGGTGGAGGCTGCCCCTGCACTGCTGGGGGGTGGCGGTGGTGGTAGACATGAGTGTGGGCCTGGTGGAGGCTGCCCCTGGTGGCTGGGGGGTGGGGGTGATAGGGGACATGAGTGGGGGCCTGGTGGAGGCTGCCCCTGGTGGCTGGGGGGTGGAGGTGCAGGGAGACATGAGTTGGACATGAGTGGGGGCCTGGTGGAGGCTGCCCCTGCACTGCTGGGGGTGGGGGTGATGGGAGACATGGGTGGGGGCCTGGTGGAGGCTGCCCCTGGTGGCTGGGGGTGCAGGGGGACATGCGTTGGTGGGCAGTAGTGCAAGGTGACATGTGGGTTGGCTGGGGGGCATGGCCATGGTGGATGGGGTGCCTGCAGGACATGTGCAGGGTAGGCCCCTGTGGTGTGGGCCACCTGCAGGGGCCGTGGAGGGTGTAGAGGGAACACCTGGGAGGACCCACACGTGCAATTCATGTGTGGTGCTCCCCGCGCACCCCTGTAATACACGTACCCTGATGGAATTGTGTGTGATACTTCCCGTGCACCCCTGGAATACACGTACCCTGCTGTTTTTGCATGTGATACTTCCCGCGCACCCCTGGAATACACGTACCCTGATGGGATCGCGTGTGATACTTCTCGCGCACCCCTGAAATACACGTACCCTGCTGTTTTTGTGTGTGATACTTCCCGCGCACCCCTGAAATACACGTACCCTGATGTTTTTGCGTGTGATGCTTCCCGCGCACCCCTGGAATACACGTACCCTGATGGAATTGCGTGTGATACTTTCCGCGCACCCCTGAGATACACGTACCCTGCTGCTTTTGCGTGTGATACTTCCCGTGCACCCCTGTAATACACGTACCCTGCTGTTTTTGCGTGTGATACTTCCCGCGCACCCCTGGAATACACGTACCCTGATGGAATCGCGTGTGATACTTCCTGCGCACCCCTGAGATACACGTACCCTGCTGCTTTTACGTGTGATACTTCCCGCGCACCCCTGAAATACACGTACCCTGCTGCTTTTGCGTGTGATACTTCCCGCGCACCCCTGAAATACACGTACCCTGCTGCTTTTGCGTGTGATACTTCCCGCGCACCCCTGGAATACACGTACCCTGCTGCTTTTGCGTGTGTTACTTCCCACGCACCCCTGATGCACACGTACACAGGACAATCGCGTGTGGAACTTCCCGCGAACCACTGAAATACACTTTCCCCGCTTGGCGTTTGCTGTTTGCCAGCCCTGTGAACTGGTCCAGGGTTGGCGCAGCCCTTTGCGATTATTTGGGGATTTTGAAGGCTTTTCCTTGCGCAAGGGCGTTCTTGGGGGCGTAACTGGCACTGCTGCAGGGTCGCTGCGCCACGCTGCGCCACGGCTGGTTTTGGATGCGAAAATCCATGAATACGCTGTGCGCGGAAATCGATTTTAGCGCACGCGGCTGGCGCAGACATTCGCACGGGCACGCTGTGCGCCAGCCGCGTGCGCCACTTTTGTGCGAATTTCTATGAATTACCCTGTAAGTGTTTAGATTAGGCTCGCAATCTGATTCGCACTCTGACTCATATACGCTCTCAGATTCCTCTTTTTCATCATCAATATTAATTGCCATGAATTCTTTAATTGTTTTGGATTCATTATCATTGTGGATATTTGGTCTAGTAATGGGTTTTCGTTCTACCATTTGAACACATTCCTCACTAATTTCTGTGCATACTATGGGGAGACAATGTATGCAACAACAACACGTCATGAATATTCCTAAAATTGCTACTAAGATTGCAAATAGCTTCCATCCCCAGGACCGTAACACTTCCCAGAACCAGGAGCTTATATTTAACTCCCAACCACTCTCAGGAGGGTGAAGGTCAGAGCTTAATACATGCAATTTTCTTATCGCTTTGAAAATTGTGGGGGAGGAGTCACTTACAAATACACAACACGCTGATTCCACGATTTTGCAAACACCGCCGCGATCAACTAAGATTATATCAAGGGCCGTTCCGTTTTGCAGTGACATCAATCTAATTCCTTTTTCCTCAAGAGTCATATTATATAATATGTCGGTGGTTCCATTTATTGTTTCTTCCAATATTCTAGACAGTCGTCTTATGTTATAGGAGTTTATCGCCTGGCCCCAAAATGGTATGAATGATTTTGCTATGTCCCCTACAATCAATCCGTCTGCAATATTCCGGCGAGGTCGTCACCTGGTCAATTTGGTTATGTCTGATGTTTTTAAAAGAAACACCCCAGGAAACAGAAAGCCTAAATAACACGTGCCTCCCCAGTTCCTAGGTAACCAATGATATACTTTATCTCCACATATAAAGTACACAGGATCTCATACATATATTGGTTCTACTTCTTTGTCAAGGAATGCTATGTTCCTACCGGGAAAGAACCCTTTTTCTTTAAACAGAATGGGACAGAATGAGGGTTATAATTCACTATATATGAAGGGGGTTCCGCATCCTTATTCCGTTCTGGGTTCATGAATCATGATTTGTTAAATAAAATTACATGACAGTTTATTTTCAATACAAATGTATTGTACTCATAATGTAAAAGCATGCAACTCTGTCATTTGACTTTCATCCATAAAAATGTATACTCTGAATCTTTTTACTTTAGGATTTTCACATAAAACAATAGAAAATAGGAGCACTGGAGGAAAGGTTCAAACCCAGCTGACAATTCTGCTCCCTTGCTTTCAAAGTCCCTGTCCAATCCTCTACACTGCCAATACTCTGGTTATGAAGCTCGTACAAGCATTTATTCTCCAAGCTTAACCCCACCACGGCACGTCCATATGCATAAAGGATGGTATTCTGTGCTGACACTTGTACGGAAGTAGATGATGTGACACGTTGAATATGGCCAAGACTTGCACGTGGACAGTGAGGCTCGCATCTAATGATATACTGTGGAGGGAGTGGAGGCTTGCAGGTTAGCATGTTGGGTGTATTTTGCTGATGGGGGAACAATAAATGTGTGGATAGGGTCTCACCAAGGTGCTTGGTATAGAATTGCACCAAAGCGCACATTGGGCCTCATTACGACCCTGGCGGAAATCGTGGCGCCAAATGCACCATGGAGCACGGCGGAAAGCTGCCGATAGCGCCATGGGGGTTGGCGGATTTACCGCCCCATTCCGACCTTGGCGGGGCGGTAAATCCCCATTCCCCATTTTACCCTTCCCCATTCCCATTTTTGCCCCATAGGGTATAATGGGAGTGGGGAAGGCGTTAATTACGCCACCGTAAAATACGGTGGCGTAATTAACAACAAGGTCCCGTAGCGCCATGGATTTCTCCGCCCGGAAAAACCAGGCGGAAAACGCTACATGGCGCTACGGGAACTCGTAGTGGGGCGGACGGGTCCGCCGCGAATACCGCTGGCGTAAACCCACTCCGCCAGGGTCGTAATGAGGCCCATTGTGTGTTGTCCGAGATTGAAAATATCAATGACAGGTACTGAACCCTGCGGCCAAATGCATTGTCTACCACAAAGAGCAAGTCATCTGGTCTGGATTTGAAGTTAAGAATGTTGCCAAGAGTCTGACTAAAACTGATGAGATATCCAGATATCAATTAGTGCAAGATCTTGTGTCGGACAGATTTCTTCAATTGAAACCACCACAGTTTCAGGCAAAACCACCAAGCACGCCGACAGTCGTTTAATTTCTAGAATAGTTTTCTGTTTTTACTAGATACCATAGAAAAAGAGCCAATGGACCAGGGGCATTGGAGCTCATCACAGGCTACCCATCGTGGACCATATGGTCCTGATAATAATCAGGTTCCCAAAGGTCAGAACTATGCATGAACTGGGAAACTACTATGCCAGAGATGCCTACATCTGAAGACCAGATAGCTGCGATGACCTCCATCTCTGAAGTCAACAAATATGTGGAGGCAGATGTGGAGGAGCTTGCAGGGAAGAGACAGTGGACAGATGTCGATGACAACCAACCTCTATTCGGGCTGTTACTGAGCTTTCCTTTGAGGCAAAACTATCCCCCAGAAGTGAACGTATTTAGCTGACAGTTATCTGGGCAACATACACACCGTATAGCTTGCAATATGGAGGAGATGATATGATGTCAAGGGTCTGGTCAGCAGACACAGATGTGGATGCCAGCACTCTGCCTCTTATGTTGTCTGAGGAGGTTCCTGTGGCCACCACAGATGGAGGCTGTCAGGGAAGCTAGTGTCTGGGCAGAGGCAGTCACTACTGCGGCGCTGCTTCTCTGCGCATGCAGCAGCGTGCCATTTTGACATTTCACCATGGTGGTTTGGCTGCGGTAGCTCATGCTGAAGTGGGAGAAGCAGGTGCCCAAGCAGATTTCATTCTGTAATTTGGATCAACTTGTGTGGAAAATAACCTGTCCACTTTTTTGGCTCTGTGGTGGGATGCGCAGCAATAGAGATCCTTTGCAAAGGCAGAGATCCTGTGAAATTTAGATTGTAGTTGATAACATCTTTAGGGGACTGCTAAAACACTGCCATGTTAGATGACTCCACTTGAATGCACCTCCCCGCATGCCACCTGCTACCTCCCCACCCTCCAATACCACCCCCGGATGAACATGCTCCCAATGATAACCTGCCTTGAGTGATTCCAAGACATTATACCACCAGCTGGGCCCCTCCGCAAGAATAGCAGGCTGACCAAATGCTCAGGTGCCCCCCCATTAATGTGATGGGTCCCAGTTGTCTTCTACCTCCTGCTGGTGACTCATCAGTGATTTCAGTAGCTGCCTGATCATGGATAGTTTCACTTGCTGCTCAGATTTCTGTGGGGGAACCGAGAAGCTGTGAAGTCAGTGCAAATGGTCATTTTTGCAGTACAAAATGACTTTGCACTGCAAAAATACACTTTGCACAGTTCCACGAATCGGGGTTTGTGTCGGCAGTGCAAAGTCACTTTTCAGCAGTGCAAAGTCGCTTTGAACCATGCAGAAATTCCATGAACCGGGCCCACAGTGTTTTTGAAAATGTTAAAAGGTGTGCAGGTTTTAAACTCCAAGAACCAATGCAAACGTTTTCCCTGGAATATGCAGTACCGAAATGTGACGTTTCACCTTTACTTGTTTGTTATCTTTCATCAGGTTGTATAGTGCAGTGCTGATGTATCTGGCCTGCAAACGTGACGACTGCAGGTTCGATCCCCAAGGTTGGCTTCAATTCATAAATTCAAGGAGGACTTTCAGTGTTTATCATTTTAGCTGGGGTGGGGGTGGGGAGGTGGGGGTGCGGTGGGGTGGGGGTTGCGTGGGGGACTGAATCCATCCTCTGAAAAAAGTGGTGGGACTCCGTCCACCCGGGTGTACCCTTGACTTTTGCCCTGGTCGTAGATGTTCTCGCATCCCACGCTCCTTTCTCCTGAGCAGGTATAAGGAGTAGAAAGCGGTGGACTGTCGAAGGCACACTTAGCAGTGGGTTAAGGGGATACTCTCATGCACAATTTCTTCACTGCCTTTTTTGTGCGGCCAACAAAGCCTGTCTTCAAAGGGCACCTAGATATTAGGGAAGTGCAAAATGTGGCAATTTGCTCGTACCCTCAATCAGAAAGGTGTGTTCTTTCAAAAATTCACAGATGTTGGCCAACTAGGGGCAGGCATCATCACTGAAACATTGCTGGCTTTTTTATTTTTTATTTTACAGGGCCTTATAACTTGAACAGGTCTTGTGGATTCCACCAAGACAGGCAGTGGAACGCACTCACGACCTGGTCTGTCACAGGTCAGCTTTGCGACCACATATGGGCGCATCATTACCTGATTAGTTTGATGAAAATACACTTGTCAAAGTCTTTTCCCAGACAAAATGTACACTGTTTACTAGAGTTTTCCATTTAGCTGGCAGCTAAAAAGCCTTCAAATTCTTTCTTCCCCTAGATTTTCTTTGTAAGGGGTACAGTGTGAAACCCAGGACCCACAGAAGACAAACCTCTGGCTTATGGTGGCAAACACCTTGAACTGCCACCCTGTCCGGCTCTGGGGTTTGTTGTCCAGTGCACCAATACTTCCCAGCTAGGTTGGCGCTACATGCATCCAATACATACAAACAATGGGTTTGGTTGTAATGTAGCAAGCGCAGTGGTCGAAGTGGGCTGGAGCTGTCGGGAGCGGTGCTCTACTTCTTTTAATTAAGTTTTACCGTTCCTATATTTTTACTTCAAAAGGAAGCCGTTCCGAACGGTTTCGTTTTAAAATAAAAGTGTAGGAAGATGTTGAAACTTGCACTTTCAATGCACTGCACAGGACGTTTCCTTAAAGAGCAGGCACATGCGTTTTGGGGGTTTTATTGTGCATGGGAGGGAGGGCGCCGGTGGGGTCTGTGGGGAGCGGTGCAGGCCAGTAGGGAACATACTTCCACTACTTCTTTTCATACACTTCCACCACTGAGCAAGCGCCGGGAATGGGCCGGAACAAGATGCAGTGGTGCTCCAGCAAAAACCGTATTAGCGGAGCACTTCTCCGTCCGCCAGACACGACTCTCCCAGATCCTGTGTCTCATCAAGCAGACAGCTTTCAGTAGACTCCGCACGAAGCGCTGCTTCGTCTTCTGATAGTCTGCTCGACGAGGCGCAGGTTGCTCCCTGCACAACCCATTTCTTCAACGAGCGCTCAGAACACCCAGTACTGGATACTGCATACAGAAACTGCCAAAGCATCACATACAGTTTTGCGGTTCTCGAAACTGGTATATATGTCCTGTAATTTACAGACATCTCTTTATCAGGGGGAGTATTGTGACCAATCAAAACAGAAGAGGCCATTATCTGCTTTAAAGGTTCACTTACTGAATCACTATAAAACATGTTTAACTTTTAAAATTGTGGACATTATGATGCTGCCATTTTGCTCTTTGCTTTCATGTAAATCGCCAGGATTGGGTTCTATATAAAGATACTGTGTTGCACAACCTGGCTGGGGACCACACCCCTTGGGCCAGCCCCCTCCTTTCCAAAGCCCTGCCCCTCCTAAAAAGGGACATTTCCTCCAATAAATGTTTTCCTTTTCCAGCACTGAATGTAGTCCTTGCCACCTTGCTTTTTTAAAGTGAATGTTAGCTCCTTGTTGTGGATGCATGTCTGTCTCTCTCTCATATGGTATCGGAATGAGGGTATGTGTTGGGCAGATTTTTGGCTGGCAGTATTTCATTTTCACATCTCGCTGCCCCCAGGATGCTCACCATGTTCAGATAGAGGGGCGCTACTCCATTTACATGTCGAATGCCATACATGCTGGTGACATAGATCTGCTGTTATGTGGAAAGGAAGAGATAAAAAGGATAAAAGGATGGGCGGGGAGGACGAGACACAAAAGTCGACGGAGAGGAGGAAGAAAGAAGAACATAGTATGGGAGAAGTAAAGAAAGAACAGGTGGAGAAATACAAGAATAGGTCAATAGCAAAGAGGCTGAAGAAGGAAGAAAGACCTGGTAAAGACATTTGTATTACATCAGTAGCGTGTTTACAGCTCCAATTAAGTTATTAACTCTCAGAAGACTGCTTCGAGAAAAAATAAACACTGGCAGGCACTTTGAGTGCAAAGTTTGATGGTAAGGCTTGACTAACGGGATCTCAAAGAGTTTCCAGGAGGAGGTGTGTTAGGTGGGAGGGGCAGGGACTGGGTGGGCAGTAAATGGGCGGACAAATCACCAAACACACCAAAAAACAGGTGTCCACCAACTTGTGGAACACTTCCGTCCCCTGCACACCAATTTGTTAATGTAATACAACCAACATGTGCAATTATCACGATGACTAGATTTGTTTGCAAACCTTCTCAACAATCACTTTCTTCAACAAGTACTGTATCTATATTCATATGTTCAAAATCAGTGCAATGTGCTCCATTTGTTTTTTTAATACAAAATTATATTTGTTATAATTATTGTGTTTCTAATAGACAAAAGGTTTTGCAGAAATCCACAATATATAAACTACATGCCCTACGCGTTTCTGGAGATTCCTTCCCTTCTTCAGGAGCTACAATTCATAGTTTTCATGCGTCAAAGTGCAATCGCTTTTCCAGAACTTTGAGAAAAGGAGAATAGACTTTTTTTTAGTAAATCTGTCTATAGTTGATTATATGCTTTGTTTGCATCAACAACAAGGAGAAAGTCTATATCTATCATGATTTTATGTTTAATATTCAACTGGTGATGGTCTGGTGAAAACAGTCCAGGCTGTGTGTACTATGTTCCAAGGAATGCTTAGGCTTCCTGTCAAGCTTGGAAATCCAGCAATCTCAAATGCGTAAAATACAAAATATCAAGATGTTTCTAATACTGTCTTTTATTCTTACCCATGTCGAAGTTTCTTATTCAATATAGTCCTCACCTCAGAATAGAGAGTACCCAATACTTCAGCTGGTCTTCCCATTCCTGCCCCACTCAAGGAGCTTTTCTCATAGGTAACTAATTCTAAAAAAAAAAAAAATAGACCATAACCATTGGTGCAGTCATTAAGCAGACTCCATGTGTGTGCAGTATAGGTATGTTAAGGGAATCTTACCCCACTCAAGGATACACTTGTCAAATTTGGTTCCCCCAGACTATTTTAGATGGCTGGTTCCCAATCATTCCTTGGTGCCTGTTGGTAAAACAAACACCCTCATCAGGGAGGCAGTCTTAACTTTCAGCTCACAGCAAGTGCAGGTGTTCACAATCAATGATGATTCTGCTGCAAGGACTTATGGTAGCTGTAGTCATCAGGTTTGCAAGGAACAAGCTCACACCCAATCCCACAGTGGGGAAAGGGGGTGGGGGATTGTAGCCTACAGCGAGGCACTCCAAAGCAGGGCATGTGTCACCCCGGTGCAGCACCCTATCAGATTCTGGTGTTCTCCTCCTACTGGTTTCTGATGACTAAAGCTACCAGACGTCCTTGCAGCAGAATCATCATTGATTGCTAACACCTGTACTTGCTGTGAGCTGCAAGTTAAGACTGCCTACCTGACGATGTGAAGAGCACAGAAACCGGTAGGAGGAGATGATTCTCCAGATACTATTGAACAATTGGAGAAAAGCATAGAAACAAAGGATAAAATGAACCGAGACAAAATGTAAGGAAAACGTGAAAAAAGTTAAAAGCAGTCCATACCTGAGAGCAGGAGAGACTGTCAAAATCACGAACATAAGTATTGGTCTTCAAACAGATACAAAGTTCAGGTTACACAGTAACTCAAAGGGTGACTTAAAGGAGGATAACCTCAAAGATTCAAAAGTTAAAAAAAGTCATCAGATTATCAATCCATCAACTGCTATATGCCACAAGAACAATACATCGAGCAAAATAAAATGGGCACCCATCTTTTTGCAAAACAAAGTTCTTTGTTGAAAGAAGTTGCTGTCTTTAAAGAACCTTCATTGGCATGCAGTAAAGCTAATACAAAAGATAGCTCCAATCTTCTTAGCAGCAAGGAAAAAGAACATTGTAGAGATCTTGGCAGTTCAAATATCTTCAACAACTGATACAGCTCTGAATCTTGTTCAACCAAAATCAACAAAAATAGACTGTATCCAAAATGGTCATGGGAAATTCGTGTCACTGAGTGCTCAATCGAGCCTAGTAAACTATAGCCCTGCAGCTCAGGTATTGCCCCAAGAATCTGTACCATCAACTACAAAAAGCTCAAAAGACTATGCTATCCCAAGAGTATGGTTAAGACTTTGTACTAATGTCAGACAACACAAATCACTAAGTCATTCTGTGATCTTGGGAATAGTGAAAAAAGTAAAACATCTCTATTTGCTTTCGTCAGATGATATAGAAAGTGTAACATTTCCCTTGGCTCAAGATCCTTTTCTGGTAGAAGTGGCGTCCACCTCTGCTAGTGCCAAAAATACAATTTTGAGGGAATCGAGAGAACTAGAATCCCATGGCCTGGAAGTTTCAATTAGTGAGTCTGGGGGTAACTCCAGAGAATGTTCCATCATCACAGACTCCAGCATAAAGAATCCCATAAAAGGGAGAGATTCTCAGGAGTTTTTTTTTTTAAAACTTTTTTTTATTAAACAGCTTGGCAGCTAAACACAGGCGTTCAATACACAAGGTAAATCCAAGGTAGGTACATTTAAAACAGTATAGGCATACAGTCAGTGCGTTTAGTTTGAACATTTTCCATCAAGGACACATACATTAGCGAGCGCAGTATAGGAGAAACCTGAGTTCAGGTTAGACCACCTGTGCGAGTGGGTGTGGTAGTTGGGGAAGTTGTATCCTGTGTCACAATTAAACCCGACATATAGGAGCGGAACCGGACCCAGACATCCCTGGGCCTCGAGTGAGCTGGTTGTAGGCAGGACCACGCTTCCTCAGTGTCTGAGGCCCATGTGAGAGCTCTGAGCCATTGTGTATGTGTGGGGGGTGCGGGGCGAAGCCAACAAAGCAGAATGGCTCGCACCGCAAGGAGCATGCAAAGGCCGGCCAGTTTCTTGGAATTTCGGGGGAGCCCAGGGAAGTCATGGAATAGAGCCTTCATTGGGGAGGGGTCTATACGCTGATCGAGTACAGCGGAGACGGTTGTGAACACCGTCTCCCAGTATTGGGAGAGTCAGGGGCAGGCCCAGATCATATGTATATAGTCGGCGCCATCCTGTCCACATCTGGGGCATCTTGGGGAATGATCGCTAAGCATACGAAGCAACCTGCTCGGGGTATAATGAAACCTATGTAACACCTTTAGTTGGATCAATTTGAACCAAGAATTGAATGATACCTGGTGTATGCGGGCACACATGTGAGCCCAGCGGTCGTCAGTCACCTCTTCCCCGAGGTCCTCCCCCCACGCCCGCCTGAGCCCAGTGAATTTCGGAATGGATCTGGATTGGATCATTGTGTATAGCCTAAATATTTTCCCTCTGGTAGGCATGGGGGAGGTCAGTTCCTCAATGGCGGGATCGTCCGGTGGCATTGCTGGGAACATGGGGTAGGTTTTTTTCAGAGTTTTACGTAAGGCTGAATACTGAAGCCATGCACTCGGGCCTCCCCTCAAGGGCAGCAGTAGGTCGGGCCACTCAACAAAGTTACCCTGCTCGAATACATCGCGGAGCAACTCGTATCCCGCTTCAGCCCATCTACGCACAGTCGACGGAGGGACCTGCGGGATCCCGGGGAGAAAGTTCCACAGTGGGAGGTTGCCATGAAAAGGATGAGGGGTGTCTAGTAATTTCCACGTCTTTGTTAATGCCAGGGAAGTACACGACACCGGATTTAGTGTATCCCGTGTCAAAGGGATGGGCTGTATCACCAGGGAGCGGATGTCACGGTCACTGACCGCTAGCTTTTTGAGTCTAACATGTGGGGGGGGTCTACTGTGTTGAACCAGTAGGACGTTTATTGGATTTGAGAGACCAACCAGTATTTAAGAAAATCGGGGGCCCCAAAGCCACCGTCGGCCATCGGGGTAGACAAGGTCCCGAGCTTGAGCCTGACCGCGCCCGAGTGCCATAGGAAAGAGTTGATGTTGCTTGACAATGCATGGAAGAAACCCTCGCCCGGCCACAGGGGGACGTTTGTGAACCTTTATAGTCGCATCCACGCCTGAGTCTTAGTCTCTAGGTGCGCTAGGTAGTTATGATAGTTCTCCTCAAGGGTCGCCTCGGACTGACGTGTTATTTCAATCCCCAGGTAAGTGAACTTCGATTGTGCCCACGCAAACCCCATGGTGTCGGGGGGGGAAGGGTGCATTCCGTGAGTGGAAAGAGCGTAGATTTTGCGCAGTTCACCTTGAGGCCCGAGATGTATCTGAAGTAGATGACATCTTTCAGTATCAGGGGTAGATTAGTGGAGGGGGACCGCACGAAGAGGAGTGCATCATCTGCGTAGAGGGATACGATATCGGCTTGGCCCGCCGAGCGGAGCCCCCTGTGCGAGTGTCATTGTCGAAGCATGTCGGCGAAAAGTTCTATCGCCAAAGCGAAAATCAGGGGAGAGAACGGGCAGCCTTGTCTTGTTCCTCTGGAAATATTGAATATTGGAGAGTATCTGTCCTCCGTGCGGACACTGGCAACAGGCTCTGAGTACAGTACCTTGACCCAGGAGCAAAAAAACGGCCCAAATCTGCATTGTTCGAGCACCCGCCAGAGGTATCTCCAAGAGACTGAATCAAATGCCTTCTGCATGTCAAGGGTCGCGGCAGCCGCCTGCACACCGGGGCTGATCCTGCTAATTATATTAAAGAGCCTTCTAAGGTTTAGAGCGGTGGAGCGACCCGGGATGAATCCCGCCTGGTCCGGGTGTATAATAGATGGCATACAGGGAGCAAGTCTGGTCGCTAACATTTTGGCAAAGATTTTCGTGTCACAGTTAATGAGGGAAAGCGGGCGATATGAGCTGCACTGGGTAGCAGGTTTACCAGGCTTGAGCAGTACCGTAATTGTGGCTTCGCGGAGTGATGGGGGGGGGAGTATGCCTGCTTCCACCGATTCCTCCCAGAGAGCTATTAAATGAGGGAGTAAGAGAGTCTTATAGGCTTTATAGAATTCGACCGGGATGCCGTCGGATCCGGGAGCCTTCCCCGAAGCGAGAGAGTCTATAGCCTCCGTAAACTCTTCAGGGGTGAGTGGAGAATCGAGGGAGCCAGCGGTCTCGGGAGAAAGGACCGTTAGAGGGAGAGCCGCAAGATAGGAATCCACCTCCGCCTCCGTGGCCTCATCCGACTCGGAATACAGGGCTTCGTAGAAAGCGAGGAACTCTGAGTTGATGGCCTGCGATGTAATAGCTAAGGAGCCATCTGGTCGAGCAATCCCAGGCATATGTGGACGACCAAGCTCATGGCGTACGAGTCTAGCCAGGAGGCGGCCCGGGCGTTCGCCCTCACCGTAACTCCTCGCCAGGCTAGGGTTATCTAGGAATTTTTGTTCTTGATCCGCTAGAGACTGAAAAACGTCTAGTTCCGCCCCTATGGCTGCAAGGGTCGCAGGGGTTGAAGACCGTGAGCACTGGGCCTCCAGGGCCGATAGTTTGGCTTCACTGGCAGCGATATCCCTTCGGATTGTCCTGAGTATGCCGCTCTCTTTAGACAGTGCTATGCCCCTAATATATGCTTTAAAGGCCTCCCATAGGGTGGCCTGCGAGGACACCGAGCCCTTGTTTATTTCAAAAAACTCCTCAATGGCTACCTCGAGCTCCGATCTGAACAGAGGGTCAACGAGAGAGTGGGGTTTCATCCTCCAGCGTCTGGTGCGGTCACCGTCTAGCCCCAAGCACATGGTGATGGTCACCGGGGAGTGGTCCGATAGGGTCCTAGGGGGAATCGTTAGTTGTACCACATTTTTGACCAACACGTCAGAGATTACCCACCTATCAATTTGGGAATGAGAGTCATGAACTGAAGAGTAAAAGGAGTAAACACGGGAATCAGGGTAGAGTAGTCTCCATGCGTCCACGACTGCAAGGTGGGGGAAGGACGACAGTGCAGCATAGGCCGCCCTGGAGAGCTGGCAGGGCCTGGACCCAGATCTGTCAAGGTCTGTATCAAAAATGGTGTTAAAGTCCCCCCCCCAGAGAATAGGAACCAAAGGGAATCCATCTAGAAGGGTTGTGAGGTGTGTGAAAAACTCTGGGTCATGGGACCATAGATGTTCAGCAATATCACCTCCCTATTCTGGAGTGTAGCATGGAGTAATACATATCTACCCTGGGGGTCTATTTGTGATGAGAGGAGTGTGAATTTAAGACTCTTATGAATAATAGTCGTAACCCCACGACTTTGAGTAGAGAAGTTGGTGAAGTATCTCTGGGGGCCCCAGGTTCTGGCAAATCTTAAACAATGTTCAGAGCGTGCATGCGTCTCCTGTAAGAAGAGGATCTTGGTTCCATGGCGTTCCGCGTGCAGCTGTATCTGTCTCATTTTTTTAAAGTTGCCAAGCCCCCTCACATTCCAACTCATGAAGGTTAGATTGACCTCCGTTGGTGGAGCGGCGACACTCATATCGGCAGGGTGATAATGTCCAGTGAGCCGATGTAGCAGACCTGTAGCCTCAAGAGCACAGCATTACCTTGTGATCCGCCCTTGCTGCCAACGCCAAACTTTTTTATAACAAAACACCCATCCCAACCCACCCCCACCCATATCCCTCCCCCAAATAGAGGAATGACAATCCCAAAACCCCTAAACCAAATCCAAACCAGTGGCATCAACACCTGGGGGCCTGTGGGCCGGACTGATGACGCCGCTCCGGGCCTGTGGCAGATCCAGCAAGAACATGGTGCCCGCAATAAGGCTTCGGACGTGACTTGATAACAATATTCGGCACAGTTTAACTTGGCACAATCATGTAGAGTAATCCAACCAATAATCGTTGAAAGGTACAAGTGTGGTATATTCTTGGCGTCGGGGAGAGAGCCGGTGTCGGCGCACCCCAACGGGCGAACTGAGTGGCTGTAGAGGAATAGCTGGGGATAGAGGTCAACCCGGGAAGTGGTTATCAATAAACCTGGAGGCCTCCTCCGGAATCGTGAAAAATGATTGTTGTGTTCCACCCGAAGCTTAGCGGAGTATAACATGGAGTACTTGACTCCGTGATCTCTGAGTCTGCTCTTCACTGCCAGGAAAGTTTTGCGCTCCCGCTGGACGGCCACCGAGAAGTCAGGGTATAAGTGTATCCTTGCTCCATCCAATAGAAGTTCGCCTTTGAGTCTTGCGGCTCTAAGGAGGGCATCATGATCTTGAAAGTTAAGGACATGTGCTATAATGGGTCATGGAGGAGCTCCTGGCTTGGGTTTAGTCATCAGGGCCTGGTGTGCCCGCTCTATGGCAAACTGTGGAGAGAGCTTCGGTGAATCCAGAAGCGACAGCAATGTGTGTTCTATAAAGTCTTCCATCGGTTCTGTAATGCCACTCTCAGGGACCCCAATGATACGGAGGTTGTTACGCCTCGAGCGAGACTCCAAATCCACATTTTTTTTTCCACCTCCAGGCCGCGGTTGGATAGCGCCGTGACCTCTGAACGTAGCGCTCCCAGGCCGTCCTCGGCGGAGCTCACTCTGGTCTCCACCTCCAACACTCGACTGTCAGTCCTCTCAATATGGGCCTTAATAGAGGAGATAGTGCCGTTCATGTCATCTAACTTCGAGTGGAGCGTGGTAAAACCTTCACAGATAAAGTCCATCATGTTCTGGGATTCTGAGGTAGCAGGGGTTGAGTTAGTCACAGGGGCCTGTGCAGAGACCTCCTCAGCAAGGCCGACCGCAGTTTTCGCGAACATGTTGATGGAGCTCTGTTTTTTCCCAGTCCCTTTTGTCATTGTGGTATTGATGTGACTCCGGGGAGGAAGAGCTGATGGTGTCAGCAAAGTATAGCCCCCAGAGGGACCAGGACTCCAGCAGGCCGATAACAGGGCATCCTCTATCGAGCGCGGGTGGTCGGTATCAACGTACTAATCTGACCTTATCTCCGCCTCGGGACCGCCAGGGGTGGCAGCCACCCCAGCCCCCACGTACCTTGAGGCACCACGGGTCCAGCAGTCCAGTCCAGGCCAACAGGGGAGCGCAGCACCCGGCATCCGTTGGTGTGTCGCAGCTCGACCCCGGGTTCCGAGATCACGCTGGAGGGGGGAGGAGAGAGCCCAGCGAGGGGGTTGTGCAGGATGGAGGCCAATGTAGGAGTCAATGAGGGCCCGGGAAGGAGCCGCCCAGCCTGGGGGCAGGCCCGCGCACAAGCGGTTATAGTTCTAATATCTGCGGTGTTCAGCGTCGGCGCCACATGGCCCAGGCAATCATGTGGTTCACTCCAGGTCGTCGACGCTGAGGTGTTCGATCGTCTCACAGGCCTCCGCAGGAGAGGCGGGGCGGCACAGTTCCAAGGGCTTGGGCCGACTGACCCTCCTCGGGCGTCCGATCTCGGCGCGCAGACACGTGGGTGATGGGGGATGGGCGCAGCAGTTCCCGATCCCAGGGTTACCGGCGCCGATTTTCTTCGGGATTTGGGCCAGTTGGTCCCTGGCCCCGCAGCTCACGAATCGTAGCAGTCTGATTCAAGTAGTAGATTGTAAATGCCTAAAATCAGGATAGAGTGATCTGCCGGCCGCGGAGCTCCAGCCTCAGGCGGCCATCTTGTTCGGCGCTCAACAGCGCCCCCCTTAAGATTCTCAGGAGTTTAAAAAAGAAATGGTTGGAAATGGAATGAAAGAGCAGAAATTACAGTAAAATGCATTATCCCCCCTGCCGGAACTTCTCTCCCAAGTTCTGCAGAAATTGGGTGTAGGCATCCAACAACTTTAGAAAGGGGGGTATTCATGTTTTAGCTGGAACACGTGGGGCCTCCAGTACCATCAAAGCAAGGACTACCTATTTGATCAAGGATATATTATCTTATTGCAGGAGACATAGTTAGTGACCCCTCTGAATATAGAAGGGTACACTGTGCTATGTTTACCAGTATCAGAAAAAGCAAAAGGTAGACCCTCAGGGTGTCTCCCGATAGCCTTAAATAACCTATCATTCAAAAACATAGTTCCAATTTGGGAAAATGCCTTAGGCATTCAGGCCTGTAGAGCCCAGTTGAATTATGACGGGACCGCCTTAATATGGGCGATGATTAACATATACTGGAACCCCGGCAGCTCAAAGCTACATTCTTTTCTTGAAAATGTAGGGTTATTACTGGAAACAGTGAACCTTGATTCACTCTGTAGTAACATAGTCTTAGCTGGAGATCTTAACACAGACTGTATACAGTCAAAAGGGGATTTAACAAATCATTCTGTAGTTAAAAAATCAAGAAATGCGAGGATGTGGTTGGACTTCATGGAACACTGGGACCTAAGGTTGGTAAATTGGGCTACAGAAGGGGAGCTGAGAGTTTCCACAACATGGCACAGAGGGGACTCTTCCTCCACCCTAGATTATATCTTTGTATCCCAGTAGTTGCATACGCTCCCCTCAGTTTTGACAGTAAAGCATGATAGGGGGAGCGAGCATAGTAGATTAGAGCTATCCTTTC
Organism: Ambystoma mexicanum; assembly: GCF_040938575.1. Classification (NCBI taxonomy): domain Eukaryota; kingdom Metazoa; phylum Chordata; class Amphibia; order Caudata; family Ambystomatidae; genus Ambystoma; species Ambystoma mexicanum. The sequence continues at coordinate 1,233,132,868 of NC_090932.1, read as the reverse complement.
CTGATATCTTCACTTCCTCCATAAGTGTAAATAAGCAGCAATTGGATGACAAAAAAGGGAAAATTAGGTTGGTGAAATACAAACATGAAGGTGCAAAACTAAATATGCAGTTGAAAAAGACCCCAAGAAGCATCTGGGAGCCAGAATGCAATCTGCAGAAATTCACTAAATTCCTCTGGCCCACCTTAGCCCCCAGTGAATCAGTAGGGGCAATAAAACAAAAACATGTTCAGGTGTTTGATGAAGAGACACAGAGGAAAAATAAGAGCACAGAAAGGCCCTGTGAGGAATTAAATCAGCAGGGATTTCATTGGAGGCATACAAAATAGAAGTAAGTAAAGAGAAAGCCAACTATAGATCATGGTTATTTCTTTAAAAAGAGGCCCGAATGTAAAATGATGGGGAGCAGGTGTTGAAAATGTTCAGAGAAAATAACAAAGAATTTCTGGGCAGCAATCAGTCAATTTGAGGGTGGAACAGGGAGCTCTCTGTGCAATCTGGTCTCCGAAAGAGGGTGGGTGGAGCACTTGACCGAAGTCTTCAAAAATACGAGTGGTTCCCAGTTCGTAGAAAAGCCGGCCACACCTTGGCAACTTAACTTTGATGAAGGGGATATTCAAGAGATTATAGTTAAATCATCAACCTCAAAGGCAGCAGGCTTTAATGGCCTGACATATCAAATACTTAGAAATGAACCCAAAATGTGGTCAAGCTTATTATTCTGCTTATTCAGAGAAATCCTTAAGAGGCGTTTGTTTCCAGCATGCTGGAAGATTGCATTGGTCATACCTTTTTCCAAGAGTGGGTATCGTTGAGCAGCAGCAAACTGTAGACCTATAGCTCTGCTCGACATAGAAAGTAAGATTTTTATGAAGCTCTTGTTAAGTGAAATGACACAATGGGTAGAAAATCGAAGCATTTTGTCTCGTTTTCAAACAGGATTTTGAAAAGGCATGTCGACATCATTGCATGGCTTGATTCTATTTTGTAAGCGAGCAGGCAGGGGGAAGTAGACCGTTTCCCCTGTATGGAGCATGGATTGATCCATCTAAAGCCTTTGACCAAATTGACAGGGATTTACTTTGAGGCAATGGGGCCTACCTGAAGTACTTTTAGAAATACTGGTGGAATTGTACAGAGTGACCAAATTAAAAGTTTGGTTGGATGAGTTAGGGCACCTTTCGGAACTCATCGAGGTAGAAAGGCGGGGTAAGATAAGGGTGTCTAGGGCCCCCCTTTTCTTTAATCTCTTCCTAGCGGACATGGGTATCTCTCTGGAACTGTCTGCATTGTCCAGCCCTGTTTTGAATGGGAGAAATATCTGTTGGCTGGCGTATGCAGACAATATTGTGCTGCTGGATAGGACACCAATTGGGCTCCAGCACTTACTGACGAGATTGAATACATATGCAGGAACTAATAAGCTTTCAATAAACCAAGCTAAGTCAAATATTATGATCTTTAAACATCCTCAAGAAAAAGTTGAATACACGAACTGGGAGCTAGGCAGTCAAAAGATCAAAAGGGTAGAAGTGGTCAGGTATCTGGGATACAACATCCATGCTTCTCCCGCTCTATTTAAAGTTGAGGCTCAGGTGACAGACAAGATAGTACAGGGTGCATCACAAATGCTTAAATTGAACCATAAGTTTAGTAAATTCTCTATCTCTCCGTTAGTCAGATATTACCTGGCTAAATAGTTCCAGTCATTCTTTAAAGACTGGAAACCAGTCCTCGGCTCTGGTTCATAAACTGGGAGATATTGGAAGGTCGGCTGTGGAAAAAGGTTTTGGGACTCCCTACCTGCACGCCCAGTTGGAGCCTTAGATTTGAACTGGGCTTAAAATCTCTAGGAGGCATGGCAGATTGGAAACTAATTTCTTTATATCGGGAGATCATCACTGGAAAAGAGACCACTCTCTATAGCGACATAAGGTGTCATATTTCAGATGCAGCAATTTTGTCAGCATTAGGGAGTAAGGTAATGAAATCTCTTTCAAGATTGACCTCGATATAGAGACCCCTATCTCCAATCCGCTCAAAATTAAGAAAAAACTATAGTCATTCGATTGGATGGAGACAACTGAGAAAGTGAGAATGTCTTTTCCTGTAAACCGCTTTTTAAGGGGCAAAATAAAACTTGGCTGTCTTTTGAGCTATCTTGTGAAATTCCCGAATAGCTTGTTACGCAAAAACTTCCTAAGGCTGAGACTTAGCTTGGTCCACCGTGGAGAAGTATTGGAAAAGCGAAAACAAGGAGACAGAGAAAAGCAGCTATGTGCAATTTGTATTAATCCAGCAAAACAAACCTTCAGGCACTTGTTGATGGAATGTGAAGGGACATAGAACCAATGCTCAGCACTCTTTAGGAGTTTTGTGCGCCATCAAGAGGATCTCATCTTAGAATTTTTTGGGGACAGAATAACCTCGGGATCGAGGGCCGCATTAACATCTGCGGCGGTTCAGGTGTTGGAAAACTGTGAAATCAATGTGTAAAACAATTCCTTCGCTCTGTAACCTCTTTCCTGGAAAACTGTGAATGTAATGTTTAAAACAAATCCTCATTTTTAACCTCTTCCATGGAAAAGTAGGAGGTCAGAAAGGCTGCCTTTGCAAGTGCTTTGATTGGATTTTGAGAAAATGTAATGGTTGAAATGCTTTTGTGTATGATGAAATGTTTTAGATTTAGAAGTATAATTTGTTTTGTATATGTATGATAACTTTGTAAAGACTCATTGAGTCATAAACAAATACATTTATTTTTTAAAAAACCATCAAGGGTGTTTGTTTTACCAACAGGCACCAAGGAATGGTTAGATGACAAGCCGTCTAATACAGTCTGTGGGAACCAAATTTGACAAGAGCATCCTTGAGTGGGATAAGATTCCCTTAACATACCTATACTGCGCACACTATGGTAGACAGAAATGGAGTCTGCTTAAGGAAAGCCCCAATGGTTATGGTCTATTATTTTTTTTAGAATGAGTTAACTATGAGAAAAGTTCCTTTCATGGGACAGGAATAGGAAGACCCAACTGAAGCATTGGGTACCCTCTATTCTGAGATAAGGACTATAATGAATAAGAAACTTTGACGTAGGTAAGAATAAAAAGACAGTATTAGTAACATCTTGATATTTTGTATTTTACCCATTTAAGATTGCTGGATTTCCAAGCTTGACAGGAAGCCTAAGCATTCCTTGGAACATAGTACACACAGCATCAACTGTTTTCACCAGACCATCACCAGGTGAATATTAAAGATAAAGTCATGATAGATGAACAAGATATTTACCAACTGATAACGTTCTTTCGACTGGATGTTCCTCCAACGTATTCCACATCTTTGGCATGTAATGTCCACAGCTGTGTATTTCGGAAATATTTTCGGCAGAGGGCATCCTGCATCGATGGCGTCGGGTAGATGTCCCTCGAGTGCCTTCATCGAGGGCGACGTCACCGGATGTTATAAATAGGACGAGCGGCGCCCGTAGCCTCAGTTAACTTTTTTTCCTCCATAACGTGTGACATGCTCGTACGCAATGCCTGCTTGACTGCACATAGCTTTGAGGGAACATAAGCTGCAATAGCATAGGAAATGCTCCAGAGTGGCAGGCTGGGAGGGTGATGTGGAATACGTTGGAGGAAAATCCAGACGAAAGACCGTTACCATTTGGTAAGTAACTTGTTCTTCGAATGGATTGTGTCCTCCAACGTATAACACATCTTTGACAGACTCCCAAGGCAGTACCAGAAAATGGAGGTGGGAAAAGAATTTAGAGTACCCAATCAGATGGCAGAATAAAGAACCGCCTTACCAAAGGCCATATCTTGACCATGGAGCATATCCAGGGAGTAATGTTTGTCACAAGTGTGGATAGAAGCCCATGTTGCTGCATCACAAATATTCCTAGTAGGAACACCCCGCTGCAGGGCTGTGGAAGTAGCCACGCCCCTAGTGGAATGAGCTCGCACCCCTTCAGGAGGGACCTTGCCCGCCAGTCTGTAACATTCAGTAATGGTGAGGTTAATACACCTGGGCAAGGTCTGTTTGGTAACAGCCTGGCACAATCGGTGTCCAGCATACCCCACAAAGAGTTGATCCTTCACTCTGACACTGGACATCCTAGAAATATAGAAACTCAGAGCTCTCCTAAGATCCAACCTATGGAGTCGCTCCTCTTCCTTACCAGGATGAGGAGGAGGATAGAAAGAAGGAAATGAAACTCAGACACTACCTTAGGTAGAAAGGAAGGACGTACCCTCAGTACAACCCTATCCTTGTGGAACACAGTAAAGGGTGGCTTAGTTGAAAGTGCCTGCAATTCACTCACTCTGTGAGCGGATGTAACCACAACCAAGAACACTGTCTTGAAAGGCAACAGTCTCAAAGGACAAGAGTGCAAAGGTTCAAATGGAGCACCAATTAGGCATTTCAAGACCAAATTCAGAACCCAAATCGGCACCTGAAACAGAGACGGCAGGAAAACATTAATGAGCCCTTTAAGAAATTGGGAAATCAAAAGAATCTTAAAGTAAGAACATTCTTCAGACGAGCGCTTGAAGATAGACAGCGTCGCCTGGTAACTTTTAATGGTACCTACACATGAAGGCCCCTGTGGGCCAAAGAAAGCGAGAAAGACAGAACCATGGGAATGGAAGACTGAAAATCATCGACATTGTGTCCTGTGCACCAGTCGCAAAACTGTGAGGGAAGCATCCGTCACTACAGTCACCTCCGGCCACGGTTACCAAAACAGCTCCCCCTTCATCAGGTTTCCCTCGTTGGCCCACCACAGAAGATCCAGTGAGGCCGAGAGTGGAATGTGAATGGGATCCGACATCTTGCCTGAGAATTGTGACCACTGCATCTTGAGGACCCATTGCAGGGATCTCATCCTCGGCCTGGTCTCTGGCACCAGAAAAATGCAGGATGCCATGAAGCCGAGCAACCTTAAGAATTCGAAAGCCAGGAGACACTGGGCATGCTGAAACTTGTCTAGCATCTGCACAATGTGATGAGCCCTCACCTTGGGAGGCGACCACTTCCCCCAAGGACGTGTCCAGGACAGCCCCGATGTACTGGAGCTGTTGGGAAGGTGTCGGATGCAACTTCTTGAAATTGAGGGAGAAGCCCAGCTTGTGAGGGGAGTGGCAGGAGAGACCGAGATGCTCCGTCACTTGCTCGGGATAGCGCGCACAGATCACCAGTCGTCCAGGTAGTGGTAGACGTGAATCCCCCTCCGCCTTAGATATGCTGCCACCACCACCATTAGCTTGGTGAAGACCCCCGGGGCGCATGTCAATCCGAATGGCAGGACCCGAAACTGAAAGTGCGAGCTGCCAGCCGCAAACCTCAGGTACTTTGTGCTTTGGATGAATCGGCACATGAAAGTAAGCATCCTGTAGGTCCAGAGACACCAACCAATCCTGAAGTCGAAGGGCTTGGAGGAGCTGAGAAAGAGTAACCATCTTGAACCTGTCCTTCCTGAGACGTTTTTTCAACCAACGCAAGTACAAGATGGGTCTCACTCCTCCGTCTTTCTTTGGAATAAAAAAATATGGGGAATACCATACCCTGTTCCTATCCGCTACAGGCACAGTTCTATAGTGCCATTCTCCAACAGGGTCAATATTTTCGTGACAAGGAGCGGGTCTGGAAGCTTCAAAGATAGATTGCCCGGTGGATTGTTGTGAGGCTGCTTTAGGAAGGGAAGGCAGTAGCCATGGGCTATTGTATCCAGAACCCACGCATCCAAAGTAATAGCTCGCCATTCTTCGAGATGTTGAGGCAGTCGCCCTCCAATCGGCAAACAATGGAACATGGACTCATGCCTGTTTTGGAGTGGCTTCGGCAGCTCCTGAAGGCAAAGAGGCAGCTGCCTGAGTGGCTTTGGCACCCCTAATTCCCTGACCCCCACAGATACTTTTTTGCTGGCCCCATTGACTGGCGGCTCCTCTCGTCCTACCAAAAGAGGAGTAGTAACAAAAAGGAACCTCCCCTCCACTGCTCTCCCCTAGGACGAAAAGATCGGAGGTTGACGCACAGCTGTGCTCAAAGATTTAGCCACAGCTTTCAAGGTCTGCAACCTCTCAAGGCTTTCGTCAGCCTTGCTGCCAAACAAATTTGTGCCATCAAAGGGCATGTTCAAAAGACGGGCTTGCACATCCAGACCAAAACCCGACTCCCACAACCATGCAAATCTGCATATAACGGTGCTTGCAGCCATGGACCAGCTAACACTGTTGGCATTGTCCATTCCAAACTGAAGGGATTCACACATGGCATCCTTGCCATCATGCATGAGAGCAAGGAATCCCTCCCTTTCTTCCCCTTCGGGAATATGCTCATCCGCTAGAGAAACAATTCCACAGAGTGTATGAAAATCTTGTTAAGCCACAGGTGGAGTTGGCTGACTTCAGCGCCATACAATCTGCAGAAAACACCTTGCGTGCCCAACCATCAAAGCGTTTTCCGTCCCTATCAGGAGGGATGGTAGGGTACTCCACCTGCCTCGAGGTGGCCGTAGCCACTTGAACGACCGAGCTCTCCTGAGTGGGGTGAGATGAAAGGTAGCTGGGGTCGCTACTGGAAGGGCAGTATTTTTTAGTTAACGACTTGTTAACCGCCGGAAGAGATTCCGGTGACTGCCAAGCAGTTGCCACCCTTTTCTGCAGTGTCAAATGAAAAGGTAACACCGGGTCAAAGGCGGACCTTGATCCAAAATGTCAGTTAAGTCATCCTGAACAAAAGCTTCCAGAGGACTAGACCAACCAAGATACTCAGTGACCCTAGCCATCCGTCTCCTGTAGGATGACTCTGCATGAGCCCCAGGCTCAGGTCTACCAAACTCCACCTCAGGAGAAGTGTCCAAGCCACTGGCATCATGAAGAGATTGACATAACTCTTCCAACTGACTGTCCCCTGAAAAGACAGGAGCCACATCTGGCTCAACAGGATCAAACTCCAAATCTGACCTCTCCACATCGATATCATCCAGAAGGACAGAGCGAGAAAAAACTCCAGCCTTGGGACAGAAGAAGGTCTTGAATCCTTAACAGGCCTCACAGACTTGGAAGTAGCCTTCCTTGGAGGATCCACAGTACCAGGGACCTCCATTGGCAAATTCCAGCCAAAAGGCCCCAAAGGCGTTGTCGACGGCTTCGGAGTCAATGGTGCCGAGGGATGGTGCGAAGGCAAAGCTTCGACATCTGTATCCGATGGACATGGCGCCGACGGAGTCGATGCCAACCTCGAGCCCTTACCAGACTTCCTCGGTCTCGCCGTGGATGAGGACCGAGATCTGGAAACACGTCTCTGGCAAAGGTTCCCAATGAGAATCGTGCTGAGGACCTGGGCCCGAAGACGCACAAGCCACGGACCGAGACCGTTCCCTGTCGGCTTCTTTCGAAAGTGTGGATCGAACTGTGCCCTGGGGTTGGAAAATCGCCAGCATCTGCTCCCTGAAGGCTGCCCATTCCTCCGGAGTCGAGGACTTCATAGGACAAGCCACTTTCCTCGTGCCGCCGTCCTCTGAGGATGACGTGGAAGGCGACGGTGTCGGTGCTTAAGGGTATGCCGAGATGAATGGCGGGAACCACTCCTGGACCGAGATCCCCAGGACTCCTTCCAACAAGGAGAGTCGCCCCTCAAATCGTCAGTGGACATCCCCTTAGCAGTTTTACGAGACTTACTGGGTTTGGAACCCCTACCTAACTGTAGCTTCCCCTTACGCTCCCGCAAGGCCTTAGCAGTCAGCGGCTGGCATTTGGAACATTCGCCGGTGTCATGACTATCGCCCAGACACCACAAACAAATGCGATGCAAGTCCGTTATCGACATCTTAGACTTGCAGTCCCAGCAAGCCAGACTGTGGAGTCGGAGGGGTCGAAGAAGAAGACATATTCACGATGAATACACAAGGTGAGCAGAGTCTCTGAAGCAAACATGTTTGCGGAAAAAACTGAACTGAGGCTATGGGCATCGTGCGTCCTTTTTATAACATCCGGTGACGCTGCCATCGACGGAGGCCCTCGAGGGACATCTACCTGTTGTCATCGGCGCAGGACGCCCTCTCCCAAAAGAAATTCCAAAGTACACAGCTGTGGACATTACATGTCAAAGATGTGGAATACGTTTGAGGACTCAATCCATTCGAAATAGACTTTCTCCTTGTTGTTGATGCAAACAAAGCATATAATTAACTATAGATTGATTTACTAAAAAAGTCTATTTTCCCTTTTTGAAATTTCTGGAAAAGCGATTGCACATTGACGCATAAAAACTATGAATTGTAGCTCCTGAAGAAGGGAAGAATTTCCCGAAACATGTAGGGCATGTGGTTTATGTATTGTGGATTTCAGTGAAACTTTTTTTTCGATTAGAAGCAATAACAAATATAATTTAGTTTTAAAGAAACAAATTGGTTACATTGCACTGATTTATTTTGAAATTGTTAATATAGATACAGTACTTGTAGAATAAAGTGATTGTTGAGAAGAAGGTCTGCAAACAAATCTAGTCATTGTGATAATTCTGGTGTGCAGGGGATGGGAGTGTTCCAGAAGTTGGTGTTTTTTGGTTTATTTAGTAACAGAACCCAGTGTCGGGGTTATTTTTCTCCCCTGCATCCTACTGCTAGTCTGAAGAGAATTACCTTTGTTTAAAGGATAAGGTGTGCTCATAGTCTATAGGATTAGGCAAATAGCCAAACACCACATTCAAACTTTGTGTCCCTCCTCCTATGCCACTTCTCCCCATGTGTACTCTAATGCTAAAGATGTGGCTTATATCTGGTGTTAAAGCCCAAACTAAATATGAGTACGAGATAGGGAGGGAAGAAACGAGGGGCGGGAGAAACGTTGGGGAAAAAAGGAAAAGGTGGTAGAGGGAATAGTGGAAGAGATTACAAAGGCAAATAGGGAGAGTGAACAAGAAAAAAAAAATATATATATATATATATAAAAAGAGAAAGGAAAAGGGAAGCAGGCACATTGGGTGAGAAGAACGTGGGAGGAACCGTGAACAAAGGGGGGGCATGGGAGCAAAAATTAAAAAAGGAAGAAACGACAAATAGAAGGATGGGGAAAGACTGTAGGGAATGGGGTGGTGGAAAAGTAGTTGGAATGCTGGTAAGAAAGCGAGAAGAGAAAACGAGCAACAGAAGGAAGGACGAGAAAGTGTTTGAAAAGAGATGAGATGTTAAGAAGGAGATAACTCGGTAGTGAAGGACACATGAAGGCAGAGCGCAGAGATGTAAAGGGAGAGCAAAAGGCAGGAGGATTGAGGGGGGAAGCGCAAAGCAGGAAGCAAGGAAGGGGGAAGTAAATGTGATAAGAGAATGGGGTAGAGGGTTTGTGAACAAAAGGTGGGAGCGAGCAGGAAAAGAGCGGGAAGAACTGGGGAGACTCGGGGGGATAGCTCACGGGCAACGTGCTCGCCTTGGAAGCAATAGGACGCGGAGCCACACATGTGCGATCCCCGGGTTTGCGCTTAGAAACATCTGGGTATTAAGCGCGTTATAAATAACCAATTAGAAAGGCGATCTGGCAAATGGAATGAAGACTGTGTGAGAAGGAAAGAAATAAGTACCGAAAAGGACACGAGAGAGTGTGGAGAAAATTATACAGAAGGAATGAGAAACAGAAGGGGCAGAAGTTAAAGAAAAGAGTGCAGAAAGGGAAAGGATTCTGATACAGAGGGGGAGAATGATACATCGTACTGAAAGGAGGTCGAGGAAGAAAGAGAAAGACAGAGAGAGAGAAAACAGATAGCGTTGAATAATGAGCGAACTCGAAAGAGCAATAGAAAGCATAAGAGACGAGAAAAGAAAGAAAAGTGGGAGCAAGGATTAGAGAGGGGCGAAAAAGTAGGCAGAAACAAGCAAAGAAATCGAAATAAATAAAGATGAAAAGAGGTGTGTAAACTGAAAGCAGTGGCCAATAGAAAAGAAAACGAAAATGCACGCAGGAGAAAGGAATGGAGGGGAGGACTCCTTGGCTTGAGGCTGGAGGGGACGATAGTAGGAGAAGGAGAATGAAAAGGGAAGGAAATGAGCGAAGAGGGGAGGGAGCGGGTGTGTTATGAAACGAAAGCTTGAGCGGTGGCTGGGGACAGTGGGGAGGGAAACCACGAACGAAAGAGGCAACCCTATTTAACGTTGTAAAAACGTGTCTACAGTGACAAGCCCGTAATGGGCCGGTGCAAGTGCCAAGGCGTGGGCAGCAGAGACAGGGCTTGAGGGAGAGGGGTCCCCCTCCACACCGGCCCAGGCTACCGCACCAATGAGAAGCTGCTTCGGAACCCGGTCCTTTTCAGTTGCACAGTATTGATCCTCTCCAAAGCAACGGCTTCAAAAAAGACCGTTTAAACCAGATGTGCGTCACAAAATGAAGCACTTCTAGACGAGAACCTGCCGTGCCCTGAGAGCCAGGAGGATAAAGAGGCCACTCAGAGCACACCTGGGCGTTTGTGAAGGAACTGCTGCTGGCATGCAGTGCCCGCCGCCCCAGGCCCCTCTTGCTGGCAGGGGCCTCCGAGACTAGGGGCAGAAGAAGTGCCTTGGAAGGGCTCTCACTGACAAAGCACTCCGAGGGCGCAGGAAGGTGGCAATTTGCGCTCTGACATTGAGAGGAGCGGGCCGGCTGGCAGAGGCGGGCAGGTGCAGAGGCCTCTGCCGGCTGCGTGCACAGCGGGACATGTCGTCGTTTAATGCACCATTTCCCGCCCACAATAAAACAGAGATGTCCTGCCAGGCTGGACCCTCCGAAAGTTAGGGAGACAGGAGGGCTCGGGCAGAGTTAGTGTCTGCGTGCATTGAACAAGAGGGTGATCGAAATGTCCAGAAGCCTGATCTAATAGAATACCACAGGAGGGCCACCACATGCAAAGTAAAAGAATGAGGTTCAGGGTACGGTGGGGGGGGGGGGGGGGCGAGGAAACACACGTGGGAACGTTGATATGGCCACAACACAACTAAGAAGGTACATTCCTCGTTATGTACAGATATTGTATACACTGAGAATCATTGAATGGTGCGCATTTGAACACAACGTTGGAGTCGAATTCAGGTGTAAAATTGGTACTTGCTGGGAGAGAGGACTCTCCTGCAGGGACGCAACGAAACCTACATTTCAGGGGTGGCAGGGGGGCTAATTGGTAACAGGAGGGGCCACTTCAGAAACTGGGTGGGGCAAACTAGGAAGCTGCCCCCCCCCCTCATGTTCTAACACAGGGGGTTTCTGTCGTGGAGTCCAAGTATCAAATGGTAGCAGACATGTCTACATTTAAAAGGCGAAAAGCCAGAGATATATGTCATTGGACTGAATGCCACGCCCACACCAGCGCGAGACTCCGCCCATCTGTCCAGCCCACATGGGGGGGGGGGTTGCTAAACACCACCTGAAGAAATGACATAGCATGAGATACGGGTGGAATGTCCACACCATGCTGTGTCTCGGCCCATACCTCCATGTAATTGGCCAGTAATGGTAATTTTTTAGCCAGTTACATGGAGATGGGGGCAGAGTTACTGGGAAGCCCAGAAATCCTGGAGAAGAGCATGGAAAAAACTGGAAACTAGACAGGTCTGAATGGTATTGACTGTGACAAACCAACATCTGGGGTACCAGTGGTCCAGGGATGCATATGCATATCTAAACCAATCAGCCCCACACCTATAGTACACGAGAAGGGATCCAAACAGATTGGAAACCCACAAACACTATAAACATCTTTGTCCAATTTTGGTAACGTGGCTGGAAAGACAGGCTCATCTCCGCAAGGTCTTGGATCGTTGGTTAGTTGCAACACAGTGAAAATACAATTACCCAATGATAAAAGGAACTGCCCAGACAAGGTTGTATAAACATATCCACTTTATTATCACAACAGACAACTCTAGCACACTCCAAAATACAACCAATCCTGTATAGGAATGTAGAGGACAGAGAGTTTCAAAGAAGGAAAAGGGATGCACCTGGATACTGACAGGAGGGTAGTCGGTATAGTCATTAATCACAATATTTCAAGTATACTTGGTTTCAACACAAAGGGAGCAATGGATCGTAAAATGTCACTATGGGCCTTCGAAGAAGGACCAGGGGGACAGAACAACAATGTACCTTGAGCTGTAGATGTTCTTGGTGCTCGACAGGGTCGAGTCGGTTTCAGGGTACTTTTCAGCTTCTGTGAAAGAGTTCAAGACGGGAGACAGCTACAGGAATCAGGCGGCAGGCAGTTCGGCAAGCAAGGCTGGACGGATGGCTGCAGGCTGGCCTACATCTCAGTGCTGGTCGGTGGTTCTGAAGCACTGATTAAGGTGTCTCAGAAAGCGTTAGCGACTGTGGGCCAGTAACAGTCAGCGGTGCAGTCGGTTGCAGCTCGAGGGGTTTGACTGGCTCAAAAATGTCCTTTAAGACAGACATTGGTAGATGCTTGTCAATGCACTCCTCCTAGCTTCTTCACTGGGCTCGTGTTGTCCTTTTAGGTGGACGGCCCAAAGCTGAGGAGAGTGTTGATTTGCCGACATCTTTTGAGAATGCTTGAGAGGTGCAAGAATTAGGCTAGCATTATACAATTGATTGTTTACATAACAGACTACCACATTCTGGCTGCAGTGCCATTATGGAGCCTTTGTTAGTTAATTAGGCTGGCCATGGCAGGAGGATGGGTTGGCTCTCCCCCTTCTGAGATGCATAGTGTACTGTCAGATCCCAACTAAAAATGACAGGTGGGACTGCACCTGTAGGCTATGCCCGCCCCCCCCCAGAGTACACAGGTCTATGTGTATGTCGTACAGTGAGCATAGGAAAATGTGTGCGGATTAGCCCCGCACATTTTCCAGTGGTTGATCTACAATCATTGAAGTTCATATACAATTATAAAAAAGCCCAGTTGATTGCACACCCACCGTGCGGATGGTCGAATTCTTCATAGTGACATAGCATTACACATAAGTGTGCACACACACAAACACACACAATAATTCACTCATTTAAACATCCCATTCACCATACACTATCTCATTTACATGAACACCCAGCCCCCATACATATGATACACTTACATACGCAACTTGCACACATGTAGACATAATGACCTAACATGCAACATCCTTTAACACTGCTAGTTTCAGAAAAGGCTTCCCTTGCCTCTCTACCTAACAAAAAAGCAAATGTGCACGTCAGCCCCTTGCCCTTGGATGTGAAAGAACATGCAACGTTCTTATAAGTTCTCTCGCATCCATGCGGAGAGGGCGGGTGTGTACGTTTGCTTTTTTGTTAGGCAGAGAGATGAGGGAAGCCCTTCTTGAAACTGGCAGCTTTAAAGTTTTTCTGTGTTTGTGCAAATACATTTTTCTGCACAAACACAGTAACACTTTAAAGCCACCAGTTTCAGGAAATGCTTCTCTCCCCTTTCTGACTAACAGAAAGCTATGTGCAGAATCCCAGCCCCTCATCACACATTTCGGGGTGGGAGGCATGAAGCCAGATTAGCTCAATGGCGTTGCGCGACCTTCTCTCCAGCATCTTTCTGCTGCAACCTTCCAGTGCCACTTTTTTTGGATACAAGGAGTATGTTGAGGGCCATTTTGAAGGCTGTCAGAGAGGCTAACTTTTTGACTTCCAGTGGAAGGGAGTTTCAGTGGTGTGGTGCAAGGAGAGCAAAAAAGCAAAATTGGAAGGCACCATCAGGGTGTGGAGAACTGTCTGCTGTAAAGGTCCGAAGCAGAGGTTGAGATCACCACAGGGTTAAAGTATTCGGAAAAAGGCCCACAAGGCAATGTCAAACCATCTGATGGAATCCCTCAACTGGTCTCTCTGGAATCCTCTCCCCATTTATCCGACGCAAGACTATCAATCGCCATCACTAAGTTGGCATGCACCTGAGCGGGTCAGGGAATCCTGATGGTGGTGTCTCCCATGGCCCCTGTAACCAAAAAGTTAATGGGCCAGCCGGAAGAAAAGCAAACAACCAGACGCCGGACTGGAAGCAGAAGACTACTGCTTTCAGGTCCCCGTGCATTAGTAAAAAGGAGGCATGCAGTGCGGCATCTTCACAAAGAAGAAGACATTCAGAGCCAGGTGTTCTGTAATCAAGGTATGCTAGATACAGGGAAAGGTGGGAAGGCTAGAACATCCTCATAGTTGGGGCTTATTACTTCTCTTCAGTTAGCAGTACCCTTATGGGGTGTGTAGAGGGGTTTATCAGAGGCAGCAGAGCAGCTCTGGTCCTGCCCCGTCTGGTAAGCTTTCTCACAGTCCCATGGTCCTGAGATCCAAGCCACGTTTCCCATATCACCCCAATATCATCCCTCGCAGGTAGACAGACCGGGAGAGGTCCTCTTCAAATCTTTCTCCAGTTTATGCACACATGGTTGCGGTCAAGTGGTTTACTTGGATGGTCTCACCCTTCTCAGAATGCAGCAACTCCACCTCCACCGTTTACTGGCTGGAGGATCCTCCAATGGGCACTAACAGTGAGGAGGAGCGGAAAGAGCGATAGAGTTCACCAGGTGGGGGTGGTAGAACTTGTGTGTCCTAGAGAGACAGTCTGTTTGGAGTTGATAATAATAATAATAATTTGGCACTTATATAGCGCTACAAACCCTCAGGTATCTGAGCGCTTCTTATTATTACCCAGGGTGTGTGGTGCTTATTTATCGACCTCGGAAGGATGAAAGGCTGAGTTTGGTCCCGCCGGGATTCGAACCTGCGTTAGCAGACTCTGCACGGATGTCAAAGCGAGTGTTCTACTCGCTGTGCCACTTGACCGGCACTTGATGGACAGATGTTGGAGGGGGTGTGGGAGGGCTAGTTGAGAATGTTATCAAAAGGGAGGAATTAGTAGAGAGGAATTCACAGGGGAAGAATAGAACAGTAGTTCAGGTGGAAGATTGTAAAAGTGAAGATGAAGAATTTAATGGTGTGGCCCTTGAGGGAACCTGAATCTTGTTCATATTAAGACTTTTTAACCTGTCCAATACTGGTGGAGCTAATCCATTGCTGGAGATTTAGTTCAGCGGGGAGGTGAAGAGGAAAGGATGGCAGGGAGAGAATAAGTGGTGGAAGGTTGGGAACTGGGAACAGGAAGCTTCAATCCTAGGCACTAGGAACCCAAGTGTCATGCAGTGGCTGATAGTGGAGAGACGATGGGGAGAGGTCAAGGGTGAAGTAAGGAAAGGAGGAACAATGTGGACGTCATCGGCAAACATGTGGTAAACGATGCCAAAGGAAGAGATTGCTAATAGAGGAAGTGTGGAGTGCTAAAATTAAGGGGTTGAGAACACACACGTGAGGAACACTCACTTGAAGGGAGGTGGAAGAGGAGATTTTAGTATTCCAGCAGATGGAGAAGAGCCACGTCCTGTATGCCAATGTTAGCGAGAGTAAGGGGGGAAAGATTTAGTTTTGAGAGCGTCACAGGCAGCATAGATCAAGGCGGTGAATGAGAATAGAGCAGAGTGTGAAGATGTGCACAGAGGTGAAGTAGTTGGAGCCAAGGGTGAGTGCAATTCCTGTGGGGTGCCTACTGCAGGAACCAGATTGGGATGGGTTACAGTGGCCATTATTTTCCAGATAGTAAAGGATATTGTTGAACACTAAATGCAGAAGATGAAAGATGCAAGAGAGGTTGGATGAAGGTGGAAGCAGGTCATGGTTGCCGATTCCATGATGCTTTCTGTGGTAGTGGTTCCACAGGTGCACAATGGGTTGGAAGCCCGCATGATTAGTTCGAGTTTAATGGGAGTAGTGGAAGGAAATGAAGGAGGATGACAAGAATCAAAAGGAATAGAAATGAGGGAAGATTAAGGTGGTCATAGTGTCTATGAATGTGGATATTTTTGATGAGTGGAAGAAGGTGAATCATTGGTTGACAGTGATTAGACGATAGAGCCAAAAGGAGGGGAAGCAAGATATTTGAAAAGTATATGTAGCCCCCATTATCCGGCCCTGGTCCATGTAAGGGTGTACTCTTTGAATCCCCTGAGCAGACAGAGTCCCCAGGGGGACCACCATCCTCACCCCCAGACCTGCTGCATAGGGAGGCAAGTTGCGCCTGTAAATACTATTTATGATAACAGGAGATGGGCTACACCCCAAGTTCAAAGCTAACGAGAGTCAATTCTATAGGGATCCCAGCAGGACGTCTCTTTAAAACACTCTTTTAAAAAAAATAAAAAAAACACACATATTTCCTATCCCCTTCCTAACATACCCCTAGCGTGAGTCCCAACTAAATGGGGATCTGCTACTTTAGGTCACCCTTCCTTGGACGGGTCTCAGGGACCCTTAGGGTAAGTCTGACACAACATATTCCTGCTCCTTAACTTCAGATACTACTGTACAGAGGAGCGAGATTTCACTGACGGGCCCATAGATCAGTGTGCACCCTCTAGTACTTGTGAGAGAAGATAGCTGCACCATGTGAGGACTGGGGGTGCAGGATTCACTTACTCCAACACGACTCAATAAGTAGGACTCAGTAGTTTGGCAAAGGCATGTCCGTTTAATGACAAGTACATCAAACAGAGGAACAAATGGAAATCAGCAGCATTGCGATCACCTGTCTCGCTCCAACTTCCTCGAACTTCAGTTGAACAGCAATTCTTATAGGCAATATTCGTCATTATTGACGTCTAACTCTACAAAAGTCAACATGCAATATAATTGGTTAGGAAAGGTAACTTACGTATAGGTGCTATTTCTGTATATGATAATAGAGCATGCGTATTGGATAATTCTTATCGGGTGGGCGTCTACGCCCATCCCACTACATCACATGGGATTGACGTCACTGCAAGTACGACGTCCTATTGGTTCTACTATCTATAGGACTCCAGATAACTCAGTCCATTGTGATTGGGCAGGTTACACCCCTAGACATAAATCCCCATTTTAATTAGCAGCATGCAGCATGGACACCCATGCGCCTGTTGTCCCGCGTTTCACCCTGCCTACCTTCCATCAATCAGTATCTTAGGGCTATGTGTCAATTAGTTGGCTGGGTATGGCCTCGAAACTGTAGCCTCTTATCAGGAAAAGTTATGGCATCCTCGGGTCCTGGATGACATCAGGCGGTGGTACCTCTTCGCGCCTGACTGGTCACGTGTCTGTTCACCATGAATCTGCTTCAGTTTCCAGCTTTTCGTGTATTTAATTCTGTTTCGGCCTCGCCACCTGCATGGGCCCCCTTTATCTTGACCTTCATGGGCAGGCTGGTATGCTCTGAAGTTTGAGTCTTGTTAGCTGACGCTCTCCTCCCTTTCTCTGGTTGACCTCGATTTCCTAGGCATGAGCCGCTCTTTCGATTCCGCTCCTTCTCTTGCCTCTGGCTGGGTTACGAAACTTGGCCTGTCAGGCCCCTCGCAGCCTGGGTATATTTCTGCTTTTACAAAATGGAGTCGCACTTGTAAAATGTGCCTCATTGAGGGAGACATGTGGGTGGCGCTTGTCGCTCTAATCTTCTACTAAGCATTGCAAGCAGTATCGATATCTTTAGCTTCCTGTGTTCCAAGCCTATTTACACACGTTTAACCAGATGGTTGCTTCCATCTTGTCTCGTGGCAACATTTCCACACGTTTTAACATGGTCTCTTTTCTGCGTCCATTTACATTTATTTTCACACCGCTCGCACTGGCGTGCTATCTTCGATAGCTAGTTTGTTCATTCATGAGTCCGTTCAGGCCCTTGTGTCATTTCCACTGGCCTTCCATTAGGGCTCTTTGGGTCTCTTCATGGACTGTCTGTAGGTACTCTTCGTTTTGCCTCAGCAGCTGATACGGCTGTTTGATGGGGAACCGTGCTGCCTAGGGTTGTCTGGTTATGGGCGCTTCAACAGGTATGGATCTTCTGATGTATACTGGGCAGAGTCCCAGTGCAGCTCTTTGATAATTCATTTGCTCCTCATACGTCACATACCTTGGCAAGTACTCTCCTGGTACCTCAAAAGGAGGGGCTGGGGTGCAGGCCATGTCTGGGACCTCCTCTACACTACCCACATGGAGTGTGAGGCATTTTTATCTTCAGTTAGCTGTACCCTTGTGGGGTTTGGAGAGGGGTTTATGTGGGGTTTGGAGAGGGGTTTATCAGAGGCAGCAGACCGGCCCTGGTCTTGGCCTGTCTGGTAAGCTTTCTCACAGCCTCATGGTCCTGAGATCCAAGCCACGTTTACCTTATCACCGCAATATCATCCCTCGCAGGTAGACAGACCAGGAGGGCCTTTCTGGGTGGTGCCATTTCCCTAGGCAGCCTCAGGCAGGCTGCCACATCTTCCCCCCTACCTCACGCCAGGTTCCTTCCCTTTATGTCCAATATATACCCAATGTCCTACACCTACTTAACTTTTAACCTAGATGACATTGCCCACTAATCCTCAAGTCTATGCTCGCCCCTACTTATCATTTCCACTTACATATAAATATTAACAATACATTACATAACATCTAATAATTAAATATGCACATATATAAATTGACATACCACATATATATATAACCAATAAAGCATTATGTCACAATGGGGGTGACTGCTGCAGTCAGTCACAATCTTCACAGCAACTTCCATGGGTCTGTCCTGGTGCTGACTGCCTGAATGAGGGCTTGGTCCCTGATGAAACTGGGCCTGGCTCCTCCTGTTCTTTCTTCGGGGTGGCCCCTTCCATCACACAGGGCCACCCACGATCACTGCACCACCCTCGCTCTTTTTATACTTCTTGGGTGGTCCCATGAGCATGTGGGATGTGGGGCTCGCCCAAGAAAAGGAGAAAAGGAATTGGAGTTTAACATGGCTAAGTGTGAGTTTGATAGGATAGAGAGACAGAAAGATGGAGAACACTAGCTCGAGTTGGCCAGACTACAAGGGTCTCAAGAATCCTTCAGATGTTCTAGCAGTTGTTCAGGATCCTCTTTGCATCTAAGATTTCCTAAGGAGTTGCTTAGTAGGTATGATGAGAAACATGATCATTGTTTTGCAGGCAGCTTTTGAGTATGCTTGTGCGGTACAAGAAGTAGGCTAGCATTATACAATTGATTGGTTGCATAGCAGACTACCACATTCTGGCTGCAGTGCCATTATGGATATGTCTAAGGCTGACAGAAAATACTGATAGATTGAAGCAGGCTCTGTGAAGACCCCTGCCAATAGTTAAAAAGATTCATAGGATACAAAAAGAAAGTAATACTTGGGTTTCTTTTGTGATTTATTCCTTAAAGTATTTGATTGGCTGGGTAGAAGGCCACAGAGTAGCCACTTTTGAAGGCATGATGGAGTTCGTCTTGCTGGAGTATATTTTTGCCTCTTGTTCCTCTGAGCTTAAGCCACATTTAGCAGATTCAAAGGAGTTAGATCCTAAAAAACAACCAGCCATAGCTGCTGATCTTTGGGTTTCCCATAGAGTGCCCATTAAGGACAAGCATGCTTTTGGTAAGCATGAGAAGGGGAAAAAGCAGAAAGAGAAAGAGAGTGGGTCTTGTGAAAAAGATTCCTCCAATAAATCCCACAAAAAGTTCCATAGGGGAATAAGACAAATGAACATGGAAAGGGTAATGGGATTTACTATCCCAAGCATGAGTGTGGACACTGTAAGCCTCCCTATATACTGGATCGTGTGCCGCAAGTGAACATGTGAAGGGGAACTCCAGATGTAAGGGTAAGACCTTGGGGGTCTACTCTGAATCTGGCACTTCTTTATGAAGAGGAAGAAATACTCAAAAGGGCATCCTCAGATTTCTTACCTTGTGGGATATGATCGGAGGTAGCTTTAGTTTCCCTGGGATCCAGGGAACCTAGAGATGCCAAGGCTTATGCCTCCATACCAAACATTACTTCAAAGATAGTGTGCTGGTAGATGGTGTAGACACCTCTGCCGCTAGAGGCACTTGGGCAAGACTGACTGTAGAGGATTCCACTTTGGTAAATTC
This sequence comes from Ambystoma mexicanum, assembly GCF_040938575.1. Classification (NCBI taxonomy): domain Eukaryota; kingdom Metazoa; phylum Chordata; class Amphibia; order Caudata; family Ambystomatidae; genus Ambystoma; species Ambystoma mexicanum. Next base: position 1,233,112,946 of record NC_090932.1, on the reverse strand, counting down.
AGAGGCTCTGGACAGAGCTCCTGTGATGTCCACTAGGTTGGATCATGCTCCAGTTATGTCTGTCGCTTTAGCTGTGAATGGTTGGGTAGTCAGGATACCCGTTAGTGTACAGAGGAAAGTCCCTAGAAAAGGTCTGTTAGGCAAAGACCTCAGAAACCTTGGGCTTGTTGTGGGACGCTGAAAAACATCCAAGCACAAGGTCTCGGACCAAGCTACATTAGCAAAGCCTAAGGCCCAGCTAAAGGCAGAGGGAAAACAAAGGCTAAATGAAAGAAGAAACCCAGAAGAGGGAAAGTGAATATTCCCCCTATCTCACCTTCTACTGAGGTGGAGGTAGTTGGTCCAGCCTCTGAACTTGAAGAGGGACGAGAAGAGGGGCTGCCTGAAATCCTCAATCCTCATGATAACCCGGAACTTCAGACTTTACTTGCAGAAGGGGGTCCCTCAAGGGATGAGTTCAGCAACAGCCAACATGAGTGCCCATCACTTGGAATCTTAAGGAGACAGTCTGCTCCAAGTTGGAGGGTGAAGCCCGTGGGAAGCATAGCATTTATTGGGAAGGTGGGCTCATGTATAGTGAGCCCACAGAGTCCTCTGAAGGAGCCCATAAGAGGTTGGTGGTTCATTTTCAGGTGAGACCCTTACTCCTGCAATTGTTGAATGAGGTCCGCCTTGCATGTCATCTTGGCATCAAGAAGACAAAGGAGAGGTTAACCATGCACTTCTTCTGGCCAAAGATTGGAGCACAGACAAAGTCACTGTAGGAGTGTTACTTGTCATATTTCTGGCAAAAGTGTTGCAAAAATCCAGGCTCTATTGGTACACCTACTTGAAGTGGGTATACCATTTGAGAGCATAGGGATTAATGCTGTTGGTCCCCTTCACCCTTCTACACCCTCAATGTAAACCCCTGAGGGCTCCATTGGTGGTGTCAAATTGACCCTCAACTGACTCCAGAACAACACAGAGAGGAAGACTTTGCTTAGGCAGTTTTCCCAGTAGGTGTATCTGTGTGTTCATTGATCATGCCACATGATAACCTGAAGCCATCACACTGAAGCCTGACTGCCAAGTCAGTTGCAAGAGCCTTGCTGGGCATATTTACTAGGGTTGGCTTCCCTAAAGAAGTTGTGTCTAATAGAGGTAGCAACTTCATGTCCAAATATATGCAAGCAATGTGGAAGGTATGTGGGGTGTCAGACACATTTTCATCTATCTGCATACCATCCACATTCCAAAGGCCTAGTTGAGAGGTTCAACAGGACTCCCAAAAGAAGCAGGATTGAAGTTCCCTGGGATCCCCAGAGTAGAAAGTGGTATCTCCTGATGCCATGCTTACTTTTTCCCCACAGAGAGGTCCCTCGAGAAGCGGTTGGCTTCAGTTCCTTTGAACTCTGTTTTGTCACCCTTTCCAAGGACCCTTTGCCATAGTCAAAGAAGGATGGGAGATGCCCACTCCTCATGTCACTACCAATGTAGTGGACTATGTGTTGGCCTTGAGAAAGAGGATGGCCTTAATGAAGGCTCAGGACAATGACAAGCTGAAGGCTGGACAGGCACTAGTCAAACATTAGTGTGAGAAGGAAATGTCACTTGTGCATTTCCCACCAGGTCAATAAATCATGATTATGAATCCTGTAAGGCCTAGAGATTCACAGGACACGTTGGGCAGCCTCCCAAAGTATTCAAGGTGAATATGTTGAAGGGATTCATCCCTAGGGTTAAATAGGAGCCCTATATCTGGCTGAAGATAGGGAGTCAGAATCTGAACCACTCTATGACCTGTTCCAGGGTTGTCCTTTTGAGGGCTCCGTTGAGGGTGTTAAATTGTCCAATTAACTGACTCCACAACAAGAAGAGATGAAAACTTTCTTGGGCAGTTTCCCCCTGTTTTCACTTACTACACTCTTGACACCTTGGGGCAAGCATGACATGACACTGGAGACAGCATGCCTACCAAAAGTAAAAGTTATCCGACTTTAGACAAAATGAGATCCCACATAAAGTCTGTGGTCAACAAAATGTTGTATCAGGGGGCAATGGTGCCCTCCAGGAATCCTTGATCAAGCCCAGTGGTTCTGCTATCAAATGCAGGAACTTCTGAATTAAGATTCTATGTGGACTACAGAGCTCTAAATGCTGTCACCAAGACATATGCACATCCCGTTCCACTAACGGATGAGTTGGACTGAATAGCTGCTGCTAAGTACCTTTGAACCTTTGACCTTACTGCAGGGTATTGGCAAATATACTCAAAGTTTAGTCAATCATGTCCTGGATGGGTTTGATGAATTCTGCATGGCATTTCTGGACAACATAGCAGTTTTCAGCCCTACTTGGCAAGAACATGTTAGGCACCTTAGGATTGTGTTGCAGGCTCTTCAGCAGGCCCACTAGACGATAAAGGCTACATAGTGCCATTTGATCAGGCTTCAGTGACCTACATTGGGCATGAGGCTGGTGGGGACAAGATTCACCCCCTTCCCAGCAAAGTACAGGCTGTACAAGACTGGGCAACCCTTAAAACCCAAAGCCAAGTGAGAGAATTGCTAGGCCTCACTGAGTATTACAGAAACTTCATGGCAACTATGAGACCATAGCTACCCCATCTGACTGCCCTCATAACTCCCAAGAAATCAAAGAAAGTCACTTGAACTGAGGATTGTGAGAATGCCTTCTAAGGGCTTAAGAATTCCCTTTGTCAGACCCCTATACTCAGAGCACCTGATTATCAGAGACCTTTTATATTGCAGACAGATGCCTCCGACACTGGGATAGGTGCTATCCTTTCACAGTTAGATGACAAAGGGAGGTGACATCCTAAATATGGTACTAGTCACCAGATTAAGGACAGAGCTCAGGTGGGTGACACTGGAAAAATAATGTTTTTCCATTGTATGGGCCCTTTGCAAGATGAGATCTATCCCTTTTTGGGACTCACTTCACCGTGCATACTGACCATAAGCCCTAAAAGTGGTTAATGAACATAAAGGAAGAGAATCCTAAATTGCTCAGGTGGTCCATAAGCCTCCAATGCTTTGACTTCACTATTGAGCATAGGCCAGATGCACGACATTGCAATGTTGATGGACTCTCCAGGATGTATAACCGACTGCAAACGGAAACCCATCCAGAGGTGGATTAGATCCCCTCTCCCCTGTCCCTAGTATGGGGGTGAGGGGAGAGTATTGGGAAAGATTTCTTTTTTGGCAACTTTCCCTCAATAGTTTCTATGGACACCCCCTCTTTTTGCATTGTTTTTGAACCTGTTCTGACTTTTTGAGTGCCAGTAAAGCCTTCAGCTTCACTTCCCATGTCTTTTGCTAATTTGTTATGGGGAAACTGATTAGTCCTTCAGACTATCAGTATTGGGTTAGTAGGTCTCCCTTTGTTTTGTTTAATCAGGTCTACCTTTTTATCTTTTACCGTTGGTGGCATTTTAGCATTGCACACATATTACAATGCAGTGCAATGGGATTCAATTTGAACCACCCTAGCCTTTTACACTTTGGATTTTTGGTTACATTTGTATGTGCCTAAAGACAAACTGGTGGCAGCAATTATATTTGTACAATTTTTGTTTATTTCTAGAGTGCACTGTTGGGTTTACCGCTTATGACTTCTAAATGTGGCTAGTGCCCTAAAATGGCCACGCCATGATGTTTTTGCAAATTTTTTGGTCATATTGTGCCACCTTCTTCCTGCTTTGCCAGGTCAGGAAATCCCATATAAGGTCACACACTTGCCCGGGAAGGGTACAGCTTTCACAGGCTATTGCTGCCTTTGTGTGTATGGCCCAAGAAGTGGGAACTGACTGGTTCTACCCCACACTTGTGGCGTCAGAGAATCTGGTCTGGGACATGAGTGAAACCAATAGTTGTCCCTAATTGGACAACTACTGGCTGTTTGAATGTTGCAGATCTGTACTGTTATAATTTTTCTTTTAAACACGTGCTTAATAACGGAGACCAGTTTCTAAGTGTGGAACCAGGATTTGAACCTGTGTTGCTATGCGTTGTCTTGCTTATAAGACAAACACATTGCCCCTGAGCTATCCTCCCAACCCTATTGGTTGGCTTGGACTTACTTCCAGGCTGGATTTTGGATAATATGATGACTCCTGCAGCCATTTCTTCAGATCAGAGTTGGAGCCAAGAATCCCCTGTAGAAAAACATCTAACTGAAGATCCAAAGATGACTCCTGCAGAGGCCCGGTATCCCTTCCTGCGTCTGGCCCGGTGAAGCCCTCTTGAACTACCTGATCTGCAAAGGCCCTGTGTGGTGCTTTAATACCTGGACTCGTGGGACCAACCAGTCCCGACGTGTTCTGAAGGATCCAGTCATCCTAAACCAGTTCTCCCTTAGGCTACCTCGGTAGAACAATCATCGTCTTGTGTTTATACCCAGAACCAAGCTTATGGTATAGGCTGCATTCCTGCTGAATTTCAGCCTCCCAGCCTCAAGGCATCCGGTTCTGAAAGGACTTCTACAACCGTAACTAACTAGGACGCCTGCTGTCATCCATGTATGGTGGCCGTCGCTGGAACTCACCTTCCCCCATCCTGTGAAGTGTCATGAAGAGGGGTGCCTTGGTGAATCCTACATTTCTCCATCGCCAAGGATTGCACTATGCTCCTGGACCCGACCTGAAGACTCCTTGCACCTGCAGCTCCTGGGCCCCTCTCACCAGAATCCAACCTCCTGCAAACCCCAGTCGAATCAAGTCACCTGGGAAAATCAAAGTTAGGGGGTTAAGTAAACACAAAGAATTTGTCTCCACTTGTCCTCCATAGGATAACTTTGAGAACACGTCTTTTTGGATCCTTCCATTCCACTACTTTTTGGTCATCAAACCTGAGCAGTAGAATCTGAAAGATAAGAACACATTACTTACCTAGAAACTTTGTTGCATCTCTTATTTTGAATAATCACCATCAGAAGTTACTTACCTGCTACAGATGATTCAGGGGAGAAGCATTGTGGGTCCTGTGACTTTTGGGCACAAGGCCCCATTCTTCTTAGGGCTTGGACTGCTGAAATTAGGGAATATCACTTGCGACTTGATTCCATCTTCACTGTATCACTTTACTTACCTCCTTTGTTGATTTTAGTCACTGAATGCATTTTAAGAACCAATGGCGACTATATATATGTTTATTATTGAGTGGTGTGTGAAATGATCACCTGCTTGCTTCCTTTTTAAGTGTGTGCTAAGGCCTGGAATAAATAACTATTGGAATGCATTGCTGTTTAAATTGAATTAAGGTGTGCTTCACTGTGTGGACTCATTGTGGACCCCTGACCCCACTCACATTCTCCTGAGAATAGCTTTGACTACTCTCCATTGCAACCTTGATTGGGTTTTGGCTAACCTCTCAGAGTTCCCCTGTTCACTATAACTAGGGTGGCCTCCTAAAATCTGTCGACCGGGCCAGATTCTAGAAATCTATCTTTACATTGGACTTGATGGTTGAATCGGAAACAAAGCACACACACTTAAAGAATAAGGCACACTAAATTTAATAAAATAATATTAACCCTGATGTCTGTCTCTTCATTGCCAGAGTCCCTTAGGGGACACACATGTCGCCCTTACTAGCCAGGTTCCCTGGGGCCACAGGCAACCTTTAGTTTTCTCTGAACCAATGGCATGTGACAAAGCCACAAGGCATTCTTTGTGGGTTGCAAAGAGAGCAGAAGTTCTGGACTTGCGTCAGGATCACAGGTGGAGTCAAACTATCAATTTCGGCTGACGATTCACAGGTATTATCGAGGGTGCCATGCTTGGTCAAGAATGTCTGAAAGAGCAAGCAGGGTAGTGGTGTTCAAAAGGAGCAAAACAAATGCCCAGTTGAAGCCCACAAAGACTGATACAAAGTATTATGAGGGATATGAGGTCATCCTCACATCTTTCCCCAAGATATCCTCCTCCCAAGGTCCAAGGAAAGGCTGTTTCTTTCAGATCCTGACCCTGGGGGTGGATATGCGATGGAATATCACCTGGGTGGAGGAGACTTGAGGAGTGGGGATAAGGCACCCTTGGGTGAGACACAGTATCCCCCATTTCCCTTGTGTAGTGAACCCAACATCCCCCCCAGGCCTTTATAGGTTACTATCAATCTCTTCCCTATCCTATCCATAACTCATCTCCCAGTGAATATCAGGCAGGTACTGGGATGAGGAAGATACATCTCAGAGACATACATTCTTTCCTTTTAAACTCAAACTCACACAAACATAACTTATGTACTGGGATGAAGAAACCACCATGAACACAGAAGACAGACTGGACGAAGAAGCATGAGCGGTCTAGTTGTTGACCTCGTTACTATGGAGCAGGGAACTTTAAAAATGGCTCTGCTGAGAATCCTGAAGCGAGGCACAGGAAGAATCCCAAGAGGGCGCGAAGGAGAGTTCTGGGCAGAAGTTGTGGTGGAAAGAAGGCACCATCCTGAAATGCCTGAAGGTGTGGAGAAAGTGGTCCGGTGCAGCGAGAGAGTGCGTCTCATTGGCAGTCTGAGGCAGAGCTGAGGAAGCAGTGCAGCACAGAGCAAAGGTACCCGGAGCATTGGAAGGACTCCTGAACGCTCACAGGTGCAAGAACGCTGACTGACGACTACCGGAGCTCCAATGGAAGCAGCGGGGAAGCGTAAAAGCCGTGGAAGAAGTTGTCTGCCCGAGGGAACCAGCACAAGGTGAGCGGAGAAGAGTATCCAGAGAGCCACGGGAAGCAGAAGGATGACTGACATCGGTGAGTCCACCTGGGTGAAAACAGGGCCACAGTCAGGGTGGCTAGGCAGCATAGTGGAAAAGACTTTGAAATTTTGTATGAATTGAAGATAAGTACATCTCAAAATGAAATCATAATGAATACATTAATACATTAATAAACCATGAAGGTATAAATGATTAAGAGTTGAAAACACAAGTATTGCTAACATGTGAATAAAACCGCAAAATTAAGAATTGAACAAGCAAGTATTGCAAAAGAATTGAATAAACAAAGGAACACTGTGAACTGAAATTGAGGAACAGAACTTTATTTTTTGGAACATTGAAGATCTCAAGTGTTAAGAAATATTTCCATTTATGTGAAGTTTTCCCGCCAGTTGTGTACCCCCAACCTTTTGCTGTTGTTTTACACCATAGTCTGACTTTGCCAGTGGAGTACAGCCTTCTGTTGCACTTCCCTGGGCTTTTCGCTCACTTTGTTATGGGGAAACTGGCATGCCCCTAAAAACAGTCAGTACTGGGAGACTTTTTTTTACCTTAGTCCTTGTCAATGTTTCAACTTATCTGCAACATGTTGCAAGTGCACAATGTACCTTACAGTTCAGTGCACTTGGGTCTTCCTGTCATTCTAAAGGCCCTAGAAACCCTCAAATGATTCTTTTAGGAGAGGTGCAGATGTGCCTTGAACAGGGCTGGTGGCAGCTTATCTTTTCATATATTTGTAACCCTTTTCTGCCAGGTAAACAGTGTTTACCTCATTTGGCACAAATAGGTGGCCTGGCTCCAAAATGACCATGCCACGAGGTTCTTTCTCCTGTCCTTTAGCCATCATGCCCCTTCACCTTCCCTAGGTCGAGCATTGACCCGGGTCACTCCTTATTTGGGCATGCATTCTCCAGCGAAACGGCAAGCTTTCACAGGATTCTGCATTCCTTGTATGTGTGCTTCCAAGATGTGGGTTGGACTGTCTGGCTCCAATACACACCCTGGGTGCCAGAGAGTCTGGTGTTCTGTGAATGCCTGCGACCACTGTGGTCCGTGATTGGTCCACGTATGTGTGCCTGTATGTGAGCAGATCTCCCATTGGGTCCTCTCCAATTTGGCACGAAGGAGATTCTGGATAAGAGAAGGCTGCAAACACCCATACTATGTCGATCTCTGGAGTTCTCACTGAATGAAGGATAGGATCCAAGTATCCTATAATTAAGAAACCGAGTCAAGGAACCACTGGTGACCCGCTGGAAGGTTTGGCACCCTGAGCCCGCTGTTGCCCCGCTGGACCCCTCTGCATCTGATCAACTAGGTGGTCTGCAAAGACCCTTCGACCCATTTGAATAGTGGGACCAACTATACCCGGCACCTTCATCAAACCCTGCAAGTAAGCCTTTTCAGAAGTGTCTATGGGCCAACCAGTGGGCTGACCAGCTTGCGCAGGACCTTTGCTCTGATACCGCTGCCGTTTCGAGGAGGCCCTTGAAACCTGGTACTTCCTAAACTCTGTGTTCACAGCACTCTCACACTGAATTTCATACATTTGTCATTCCCAAGTCTGGAGTAAAGATAGAGAGCCCGAACCGGAGTACCTGCGGTTAACGTGTCGCCCAACTATGGTGACGAACTTTGCAGGTGTCTTGCTGCTGTGTATCTCTGTGCCCTGAAGCCTGCTACAGTGAAACTGGCCTGATCATCCACCAGGAGCGGAGAAATCGCCACTGTCCCACTTGTGAATCAACACTGTAACTTCATTGCTGAAAGCCGCAAAGATGCACAATTGCCGCATTTGGACCTGCAACCAAATTGGACTTGATTGCCAAAGTTTGGTCCGGAGTGCACCAGGGGTTGGTGAGTACTTGCAACCCTTACCGGTGTCCCAAAGTGCATCCACCTGTTTTTATGCCTGAGTGACCCCTGAGGGCCCCTCTCCTTTCCATAGATAGCCTGTGCTATCGAAGCATTTCCCAACTTCTGGAACCTGTTCTGCCCCTTTGGGTAGACACTCTACGAATAGTGGGAACCTATAGGAAATATTAATTGTTGCACCCTGCCTTTTTTGGGAAATATTGCCTATGTTAGGGAAAAATTGATTTTTGCACCTTGCCTTTTTTGGGAAATAACAATTGTTGCACCTTGCAACCTTGATAGCATACCTGATCCTAGCCATCTATTGCTCATCTAAAAGTGTTACTAACCATCTGTCAACACGCACGGAGCACCATGTGCTCCCCTAAGGCAGACCCCCCGCACCCTGTTCACCACAACATGTACCTACAAACCCGTACCCTCTCACTCCTTCATAGAACACAACCAATTAGCACTTCCTGCCGCAACCTTAGGTTATGCTCCAGGCACATGGACGACAAAGCTAAAATCCGGCACACAATTAAACCTCACCTCCAGAGCCCACCCAAGCCGCAGGTCCCCTCACTGCCCGCCCCTCCTGAGCCCTCTACTTGCTCCCTACGACCCGCAAGCAGGAAACAGCTAACACAACCACCGGCCGTGCGTCCACTGAAACATCTAAATTGCGGCCTCATCAATGCCTGATCTATCCCTGCTCATGCAGCAGACTTACATGATTTAATCACTACCCACGACTTTGACCTATGTGCTGTGACCAAGACCTGGCTTCAGGAAGCTTCTGGCCCAGCTCTGGCATTAACACTCCCGCAGGGCTACACTTTATTCCGCCAGGACCACGCTCTCACCAAAAGAGGCAGAGTGGCACTCATAGCCAAAGTCTCCATTGCTATCCGAAAAATAGACCACACTAACTCCCGCAACTATGATCTCCTATCCCTAAAATTGCCACCTCACACAACTGCACCATCACATTTCACATTGTATATGGCCCACCAGGCCCTCTAGCTGACTTCCACTCCTCCATCATGCGCCTTGTCTCAGATAATATTAAAACATCCTCAAAGGTCATCCTAACAGGTGATCTAAACCTAGGGCTTCACGGCCCCAAAGTGGGGTGCCTCAACAATAAAACTGTGTGCCTCATTTTGGGCTCCCACCATCGGCTGAACAAATTGTACCCAGCATTAAAGTTGTTCACCATAGATGGTAATACCATCAAAGTTTCAGACAACACCAAAACATTAGGCATTTACCTTGACTCCACCCTCTCATTGTCAAGACAAACCAAGGCCGTCAGCTCAGCCTCCGCTTATGTATGCAAGCTTATCACAGCATCCCGGCCCTTCCTGTCCACCGCCAACTGCACCATACTGACCAGTACTCTTATAATGTCAAAGATTGACTACTGCAATGCTCTGTATCTGGGGATGAGTCAACAAAACAAACAAATTAGGACAGCCCTTGACTTTCCCAGGGGGCAGCGTATCTCTGAAACTAGACGTAACCTACGCTGGCTCTCAGTTGCACAAATAATCTCACTAAAAACACTTGCCCTCACCCACAAGTGCTTAGCCAACCATGTACCTAACTATCTGGCAAACCGTTTCACTCCCCACACAGCTTCAAGACCCCTAAGATCAGCCCAGTCAAATTGCCTGGTCCTCCCTAGGTTCAAATTGAAGACAGCTGGCGGGTCCAGTTTCCCAGTTTTAGCCACCAAACTCTGGAATACTCGCTTAGATCTGAACCTTCTTACCACTCCTTCAAACACAAAACTGAACTTTGGCTCACGCCTCAAAACTTGCTCTATCGACTTGAGCTACTGTCAGGTCTTGTCTTGCTGCCGCCCTGCTCACACATGTCGAGTCCTAATTATTTGCACTTCATACTCTATCGTGCACTATTAGTACTTACTGTATATATCCTATATTTTAGGCTTATTTTTTACACAATGCATTATTCCTTTGACTTATTCTCTTTGCTGTGCAATGTGTAGCTTGCACCGTTATGTAAATCTATGCTGTATATAATCTGTTTCATCCTTATCTTTCTTAACTGCACCTGTAAATAGTACTGCATTGTAACCTCATGTCAAGCACCCAGATGCCTTTGGGCCAGGCGCGCTATATAAATAAAGAAATACAAATACTCTCCGTCCATAAATCTGGCCAAAGCACTAGAAGCTCTAGGCTTCTCACACTCCATCATAAACCCTACCCACAACAAGGGCCACACCATCGACTGGTTGTCCTCTCACAACTGTGCCCCGGATGTCACAGCCAACCTCCCCCTTCCTTGGACAGACCACCACCTCATCCTTTTCACACTCTACACACCGGAGGCCCAAAAAGCCACCACCTTACCTCTCCCATCAGCATCCACCAGAAGTGCACACCTCCTCACTAGGGAAAGGCTAGCACCCTATCTCAAGGTCCCTGCCCTTGAGGCTCCATTCTCCAAAGATGCTGAAGCCCTGGCTTTATCACTCAACTCCATCCTAGCTGAAGCTATTGATGCCATTGCACCCTTAAAAGTCTGCAAAGCCAAACATAATAAACACGCTAACAACTGGTTTACTCCTGAACTCTCAACGCTACACACCAAAAAGCATGCAGCCCTATCTTAATGGCAAGCCAGCCAAATTGCACTAGACAAACTTGAGTTCAACAAACTGTCGAGTGAATATAAAAAAGCTATTGTCCGTCCCAAAGCTAACTCTTTCAGCAAAAGAATAGAGAATGCCCAGTCCAACTGTAAAGATATTTTCCCCATCTTCAGGGAGCTAGAAACCTCTGCCTCCCCCCCTCCAGCTGTACCAAACAATGAAGCATGGTGCGCTGACATGCAAGCAGCCATGTCCTCAAACTTTTTTTAAAAAAAATCTTTTTATTAGTATGTCAACAAATATATTTCTTCACAGTATGTTACAGGGGTGTTTAACAAAATCATAAATGACCAGTTTAACAGCATTTTGTTAATTACATGATAATAAGTAAACATTACAATCAAATTCACCCTCCTTAGACACACTAAGCAACTTCCAATATATGCAAGCAGTAATAAATAACAAGACATATAAACACAATTTTATTTTTAGGACAGAGACACAAATACAGGACTTCACTCAGACAAACACCAAACTAAGCTATCAGCAAAGAAGATGAAGAAGAAGGAGAAGATGAAGTAGAAAGAGAAGAGAGAGAAGAAAGAGGAAATAAATATAGGGGAAGTAACCCACTCCTCATTATTATCCACATCTTAAATATTCAGTCATATAACAGTCATATAAGGCATTTAATGGCCCCCATATCGCAAGGTATTCTTCCTCTTTCTCCCTTGCCTTGAATGAGAGTTTTTCATAATTCGATAAAGCTTGCAATTCCATTAACCAGTCTTCCATTGAAGGCTTCTTCCTAGTTTTCCAGACCAGGAGAATCAGTCTCATTGCCATGCTCCTCAATCCTGACACTAAGCAAATCAAAATCAGGGCTAATCAACTTAACCCACTCCTCGCCAATTCAACTCAACCACCCACATCTAACCAGCAGACTACTGACACTACCCCGTTCAAAGGGGACATCTGCTCTGCATCCCTATTCAAGGAATGCGCGGACTTGCGCACACCGTTCATTACAGCATTCCTCAATGCCTCTTTTGCATCAGGATCAGTTCCTTCTAGCCTAAAAGAAGCCTGGGATCATCCACTTCTAAAAAAACTCACTCGACCCATCCAACCCCAATAGCTACAGACCCATTACCACCATATCCTTCTTGCTCAAGATTCTAGAAAAAGCAGCATACCTGCAAGTCCAGGAATTCCAAGAATCAAAGAACATCCTGGGCACCTGGCAATCCAGCTTCTGTCCAGGTCATGGCACCGAGACAGCCCTACTGGATCTTAAAAATCAGATAGATGATATCAGAGACTCTGGCAAACCTGCCCTTCTCCTACTATTAGACCTAGTAGACCACAACCTACTATGTCGACATCTCTCCTCCTCAGCCTTCTTCTCTATGAGCGCAATCACCTGGATTGCATCCTTCCTTGAAGGTAGAGTCTTGAGTGCCTTCTCAGACCTAGCAGCTGCAAACCCAGACACCATCCTGTTTGGAGTACCGCAAGGCTCCTGCCTGTTGCCCACATTGTGCAACATTTTTACTATCTCCCTGTTCAATCTACTTGACTCGCTCGACATCATGTACACTAATTATACCGACGATACTCAAGTCCTCATTCACTCTCCGGCAAATATGAAAATGACTCCAACACCCTTAACTCCATCTACGCCACCACCCACACACGGATGACAGACAAATTGCTCTGCCTGAATGGTGACAAGACAGAACTACTGCTGCTAGCCCCCACTGAATCACGCTTCATCCTGGACACTAAATACCAAGCTTTCACCATTGACAATATCACCACCCCAGTCAGTCAAAACTCTCTGAGTTTACTTACACACAAACCTTACTATGTCCAGACAAGTAAGCGCTATAGATACCTCTCCAGCCTACTACTCCAAACTCAATTCCAACAGACCGTTTTTATCCACCACCCACTCTCTATCAATTGCATGAGCCATCATAGGCTCGAGGCTAGACTATTGTAATGTACTTTATATAGGAACCTCAGCAAAAAACTTGGACAAATTACAAACTATTCAGAATAGCACCCTGTGCTCAGCACTGGTCATCTCCAAAAGGGAACATACCTCGGCAGCCAGACAACAAGCACACTGGCTGCCTGTCCGCCAATGTATCCGGTTCAAGACACTTGCCGTCACGCGCACATGCAGCCACCACACCGCACCCCCCTATCTTTCCCACAGAGTCCTCCTCCCTCCGACTGCAAGACCCATTAGACCCATTAGAACCCCATATGACAATCTACGGCCGGTCCCAAGATTTAAACGAGGCGGTGGCACTAGCTTCCCATTCATTGCCTCTAGACACTGGAACTCAGTGCTCCATTCCATCAGATGTGAGCCTTCACATCTGGCCTTCCGCAAGGCCGTCAAAGCCAGACTGTCTAAAAGTTGATTCTGTATGACTGCAGCTCAAACGTAACCCTGCTGCTTGAGCGATGTAACCAAGCCCGCTCACTGTAATGAGAGAACCAGTTAAGCTTATCTAAGAACCAGTCAAGCTTATCTAACATATGAAGGGCAACTGTAATCAAGCCACCTACATAAATATTGTGAATAATACATGTATGCAGGCCAATGTAACCGATCACCCACCTCTGTGTTGCAACTAAGACATCTTCCTGTAACAGCGCCTTGATGCCCCTGGACTGTGTGAGCACTTTATAAATGCAGATAAATAAATATTCATTCATAGGTTTAGCTGGCCTCCTCGCCGCTGTTGTGAAATCCCAATTATCTACCACTATCAAGTTCCGAGAGATGTCATGTAGGGGGTTGAGATCAGATTGCAGACTTCTGTTCCCGCACTGTAATCCTTACAGCCATTGTGGTTTCACCCAAATAAACCAACCTGCAGGCCTATTTCCTTAGATCTATTAGAAATACTGGCATAGCGTGAACTGTCTTCAGGTAATCAGCATGCAGCATAATCCTATCTAATGGCATTGTTGGTCTGCAGTCAAGGAAGTGCGTATATCTCCAATATTAGCAGATATGAGTGTCTGCTTCTGAGTGTGTGCCCCTGTTTTGGCTAAAACATCATTAATGTTTCAGCAGCTAGTGAATACAAATATAGGTGGAGGTGTTCCGTCAAAGTTTCGAAAAAATATTTTCGAAATACAATAATTTCGAAACAAAAGCACTGAATAATTTTTTTTCGTATGCATTTTTTTAATGTAATTTTATTTTTGGATTTCGTATAGTAAAAATAGTGGGTTTTCCCCCAAAAATGGGGGTATTGGGAGGGGGACCCCCAAAACAAAAAAGTGTATTCGAATTTTTTTTTCTCTATGCTTTTGAGTCGAAACTGTTGTATTTCGACACTATGACTGTCGAAACTTTGACGATAAAGCATAGGTGGATTCTTGAAAATCTTCTCTGAATGAATGCCATTTTGGGTTAGGGACCAATGCTTCCAATGTTTCGGTTTTTACCTTACAGCTATGTTTAGATGTTAACATAGCTCAGTTATAGTGGCAGCTTATTTGATAACGGGAGAAATAGGTCCTCTCTCTCTTCGCTCTGTAGCATCTCCAATGCCGTCTCAAGTAAAACAAGAAACAACCCCCCACCTGGAGGCTGCATAGCTCCTTCATATTTTGTGCATAATACGTCTGGTTTCAACCTGAGAAATTGACTGCATGGCATCCAACACTTGGATGTCGTTACCAAAACCTGTCCTAATCCAACTGACCATTCTGGATGCATACTTTCTCAAATAGTAACTGTAAAGTGCATGTTCTGTTATTTAACTTCAGCATTGGCACATTTTGAATGCTGCCCCCCTCGATATAACATGCAATGCTAGTTGTAGGATGAAAATAAATACTTCAGTAATAGACCTCTTCTTTAGTATCCATCAAAATCCTAATGATATCATTGATAAAGTGCATCTACGTGGTTATGTAAGTGTGTGCCAATCCGGATTATTCAATATTTATTGATGTTCATTTTTAGAGGAAAATACATTTTAATACTGGAATACGAAATCTGACACTATGAAAGTTCCTTTTGAAGAGAAACGTCCTCCCAATAATTGAAAGATATTTAGTGAAACACATTACCCAGCAGGACTATCCGACCTTCCCCGCATATATAACAGAGATGAGAGAAGCATTCACATATGGCATAACTTCCAGGTGTATAATTTAATATGTGTAAGTAAATTCACTAGAATTACCTCTAGTTTGCTAATGTAATGTGTTGTCCGCAATTTTCCTTTTAAAGATTTATGTGGATTTAATATATTTATCTCTCTCGTTTTCTAGAAGTGGGAACAATTGTCACATAGTAGGGAAGCCGCCCCAAAGGTAGAAGTCACACTCACCACAAAAGGGATGCCCAAGTGGAGATCAGCGTGTTTTGTGTGTTTGGCAAAGAACAAATACAGCGGTTGTCCTATGGATGCCAATTCGCCGAAATGACCTAGGTAGAATAAGTGACTTCAGGCGATGCTTAAAGCACCTCCTGTGACAGGAAGTAACATCTTGTGACTGAAGGAGTGGGATGACATAAGTACCATGACATAACAGTTTTGCACGTGGATGTCAAATGAAGGGGCCTCGCCGAAGCAAAACACAGCCACTGCATTCAAGATGACTAAAAAGAAGCATTGCTAAGGCAACCCAAGCTGCTTTAATTACTAAGCATTTATTGAATACAGTTTTCCAGTAACACACCAGTAACTTGATAACTCAGGGGCAGAGAAATATGCCAGGTAAAATCTACTATGCCCAGTTACCATCCTCACAAGCCAAGTATTTTCTCTTTTGTTAAACAGTATTCATTTGTATGAGGAAACAGCGCTTGGAACAGAAACACTGCACAAGGGCAATCGGAGCAGGTGGAACACCCCTGTGTCCAGGTGCTTTACAATAGTAGGGTAGTGGAACACACACAATATTAACCAAATGGTAAAGAGGGACAAGGGCACAAGCAAAGGGGAAAATACATTCTACCAGTTCATTTATACACTATGATAGACAGTGGCCAGAACGGATGCCCAGTGGTTTACATTGATGGACAGCTGGGAACAGGGAATGTGGCCACAGTGGGTCAGTTCGACGGATGGCTCTGATGACCATGTCTCCTCTTTGTGTTTCTCAGACCTTCTCGGAGTTCAATGCTCTCGTTTCCTCTCGACATGCACACGTGGAAAAGGCCCCCTCCTTGTCAAACCCCTGCCCCCTTCCTGTAGGGCCTGTCTCTCCCTGGCATTGCTGCCTTTTCCTACAGCCCCGCACTACAGAATCTGCTCGTGGTCAGGCAGCTCACAGTTTAGTTAACCGTTTTGCTGGCGGCCCAATGCGTCACTTTGGGGCTCATTTTCGTGAGGGGAAGTTTTACCAGGCTTTTACGCCTTCCATTTAGGCGTTGTTTTCACGCTCCACTTTTTGATCTTGCACTTTTTTTGAGCGACCCACATACCTGCAACTTAAGCGTGGACAAATAGCGCCCATTTTGCAAGCAGGAATGCATTTGCAGAAGACACCAACACGTCCATGCGTTGCTCTCTTGTGTTTTCGTGAATAGGTTAGGCTTTCTTCCTGGTTTATGTCCACTTACACAAACACCAGAGAGGCTTAAGGGCGTCTTTCCAAACTATATGAAGTACGTATTGCTTCTTTCAATAAAATAAAATAAAAATAACTGTGCATTGTGGAATGTCGGAGAGTATCCCCCACACAGGGGCACCTTGTTACGACTATGTGGCGTTGTGGTATGTATGTAGTGTGTCCATGCTAATGGGGAGATGTATCGTACCCTGGCAAGTTGTGAGCACGCAATGTCAGAAAGTCTACTGGATGAATGAGGGAATGTGGGATGCAGTGTGGTGGTAAGGATTCATCTGAACCCTGTTGGTTCCTAAACAGCTACGGCTAGATGCGAAGATGGCGAACTGGGGCTCTTGGCAAAGTGTCTGGTGGCATGAAAACATTCCTACAATGAGGATCACATTTTTAAGTAGCGGTAAAAGACAAAACTATTGCACAGAAAATAACTATTTGCAAATCAGGGACCACTGGAAATTATATTTTAAATTTTGCTAAAAAAAGAAAGCGCAGATGCCCACGGAGCACCTGGTACTGTGGATCTGCATCACAGTTCCAAACATTCCAGAGAAGGCCTGAATATCAGAACGGATACCAAAATACCATCGATGGATAGCTGCAAATTAACCATAACCAATGGCATTGCTCTTTGGAAGCCACATTTTGATAGTTTGTTAATCCTAGTGTGCCTTTTGTAACGGTGACCAGGCATTTCAGTCCCAGATTACGAAATAGGCAAAGTAGGCACCAGCCTATGGGCCCCCTCCTGTGAGCGTCCCCGCCAGTGCTTAATTTGTTCCTTTGTGTTTGCTGGGGCTGGACACCAGCTCTCTTTTTGCGGTACATGCACTTCTCAGCTGAGCAGGCCATCTGTCGCCAGCAGCAAGGCAGAGGCCTTGGTGCGCTGCACTACAGTTCTTTTTGATTTCTTTCAAATCATATCAGTCTCCCACTGCATCCATGAGGCTACACCCTCCTGTCAAATAGCATTTCAGTTTTTCTTTTTCTTTTTTTTAACTTGCATACCCGTGCATGCCAGCCAGGACCCAAGCGCAGACTCCGGGACCGCGCCTGTTGTCATAGATAACGGGCGGATATCATATCTCGGCAGCATTTTTGTTAGATGGCGAGATGATCACATTTTAAAGAAAGTTCTGCCGAGAACACAGCGGCACCGTACTTTCAAGGGAAATTATAAACTTTACTTATAAACAAGAGACACAACTCAAACCTAACAGATTTTTTTGTAATCCCATTAACTCTCAAATAATGGAGTACAATTTTTATTAATTATAGAAGTACTACACATTTTTCTGTGGTTAGTGCTATCACAATATATTCTGATACATATATACATATATCTAGTATTCATTATGTTTTCTATAGTACGCACAACAAGCACAAATATGTACATGAGTCATATTTACCTGGTGCTATCCATGGCACTCCTCCGCTACAGCTAACCTAATGCCACCAATGACGTACCGTGTTTGGCTGGCATTTTTTGGCATTCGCTATAGTGTAGGAGTGCTACGAGAATCGCCATGGTAATTCACAGATTATGCCCATTGCTAGGATGGTTTACCGCCCATCCTAGCAACTGGTGCGCATATTCCGAAAGTGGCGCATTAATTCCGACTTTTAGATCAATACACCACCTTCAGAATAGGTGTTAAGTACCGAAAATGTCGGAAACTCTACAGCATTTTCGATAGTTAACGCTGTGTTCAGAATCAGGCCCTCAGTGAGTCTAAGACACATCCTGGCTGGTGCGCACGGGCAGGCAAGAGCAGGACTAGTAGTCTGAGGCACAGCGTGGCACCAACGGCACCAAAATGGAACCTGTTTTTTGGTCCTCCCCATCCTCTGAGTGTTGGAGTCGCTCGGCTTGCTTAAGGTAGGTGATAATTAAACCAATTGTCAAGAGACTTTTCAGTTTGCGGTGTGCCATAAACATGATTAGTTGTATTTTTCATACAAGACACGTTTCCAAGTAGCTTTTATACATATGGCAATACTACAGATGGAGGCGGCATTCCACGAGCAGGGCGCTGCCGCCTCTACAAAATGTAATTGTTTGTATAGATGAGGGCGAGCCAGTAGCTGAGGGGCAATGCATCGGTGCATAGGTAGGGGAGGAATGTTGTCAGTGAGACATACACAAAATATGATGTACACAGCACCAAGGTATGAATTTGCTATTCATAAATCAGACCATTTCTCATCAGGGTGGGGTAGTTATGGTAAGGTGAAAGCACCCGTAGGTGGTCAAGGGTGCCCAGTTATTGCTACTACCCCATGCCAGCCTTCGTATCATACGTGGAAGGGAACACCGCCAGACAGAATAAAAAAAGTATACAGAGATAATTTGGAAGGGGGCGTGAACTTTTGACTGCCCAGGAGACCCCAAAGGGTTTAATCCGCCACTAAGCCATTTATAATTTAATCGTGGACCCCACACCAATGGGCACAGTCCAACCTAAAATGCTACAGCACATTCCTTCTGCATGGGAATGAAAGTAGCTAAGACATGTTTTGGACTTTTTGGGCATACTTATCAAAATGTACTAAAGGCACAGGATTACAAAGTCATTGCCTATGAATATAGCACCTACCCACAGAAAAGTTACTTTTCATGGTGTCTCCATTCTGTCTGGGAATAGGATAAACTGTGTAACCGCAGAAATTTAAATACTCTGCAATCTCACTCTGCCAACTTCAAACTGAACTAGACTCTCGGGGAGCAAAAAGGTTCCAAGAAAAGCTAAGTCTGTGATGTGCTCCAGAATCCTGGGAGAGATGGGGGTCCACCAGCTGTCAAACGTGCTCTATGGACCTGGAAGAAAATACATAGGGGAATGCTACTTTTAGTAGGCAAGAAACACACTGGGGAATGGGAGAGCTTGAGTAAAGCCAAAGCAACGGATTGTAAACTAGTAAACTTGACCTGTTAATGGTCAAACCCACCTAGCAGAGTTCACTTGCCTGGGAAAGTTCGAAGCATTCAAGGACACTATTTCTTATACATGCATGAGATGTATGAAGTGCCCACTGAGAAATCACAGAGCTCTGTACACAGGGACTGCACGCTTAGAACTACAAGTATTGTTAAAGGTTCTTAGACAGAGCACGGTTGCCACCTGCATGGTTTCTTTGTGCTCTGGCGGATCTGTAAAGCAAGGAGTGGAGAGGGTAAGTTAGAAGGACTGAGAGGGAGAAAAGAGCAAGAGCTGTACTGTGCTGTTGGCAGCTTCAGTTCGGTTGACACTGTTCATTGAACGTAGGTGTGTTTTCGGCCATTAGCTGCCAGGACATGTTGGGAGAGGCTATGTGTGGTTTGTTTCATTGTTCTGGTTTAGTGAAGTGCGTGTGGTTTGTTGTGATGTAGAGGTATGATGGTGTTTAGTTCAGAGTTTGAGTGGTGCATGGAGAAGGGTGAGTGTTTAGTAGGGTTGGTTAGTGGCAGTACCATTTCCCACCCCTGCTGTTCTCATTAACTGTGGTCTATATCCCTTACCCTCTGATACATTCTGGTATGCAGTAGTTACCACCCCCCACCGGTTCCTCCAGGGTTGATGTGTTCCATGTGGACCGCGACCGTCGTTGTAAGTTATTGCTCCCTAACACAGATAAGCAAGTGAAAGATATGGCTTACTAATACGGATGGGCTACACCCATGGTGAGAACCTAGGTTTGAGATACTTGAGCAGTGGGAGAAAAATGCCTACATTTGAGACACAGTAATAAATAGAAAATGCCCAGATTTGAGAGACCGCAATAAATAGAGATGCCAGTTTGAGAGACAGATAAAAAGTGCCAAGATTTGAGACAGCAATAAATAGAAAATGCCCCAGTTTGAGAGACAGCAATAAATAGAAGCCCAAATTTGAAACACAGCAATAAACAGAAAATGCCAGAATGTGAGAGACAGCAGCAAATGGAGTACCATCTAAAATTGGGACACAGCAGTAATTGAAAATCAATTGCTAGCCGGATAACAAGGATGTGCTGTGCTATGTAAGGTAATAAGAGTGATAGGGTTTATTGGGACACAGTAATTGCTGTACACCCAGAACACACTTATCAGTCGCTTCTGCATCACAAAAACTTCATGGAGCAGGGACAGCAGAGCCTCTGGGATGGGTAGGGAGAACAGGAGGGGGTGCAGAAGAAGAGTTGAATGACACATAGCAAAATATGAAATGGTATGTATACTTGAACTAGGGTACAGGCAACAAAAACATAAATGAGAAATACAAATAGGTTTAAATCATGCAAAGAGTGACATAGAAATGGCTGCACAGTCTACAATGTAGAGCGTGGAAACAGTTTGACCCCTCACAGAAGTCATCATGAACTTCTAGATGCAAGCACACTAAAAACAATGACCTCACGCCTACACCTTCTGGATTAGCAATGCTAAAAATGCATACCCTTGCATAAGGGAAGCAATCAAACATGTATGGGTAAGGCCACTCCCAAAATAAATGCACTCTGGCTGAATTTTTACGGTATGTAAGGAACTCATTTTGGCAACAGTAAAGACAGACACAAGTGATCACAGTTTAAGGGTGTTTATTGAACTTTAGAATTGGTAATATAAAGGCCTAATTTAAACCTAAATCTAAGATGGAAGCAAGCTACGACCATCAAATAATAATAAGGCAGTCCTAGTGGTGTCTTGTCAAATAAAAAGGGCCTATACAGAAAACAAAACTATTGCCAATCCTTACTACTAAGTTACAAAAAAGTGTGGGATAATGTTCACCAAAAAAAAGAAAGACGTGTTCCCAAAATGATAAGTCAGGATGCTATGGCTGGGTCTCCCTTGCCCACATTTTTAGCACGGGACAAGGCGGGACCTCTGATTACAGCACAATACTGGGCCCCTCCAGCATGAGGTTTACAATTCAAGTTCAACTATACCAGGACCTTCAGTGGCCAAGTCTCTTTGCAACAAAGTCTCTGGACTTAGAAGGCCTGCTAGTTCAAAACAACAAACAAAAGTTCCTTAGATAATCTTGTACCTTCAGCGATTGCTCTTCGCCCTTTCGATCTCCCTCTGCCGGGCTCAGATCCTTCTCACAACTTGGGCCTCCCTCCGTCGGGTTCACTACAGCCTTTCATATGCAGCTTGCAATCTTCAAGAGCCTCTCAACACAGTTCATGATTTTCTAACAGTTCATGAATAGCTTCTCATCAGAAAGCGGGGTTTCCCTTCTCCTAGCTTTCTTTCGGCATCCCTCCATTGGGTTCATACTTGCCTTGTTCCGCAGTATTTTCTGCAGAAAGCGAGGGGGTTTCCTTCCCCTAGATTTTCTCTTGGCAATAAATCAGAGATTTTCTATTGTACAAGGGATTTGATGGGACGCTTGTATGACCACTATCTCACACCACCCTGTCCTAGGGCCTTCTGGTCCTTGTAATTTCAACACAAAATAAAGGGGGACAAGCCAGAGTATTTCACGGCAGCACCCACGTGGCGCTAGACCACTCTGCAGCTGGTATTGAAGGCTTTGTTTGCGTCTTTTTCTTCACCACTGAGTTGGCCTCTGTCAGGCTTGGAACCTTCTATAAAGTTCTTCAAGATTCTGCCTCACCGGGCTCGGACCCTTTTTAAAATTCAGCAAGAAAGCTTCCCTCTGCCGGGCTCGAGCCTCCTACCAAAGTTCACAATTTCAACAAACAGGTTTTGAGACTTCTAGTCTCAGAATGCACTGGGCTAATTTTGCTCCCACTTCATTGCTCCCCAAAATGGCACTCTGCCATTAGGAGCTGCAGGAGCCAAAAGGGGATTTTAGTAGAAGGTCAGGGTCTCTCCCTCTGCCCCTCAGAGACCTGGGTACGCCTGCCTGACCCAGGGGACGAGTATAACTGTTGGTACTGCCAGGAAACCCCAGCTGCCCCTGGTCTTGCCTTCTGGAAAGACAGTTGCCTCCTCTACACTTCAATCTCCTCTCTGGTACCAGTGTTTGTGCAGTTTTCTTCACCTCCTCCAGGTCTCCCAGGGTCACTCCAAGTCCCTAGGGCTTTCTCCTCCTCTCCGGGCACCTTCCAGCATCCCCGATTTGCTCAAAATGCTGTTTCTGGCTGATGCTTTTATACTTCCAGCTAGAGTTGATTGTGGTCAGGTGTGCATAGTTGTTCCTCCCTGCCTGACTCTGCCTGACCTCATTATCAGAACAACATGGAGACTGCTGGGATATCGGGCAGGGGTGCATCAGAAAAAATGAGATACAGCGTCTCATCCAAGGGTGCGCCTCTCGCAGTCTCCATGGACCCCCTGCCCAGGTGATCCTCCCTCACTCGTCCAACCCCAGGATTGGGATCCAAGAGCGATGGCCCTCCCCTGGCCACCTGAACAAAGGATTGCTGGGAATAACCTGGGAGAAACGCCTCAGGTTTCTCACAGGTAGCACAAGCAGAGTGTTGCCAAGTGGCATCATTTGTGCCAGAAATACATCCAACCTATGTAGGCGCGGCAGGTGCTAAGAAGGCAGTTTGCATGAGAGGTCTTCACTGTCCCATTGCAAAAGTCATGTAGACTCGAACACCAAGACCGGTGGGGTGCACGCTGCCATCTTGCAGTGCAGTACTGAAAACTATCACTCAGCTGTGCAGCATAGAGTTTTAGATTATAGATGGCACCCCCTCCCATGCCTTGCAGACATAGTGGGGTGAAAGCATACAGCATGACTGCATCACGGCAACATGCAAAGGGTGACCAAAAATGTGAAGTGGATTAAAATTGAATGTATGGCATGGACTTGCAATGTAGTACTAAATGGCAGTTTTCCTGGTTTATGAGGCAAAATTGGGATTTTATTAAGGCACGAGGGCCAGGACTATACCATCATACAACAGCAACATATTTTTCAATTAACAAGCTACAATCTGGATAAATCCCATGGTCCTTCAGTCCATCCTCTCACTGATTGCATCTGTCTCTCCTCTTCTAGCCTCCATCAGTGAGTGCATCTGCCACTCCACACTCTGCTGTTGACTGGAACGGAAGCCAATCCCCCTTCGGTACACGTCTAACACTGCAACACCCTCATCAAAGTCACAGTACAGCAGGTCTCAATAAACCGGGCCAACACTCGGAGCTGAAAATACATTATGGATATTAGAGGATGGGTTCCAAAGAGTCCCAAAGTCAGTAGTGGTATAACCCAGATTGTGATAAAAAAATAGTTCAAAGGCAACCAAATTATTTTAGTGGCAGGCACAGGGTGGTTCTATTATTCGAAAACAAAGAAGGTACATAACTGAAGAATGTTCCACGTGTACAGAACGGTACTGAAAGCACTCTCATTTGACCAATCCCTAGACCGAGGATATTGGCTGGATGAACTCATGACCAAAAGGCCTAGCACAGAACCACTGGCAGAATGAGGGGAAAAACCATAGCGTCCAACCCAATCTGCAACCTCATCCAATGGACACATTTATCCAAAGTAGGAGAAGGTACTGGTAGAAAAGGACATCCAGAAAGAGATGAAATGCTGCAAGGACCTCATAGCATTTAAGGCAATATACAACACACCATGTATGGTGGTCAGGAAATGCAGGATACTCTGCAAACATGGAAAAGAACCTTCATTCTCCGAGAGATCAGAAAACCTATGCTGGTAGGAAAATAGAATCAGCACTTCAACTCTAGAGGCCTAACATCCGAAACCCTTCTGAAAGAAACTGACATAACAGAGTACCAATGTAGTGTAAAGTGAAAATTGGGACAAATCTTATTCTGCAAATCTAAAAACAGAATCAAAACTAAATTTAAATATAAACGTATTGAATAACTTGGTTTTGGTGGATTCTAGATTTGGTTGCAGTGAAGAAGACAATTAAAGGGAGTTCTACAGTGGTTTTATAATCCAATAAAGAATGATGTGTAGAAATAGCAGACCTGTGTGCATTCAGCAATTTGTAAGAACGCATTAAGCCAAATGTCACCACAAACGGCAACCCGTGAAACAGAGGCAGTAAAGGGATTCAACTTTCTTGGTCCACACCAGCATTCCTAGGTCTTCGAATTGGAAATGTATGCCTTCCTTTTACCTGAAGACCAGTACTCACGCAGGAAGTCTACAAACACTTCCAAAAACACTGGTAGGATCCTGCATCCCAGAAATGTGCCATTCAATAAGCCAAAGAGACCCCTCTAGCGTTTAAAGGGTGTGGATAAGCGGTTGGATTTGTAAATAGCCCTGGAATCATGGACGGCTCTGTGGAACATCTAAATAAATATCTCTAGAACAAACGTGGACCAACCCTGTGCTCCCCATATGGGTGTTATTAGGACTAGCAGAGCACCCCTTTTGAAGCATTCTGGGGGGAAGTTCTAGCAATTAGAGAAATGAGATGAAAGTATACTGACAGCCTTGTACCATGGATGAAAGACAACATCTATTGCTACCACCTCTGGGTCTGGCCTCTGTGAGGTACATTTACCTGCCCAGCAGAACTCCCCTGCACCACCAAACTGCATTTTCAGCAGTTACAATAAGAATGGCTGCGCTGGCTCTGCAGAGCACATATGGGGCGAGATTGAACATAGAACACCCAGAGAATGGCTGCAGTTATTTTCTTCTTGTGCACCAAAAAGAAGAAGTCAAAAGCAGCCTGGCGCAGCGCTGCTATGCTGCCAGCTCAAGACTTCAAACTGCCAAAGAAAATGTGCTATGTAAAATGACTTGGCACTGGTGCTATCTGTATTTTTTAACATCACCCAGCTTGGGTTTTAGTGAAACACATCCATGTTGATCCATATTCAGGCTGTAGACCAGCAACTTGGGGTATTACTCACTGAATGACATGTTATGTCATGCAAAATGTGTTTCAGGACGTACGGCAAGCGTTTACTCTTGCAACAAAATTCCTCAGGCAAAATTCCTCACAAGAAGCTTGCTCTCTCCATTTGCTTATGTCAGTGTCCAGGAACCCTGGTTTTGAACAGATTCCTGTGTATTAGAAATTGACCAGAGTTATGGAAATGTTCATAATGAAGATGCGAGGGAAATCACATTTGGAAATGATCCAGGGAAAGTAAAATGAACCTGTGTTGTGTTGCACTGCCCTGCAAAGCAGTGGATTGACATTGTACAAACTAAATGGAAATAATACTGTAACATGCCCAGGAACAAAACTATATATGTTGGGAAGAAAAGCTGCCATAATATAAGTAAATTGTACTATGTGTAGTGTATTTTTTGCCACAAAAAGAATTTCAACATCATGGCTTGGCCCAGTAATTGCTGTCAAGCCTGTTTTGCAAGGCAGGCACTCCTAAATGTACCAGCCCCAATGAAAGGAAGTTCCTTTACCACATGAATGGCCCAGAGGTGGGGGAATTCACGACCTGGTCAGACTTCCTGCCATTTCTCCAGCAAGGGACACTGGATCAGGGGAACAGGCCTTTGTTGCAGGCAAGTGTTTATTCCTTGTGACACCTCTCTTCAGCTGCATCTGCCAGAATGAAAGGGTGCAATGGTAATCCTGCTGCCAAGAACTGACGCAGTGGGGGTAGTATTACTGGGGAAATCTTAAGGCCCACTCTCCAGTGACACATACCATCCATTTAATTTAAAAGATTTTTTATATCAAAGTATTTATGTCAGTAATCTAAAGAAGCAGCAATGTAAAATTTTGACTGCTTGGATGTAATTGTTGCGCCATGAAAACAAGACAATATGGATCTTCCTAGCATTTGGGAGATGCAAACGGCATTAAGACGTCATTTCTGGGGGAAGCGTACCTGCTAGAGTTATGAAACTTGAAAGCAAATATGCCCAACACTGTTAGGCTCATGTGTATATATTTGTAGGATACTTGTAGTTTCCAGAGAAATTGTGAAAGAATGCCAGGAGGACAAAGCAATATCACACAAACTTGGCGTTTGAACAGAAATGTTCCTTGTGAAATATGGTATTTGCCTATCTAATTTTTATAAGGTTGACGTTTATAAAAATGAGCATTTTGTGTCATAACTGATTTTGGCAAAAGTAACTGTGGTATAACAAAGCACCTCATAAAAACACACACACTAAAACTGAGTCACTTAGTTCAGTCCAATCTGCTTACAGGAAGGCAGGGACATTTACAGGCTGACCTATCCAATTTTAGAGGTATGTCTAGCTTAGTTTTGCCCACATAGTAAAATTCTCTGATGTCATCCGGCCTATTTAAGGAGGAGAGATTCAAAAGTCATGACATCCTACATTCCAAAATCCAACCTGCAACATCCAGAGATCCAGGCATTCCTCATTCACCCTGCAAGACTCCAGATTCCAGAGCCAGGCCAGAGGAAGCAGATCCAGCAGAACCTCTCAACCAGGCTGAAGCTCCTATCCAAAACTAAACCCTACAAAAATCCCAATACTTCAAGGAGAAAGGGGGGAAGGGTGCTGAACCCTTTTGCGATTATCCCGCGACCAGACCTGCTTTGCCCAGCTACCTGCTTTGCCCAGCTGATGCACCCTGCTGCCCACTGAGATCAGGCACTGGTTGCCTCCCTGGTCCCTAGAGGAGAGCCCAGCTGTTGCCCAAGTGACCAGATCCCTGTTCTGCTGTCCAAAGACCTGGCTGGCTGTCCAAACTATTCCATTCAAGTGCTCTTTGTAAGTATTATCCTTCCCCTCTAACCAACAAGCTGCATCCTCTGCTCTGTTACCTTGTATTTGTCCAACCCTATAAGAAACTCTCTAAGAAACCCTATAAGAAATCCTATAAGTATGATAGTAAATTCTTAAAATTGTTACAACCCTCTGTGTATCCTGTCCTTAGGAAAATCTGTGTTAATCTCCATGTGTTAGTGCCATTCTTTCCAAATAATTTCAGTTGGCTATATAAGTCCTTAGTACTATCTGGAATACATTATTGAATTCCCATATAAAGAGGCACACAGTGTGAATGGGTTAACATTGCAAGTTAACCTTTCGCGGGCAGTGTTTTTATTTAATAATCTAGCCACTAATAAAATTGTTTCAGTAGAGCCTGTCATTTTCTTTTTAAAACCGATTTCGCCTGTGTATCTGTTTTCATTAGAAAATCTGATTTATTCTCTACAAAGAATCCCTACCGTCACTCATCCAGAGTCATTCTTCACTTTCATATCATACCTGTTATGTGCCTTAGCAAACCAATTTCCGATTATGTCTATTTAGCTCATTTTCCAAGCCATTTTGCTATTTTAAACCTGTGAAACAAAACAATTGTAAATTTTGCCACGTGTGATTCTTGCTGCACTGTGTTGTTCCTTCCAAAGTCAATTTTCTACACTGTATGCCCGTTGTTTAGTACATTGCCTGATAGATTGCAAGTTTTCTTGATTCTCTGAAACAGCCATACACATTCTTGCCTTATTCATTCAACAGCACATGTAAAATAAATAGTAATTCTGATTGCCATTTTGCTCATTTTTCAAGGGAGCTTAATCGGATTTTGGCCTCCCATTCAGGGGTAGTAGGTCAGATTTTCATGCAGATTGTTGCCTAGTATACCTGACTCCTCTCCACCCACACATTTGGTTAACTGGGGTTTGAGGTAGTGTTGCACGAGGAGTGCTTAACCGTGGTGCCATTTAAAAGCACTACCCAAAAAGTAATCTTGTTTTCTTTCAATTGTGCATTGTGTATCTTATGTCAGCAGGTTAAACTAAGTGTATCCTATCATTTTATTGTGTCATTATCACCACAATGGTGATTGATGCCCCATATTGAATGTTTTTGATTTTTATTCATAATTAAAAACAAATAATTCTTTTATTATTACACACCGGCATGGTTCATGGTCCATTGCGACATGGGGTGTACGTTAAGGGGAGTGTGAGACGGGTTGACTGCCTTCTCAAACATTGAATTTGAAGGAAATAAACATAAAAGCATTTTTAATTGTGCGCTGCATCCCTGGCCAATAAAAAGAGTCCTGGTCTGGAGTGTGATGCCTCTTTAAAATCCTTAACACCTCTAGCACAAAACATGAATGCTACATACCCAGTCTGGCCACACAAAGATCCATGCACACAGGACTCCAACATGACCAAAGAGCTTGGAAAACAGAGATCTGAAGATGCCAATCAATGGAATCTTTCAGTTCCATTGGGGCAACATGCCCTGAGGCGAGGCGCTGGTCACCTACCGACCAGGTTAAGGGCCTGAGCGAAGTGAGGGTCCCTTAACGGGGGCAGTGGTGCTGTTACCGACAGGGTCAGCCTTCCGCCTTGGGACATATCACCATTAGCACCTGTGTAATTCCATACACAGGTGCAAATGTTGTGGTTTAAAAACTAAAATAAGAAATGTATCTTTTGTTGTGCGGCCCAGTGGGCTGTGGTTCCCAAGTCCGTTTTCAATGTTGATATCATCAACACTAAAAACAGACTTCGGGAAAGCACTGCACAGACCGGCGATGTGCAGCAAAGGTTTTGTTTCTTTAAAACAAAACAAAAATATACTCTCAGCACCTGCATATGAAACTACATGGGTGCTGAGATGTGAGGGGGAATAGAAGGGTGTGCTGGGTAGCAGCACCCAGTTTTCTTGGAACACAGCCTTGCACCATACAATATAGCCCGTGTTCCAAGCATCTTGATTGGCCAGCTCCCCCTTTGATGGTGCTAATGAACAATAGTTTACCACAGTCACGAATTTCACTGGAAGAAGCTCTCCTCACACTCGAATTGTCATTGAGAGAGAAAATTCCCAAAATGTTTTGGCCAGGTCAGCCAGATCTTTGAGCATGTGTCCATCAGATGCTTTGAGCACTAAAACACTAAATCATTGCACATGCAAAGTAAAATGAAACACTAACTTTGGTTTCCATATCTCCTTTCTGCATAGAACTGTGGAAATGTCGATTTTATCTGTTAATCAGTTCATAACAATATGGCTTAAAAGAGAGCCTGCTACAAAACAATCTGCTAGGGGCCAATTACAAACGCCATTCAAAGGATTAGGCCTCACGTTAGAGGTCCCTGCTTAGAACTGCACCATGCATAAACTTGCTTACGCTCGCTGGAATTCAAGATAAACAGCATGACCTCTCACCGAGATATGCGTGTTGAAAGTACATTAGTTCATCCCAGATGTGAGGAAAATTCCGCTGACATTAATGAGAAATCTACCGTAAATTATATTATTAATGCAAACAATACTGGCAGAAACTTCCATTTTTCTCTGCTACTCTTAACTTTTGTACACAGTAGACGTTCTGCGAAGCTCGCTTTCCTTCCTCATATTACAAATAGCATTTGCTTTCAGTGACATGAAATGTGATATATATATTATGACAAACTGCCTTTTATTGTCTGCATATGCGGATTCTTATCCATTCTTGCACGTTCTGGGAAACCACCACAGAAGTGGCGGAGGGGTGATTGCCTGCCACGAGATGTCTAGGCACGTATAGTGTGGGAGTAATGTCTGGTATTTTAGCTATATAAACATGGTAATTCTGTTTTCAAAATGCCATCCAGTTACATCAGATGAGGAATACTTCTGCATTGTGCTCTAGTGCAAGGCGGGTGAATGTAAAGCCATTCCCACCACAGCTGATCCACAGACACTGTCTGTATTGCAGATGCATATGAATTCTTGGGTGGGCTTCCTTGAGCCCTCGCCCCACTAGCCATTCCCCTGAGCGATCTACACCATGCAGTACTGTGATACTCTCCATTTTGAAATGACGAAACCCTAAATATCGAAACTTTTGTCCTTCTGGACCAGGAAGGTCACTCTAACACCTCAGAAGATGAGCAAAGATCCTTTCTATTCCTTCTTTTCCCTAGAGGTTCTTTACCTCCTGATCGGTTACAGACATCCTAATTCAGGAGAAGTTAAAGTGTCTGGGATAAAGGCCCAATTTTAGGAATTGCATGAACTCTAGAGTAAACCCCTCTACGATTTGCTAAGTCCAGTGGTCCTGTGAGATGCATTTACAATTTTTGAAAATTTTATTTTTCGCATCCCAAACCCAAAATGGGGAAAAGGTGTTTCACTTACCACAGAAGTGGTGTCCTCTTCTCCTACACGGAAAGCAACCTATAAAGAACTGCCCTGCACTGTTCATCTTGCATTGCTGGCTAAATCCCCCTTCCTCTGCTGCTTAAAGGACCTGCTGGTCTTTGAGACTGGCCAGTTGCTGGGCCCTGCTTTGCTGGCCCAGGTAAAAACGCTCGAATAAAATATGTATCCCATTGTCATCTGAGCCCTATCCGGTAATAAGAAAGCTGTCAATGTCACGTCATTGATGCAGTTGTCCCCTAAATATAATCCTTCCATGTTGGCGTGTTGCATGTCTGCCAGGTTTCATAACTTGACCTTTATCTTAAGGGTGAGCTCTTCCCTTCTCAATTCACATGGAAACATTTGCACTTCCCAAAACGCATATGGTGGTTCATTCCTTGTTCTGTGCAGTCTCACAGCGTGTACCAGTTCCATTATTTACACTAGAGGCCCTACGGTTTCCAAGGTTTTATCCAAACATGCATGCCATTCTTTGTCTTCCCCCGACTAGGTTCTTTTCCATATATATTTGTTTTTATCAAATTTTGTAGTTCACATTAGATAAAACTGGTTTATAGTGATAATTTCGAAAACAATAATGTCGAAAGTCATTTTTTCGAAGAAAAAAAAGTCACATTTTTTTTCAATATGTTTTTTTTCGAAATGGTGGGGTTCCCCCCAGCCCCCTTTTTTAAAAAAAAGTTTTTGTTTTACCAATTTTTTTTTACTCCCGGACCCCAAAATAAATATATAATTTAAAAAAACAGAATTCGACATTTTTTTTTTACTTTTTTTTTGACATTTTTGTCATTCAACATTATTTTTTCGAAATTATGACTGACCACCGATAAAACTGTACAATTTATCAGGCAGGTATGCCATTTGACCTTTCAATCACATGCAACCTCTAGGTGTGGAGATCATTCTGGTATCAATATGGAATCACACATATTTGGTGTTATAGGGAGGAAGCGGCCATGAGTTCAGGTAAATAATAGAGGAAGGGTCAGACATGTGTACCCCTTGTGGATTAGTAATCCCACTGGCACCAGGTCAATCGGACTCTTGAAGTACTTGGATTGAATCAGGTGAAATCGGAGGTTCCAGAGCAGCACAGCATATCGGAGACTCCCCTAAGGGTCATCATGTGATGTAATCAGAAGTGGTGCTCTCTTGGCCTGCAGAGGACACTCGCAGCCAGAGGGCACTGAAAAGCGTGTACCCCTGTTTATTCGAACAATCACTGTTTTAGCCCCTAGATGAGTGGACTTGGAGGTTCATAATAACACTCATTTCCAGTGTGAAGGTATTACACATTGGAGTGTTTGAAGAGAGCCAAGATCAGCCCCCATATCTCCAGCATGTAATGGAAGAACCAGGGACTCTGGATTCTGGGGAGTGAAGGGTGATAAACGAGGAGCTAAGGATCACCCAATCTTTGCAGGTAAGCAAGAAATGGATCAATCAGGCTGAGGGAGTCTGCAATAGCAATGATCAAAAAGGATCAACTATCCCCTGCCCAAGGACGTTGTGATGAAGCCTGCTCACGCTCACCCCCACGCCTTCAGGAGTATATTTATCTTCCATTCTGGCACATTCTGTAGTGTCTGCTGTAGTTTAAACCTGCTGACACTTCTAGAGGAGTGAACTTTTTTAAAAAAAAAATTTAAAATTTTTTTTAGAGGTTGTTGAATTTTTGGTTTTAGCAACGTTTTGTGACACTTGCGCAACACAATTGCAGAAGCGAGAGAGGGAAATGGGGTTCTGAACTGAGAATATCTGGTTGGCATAGCAACGGGCTATACCATAGCATTAAACTGCCAAACCAGTCAAATCTCTTTTTCCATACTCCTCTGCCGTACTACCCAATGATAAGTTCCCTAGCAATATTTGCTCCAATCAGCAGCTTTGTAAGAAGCAAGCCGAGTGCCGAGCTTTCCATTTCAAGCTGTGCTGTATTTCATATTGGGCTATTTTTCGGCTGATCCGTTTTTGTCCTCTTGCGGCTGCTTTCTACAACCACCCATCCCACACCCACTATTTCCCACATCCACTCTCTCTATTCCCACCCACCTCTACTCCACCCTCTCACCCTATATCCCACACTCTCTCCCCTCAACCACCCCACCCCCACTCTGTTATGTTATGCTAACCGTATTTGTAAAGTGCACGTATGCCGAAACATGTTGCCGCTGAGAGGAAGAAAGAAATAGTCCCGGAATTAAAGACTAACTGGCATGACTTAAAACAAATATGTTTTTAATAACAGACGGAAGGCAAGAAGATTGTTATGTTGCGCAGAGTGGCAGAGGTAGAGAATTACACAACTTAGCAGCCGCTACTGAAAAAGGGTAACCTACCCTCTCAAAGTGGTAGCGAGAGATCGGGAGGAGATGGGCATCCTTAGAGCGCAGCGCACAGGAAGGCACATAATGCCACAACGTATCCTGCAGATACTCTGCTCCGGAGCCATGAAAGGCACGATGAACTATTAACAGTGATTTAAATTGGACCAGTTGAAGAAAGGGAAGCCAGTTAAGTGAGCGGAAAATTGGTGAAATATGAGCACCATAAGGTGTGCCAGTGCAGACGCAAGCCACCTAATTCTGAAGAAGCTGCAAACGGTGAAGTAGGTACAGCGGGTGGGCCAGAAAGAGGGAATTATAATAATCTAGCCGACTCCGAATCAGAGAGGCCATTACAGCGGGCCTGAGCTGAATTGGGAGGAACAGCAAAACTTTACGTAAGACTCCGAGTTGAAAGAACACAGCCGCACAGATGGCACGCAACATGAGCACCCATAGACAAAGAAGCCGAGAATATAAACCCCAAGTTCTTTAACTCAGACACCGGCATGGAGGCAGGCACCAGCTCTGTGGGCCAAAAGGCTGGGGACCAGGCCGGAATATGATAGGATATATTTGTTTGTATCACGCTCGTACACAAGTGTTTCAGAGCACGACAAGGCAACGAATGGGAACAGGGGAGAACACAATAGCGATCTTACTAGGCCCAGTGACATTGAGAACGCGCAAGTGCATGGGAAAGGGAAAGGGGAAAAGTGCATGGAAGGAGGAGAGTGGAAAGTGCAGAGCAGCGGAGAACAGATTAATAATAAATAAAAATAAATAGATAATAGAGGCAATAAACAGTTGTTGTGCATCCAGCAAGTGCAGTGTTTATGGCAGCAGACTGGGTAAGTCTGATAAGTGAAGAAAAGAAGAAAAATGTGGGGGGGGACTGTATGGGTACAGATACAAGTCCCCAGTGCAACGGGTGGCCAGGAGGGTGGCAGGGTGAGCAGGTACCAGGGCCCAGGGGACAGAGTGTGGCCAGGTGCACAGCGCCAAGAGAGAGCAGATCAGCAGGGGAGATGGGAGCGAAGGCAGAAGCAAAGAGGAGGGTCTTGAGGTGCTTCCAGAACAGATGGTTCTCCTCAAGTTTTAGAGTGGCAGGGAGGCTATTCCAGTGGGAGGACCCAGCCGAAGAGAGAGATCTACCCCCAGCTTGTTTCTTTGAAAAACGACTGACCCTGAGGGAGTTGGAGGTAGAGGAACTATGAGCTTGAGAGGGGAGGTATTTGCGGAGGGATAGCTGAAGGTATTTTGGACCCAGGCCCCAGAAAGACTTGTGGACAATGCAGGGGGTCTTGAATTAAATCCTTGCATCCACTGGGAGTCAATGGAGAGATTTCAGAGCTGGAGAGATATGATCACAGGGCTTGAGGACAAGGACAAATCTTGGAGTCCTGTTCTGGATTAGTGTAGGAATGGGAAAAGAAGAGAGAGTTGGGAACGTGAGGAGGGTACACCACCAGGACCTCACTCTTGTCCCCATTAAGTTTCAGCCAGTTGTCACCCATCCACCCCCCCACGGCTGACCGGCAACCGCTAAGCTGAAACACTATGCCTGGCTGAGTAGAGTCAAGCCGTATAATGATTTGAGTATCATCAGCGTAGGATTAACACCTGAAGCCGTGCGAGCGGGTGAGCATCACAAGGGGCTGAATATATATGTTAAAAGTGCTGGGGACAAGGCGGAGCCCTGAGGGACCCCACACAGCAGAGAGGAAGCTGCAGAAAGAAAAAGAAGAAAGTGCCAGTGTCTGGCTGCGGTCAGAAAGAAAAGAGGTTAACCAAACTCTACCCCTACCCACTCTACCTCCATGCTGTCTATCACCCAGCAACCCTAGCACCACCCTCCCTGCCCCCACCCACCTTACCCTCACTCTACACTAACCGTCTTATCCCTACTCGCTCTATGGTGACCCACCCACCCCATCTTCACTCTCTACCCCACCCACCCATCCTACTACCACTCTCTGTAACCCACCCATCCATCCATCCATCCACCACTCTCTACCCTCACCCACCCACCATACCTTCACTCTCTCCACCCCACCCATCTACCCTACCTCCACTCTTCCCCCACCCACCCACTCACTGAACCCTCACCCACCCCACCTTATCCCAACTCTCTCTACCTCTACCCCCCAATGCTACCCCCACTTTCTTGTTATGATATGATATACAGTAGGTTATTTATAACACGCTTGTTTCCAAGGCGAGCACATTGCCCCTGAGCTATCCTCCCAAGTTTTCCAACCTCCCACCCTGACCTCTACCCCCACCCACCAACCCTACTCTCTTTACCCCACCCACCAAACCTACACCCACATTTTACCCACACTCACCCTACCCCCACTCCGATATATGATATAATGTTTTATTTGTAACACGCTTGTACACAAGTGTTTCAGAGCTCTCTCTATCCCCACCCACCTCTCTATCCACATCACCATACTCCCACTCACCTCACCCCACCGCTTCCTTCCTCTCACACACTCGCTTTATTTCTTACCCTCACACCCTTTCTCACTCACATTTCCTCTTGCTCATCATCGATGGAACCCTCTCACTGCCTTGCTCTACTCTCCTTCATTCTCATTCTCTTGCACGCCCGCGCCCCTTATTGCACCCTCCTTTGAAACTTTTAACTCTCCTCCTTGCACCCTGGTGCCTATAGATGCAAAATGTGAAGAACAGCTTTAACCACCAAAACTATTGGCTTTGCCAATGCATGTTTACATAGTCAAGGTCTCTGTTCCAAGTGTTAAAATCTATGTCAGGGGTCTGCAACAGTTGCCTCTCCAGGCTACAATTCCCATCAGCCCTAGCCGGCATAGTCAAAGGTGGGGATCAAGGAGTCAGACCAAAACATCCCGAGGGCAGCAGGTTGCAGAACCCTGACCTATGTGAACTTTGTGGTTGTTTGTACAGAGCAAGCACAGGGAAATTATGGTAATATAGACCTCCACCAGGTAGCTGATCGTGTGGCGACCATACATACTGTTAAACTGTTTGCGTGGGTGTGTGGTCATGGGCATAGGCGAGTGAGCCATGTATGCCCAGAAAGATAAAACAGGTTCCGCCAACTTTACAGACCATTCCCCAAAGTCGGGTACAGCGGCAGGGCCTTTCGACTTTTCCAAATGAAAGGGGCTTCGAGATTCATGGTGCCCCGAGCAACTGCCCCCAAGTTGCCATTCATCAACCTTTGAACCCTTCAATATTTACGGGATATACAGAAGTGTTATCACCTCATTGCCACCTACCGCTGATTTCTGCACATCAGCCACTTGGTCATTTAGTGTTATTTAGTGATTAAGCTCATTGCTGGCTGGCCGTCACGTGATACTGGGCGACTATTAACCTCATCTCTGTCGCCATTGCAATGTGTGCACCCCACCCATGCCTTAGACGGTTTTCGCTCTCAGCAGGAAGTCCCCGAAACATCATGTTGAAATGGGGCCCCAACACATCTTCAGCCAGGTCTGCCCGGAGAGCTCTTATTTACCCAACATGCAGCAATTTCCGAGGCCACATTTTAGAACGATACTTCTCTAAATTCCCAGCAGTAGGTAGAGAGTGCGCAATGGCCGACATTATCTTAGTAAAGGCCACAGGAGGCGGGAATGACCGCCACCGATGGAACAACGGTCAGAAGGGCGATGGGACGTGTATACCCGATTAGATCCTGTTTAACGAAAAAGAAGCGCTTTTGTACGAAAATAATACACAAGAGACACTGGCTACATCTGATTATGTAATGCTCATGTAATGTAATCCAATGGGAAAGTATAGTGCGTTTATCACCACCGGAGTGGCCTTCTGGCGCTTTGGCTTTATGATCACACAAGGATATGATACCATATGATATATTTCATTTATATCGCGCCCATACACAAGTGTTTCAAAGAGCGACGAGGGAGAGGAACAAGGGAGGACAATAACAACGATCTAACTGGGCCCAGTGATATTGAGAACGTGCAAGTGCAGGGGACAGGGGGAGGGGAAAAGTGCAAAGGGGAGGAGTGGAAAGTGCAGAACATGTGATCAAAGCACCAACACCACCACAAACAACAAACAAATAGCGCTGCCAGCAAGTGGTAAGTACGAGAGTAAGGTGCAGATGTATCAGACCCAAAACACTATAAACTCATAACAGAGACATCACAACAGAGACATCACAACTGTGAACATGTAATGCAATCCAACAGCCGTGTGCCCTACCCAGAGTCCAATAGGTATTGAGACACAAACTCTAGGCCAGTTCCACATTGGTAAGGCGAGCAATTAGACTCTGCAATATACAACAAACCTAAAAGAAAATGCACTGAAGTGAAGCATGTTTGTATACAATGAAGGTCACACTCAGACCTAAGGGAGTGAACAGTCAAATGCAGCCATCGGAGATACATTGGAATAGGAGAAAGCCACCAGCAACACATCGACTTTCATAATAATAATGATGGTGTTTTCTATAGCGCAGCTATACCTGGGAATCCAGTTTCAGAGTGTTGGGTCACTGATGCTATTATCGACATTATTCTACACAACGTATCACCTGGGGTAGGGGCGGCGAGTGAAGGGCTTAGTCACACGGCCAGTGTGTCGAAGGCCAGCGCCCTGTTCCCAAGACGGGCAAGTAGCGCTTGGACTAACCCCCCCCTTGCGCCCCCCCCCCAACCCCAGCGGCCCTCCGCCTTGCAGCATCAGATTCAAAGGGCTACAAGTCAACCAGCAACTGCAAAAATGGTGACTGCAGCCTACGCAGCTAGCAGGCAAAGCCCGCATTGATTAATTGCAGTCATCTTGTCCAATTAATTAACAATTACGTGGGGATAACAAGTGTTTCCTTGTACCCACGCAGGCATTAATAACGGAGGTCGGACGACGGCCAGAGTGAAATAATGCAATTAAACAGCAAAGCGGGCGTTTTTCAAATCAATTGAAAAATGAGTTTTACTTTGAAAGCTTTTAATAAACAGTGATTCTTTAAAGGGGTGCTTTCCCCATTCCTTACCTCCAGCGAAAACGCATGCAAGAGTGGCCCTTTGGCAAGTCTAGGCACAATCCAAACTAGGGCTCCACGGACTGACGAGTGAAGCAGCGAAGCATGCGTTCTCCCATTAATAACTTCCAACGTACGTCATGGTTGGTTCTGAAGAAAAACGTAAACGCACAAGTAAATATGCATGTCGCCGTGCAAAGTAACAGCATTAACTTGCATTAAATAAACATCACCATGACATTTATTTATCTGTGCATAAAATAAGCATGCATTCGAGAACTAAACGCAATTTGTGGGTGTACACGTACTGGCACGGACTGTTAATAGGAAGGCAGGTGTAGAGCAGCAGATGTACACGTCACTCATGGAGCCCGCCCCCCTCACCGCCGCCATGTTGGAAGAACAGCAAGAAAGCACCGTGCATGACACCTGGTATTATCCCAATACTGCATCGAAGATATGTGCTCTCAGACAACCGTACTGAATGGTAGAAGGAAGTCTGCAGGCACCACTGGATATAGAGGAGCTGGAAGTAAAGTCTGATGGGTACAAAGTGATGCCATGAAGAGAAAAGATGGGGGCGTAACAAACAATAGAGTATTTAAAGAATGCAGATGTAACTGAAGTGATAAAGTAAACGAATATGCAAATACAAAGAAATCATATGCTGAGAAGATAAGTGAGAAGAACTGCAGTAGATGTTTATACGCAGAAATGCAAGGTAGACGAGACATATAGAACCTTGCTAAACGTAGGAAATATAACACGGGTAAAGCAGCCATGTTGAGAAAATGGACATTGCTTTCATATAATATGGGTGTGCACTGGGCTTTTTGATATTTAAGAAATTGAATGATGGGAGATAAACCTCGGAAAATGTGTGGGGCTAATCCGCACACATTTTCCCATGCTTATTGCACGACAAACCCATAGATCAGTGTACTCTGGGTGGACACAGCCTACAGGCGCAGTCCTCCCCGTCACATTTAGCTGAAATGTGACAGCCAGGAGTACAGAAAGGCAAATCAAAAGGTGAGGGCAAAACCTTCCTCTTGCCAATGCCAGCCTAATTAAATATAAAATGCTGCATGGATCCGCCCTGCCCATTGTCAGTTCTCTGGTGGCAGTGCATACTGATGAGTTAATTGAAACAGGCCTGTGAGAGGCCTGGTTGTAGATCTGACAAAGGGGACAGGAAACCCAACACCTTTTTGATATGCATCTGTGTCAACCTGAAGTAAGTGCCCACCTCTTAGTAATGAGGGCAGTGACATGTAAGTTCTGGGACAACTGTTTACAGTAGGCAACCTCTGCAGGGAGACTCTGAGGAATGTGCCCATTCGCATGGGGAGTGTGCGCTCGCCTGGGTTTTTAATTTAAAAAAAAAATGAAACTGAATGATGGGAGATCAACCTCCGAAAGTGTGTGGTCATTCCGCACACATTTTTTCCCTGCTCACCGCACGAAACACATAGTCACGTGTACTCCAGGAGGACACAGCCTACATGTGCCATCCTCCCCTGTCATGTTCAGCTGGGATGTGACAGCCACGGGTACATCAAAGCATCTCAAGAAGGGGGAAGGCACACCTTCCTCCAGCCATGGCAGCCTAATAAATATATCAAAGGCACCATGTATTTGCCTCCCTATTATTTAGTTCAGCTGGTGGCAGTGCATGCTAATGAGAAAGAAGTAAGGCAAGCCTGCGAAAGGGGCATGGTCGCAGGACAGACAACAGGAAGGCGGGGCTAACACCTCTGATATGCAATGTTTCAACTTGAAGCTAGTTCACACACCTTTGTATGAAGGACAGTGAACAGCATGTCTGGGTCCACTAATACCGTAGGCAACCCCTGCAGAGCGGACCCCTTTCAGAGGGAGAAGTATGTGATTTAAGGGAGACAGTCTGCTCTCATCACAAACTTCAAGGGAGACCTGCGCTTTGATCAAAAGCCACAGATGGCACAGTTAACCAGAGAGACACTCTGATCTACAACAGACAGGAAGATGGGTCAGACTTGGAGTACATGTTGTTACCCCCGCCTTTACTATTGCAAAGCACTCTGGTCCTGACCGCACGCATAACCCCAGATTGGTTCCTTAAGGTAGGCTTAGCCTGCACCAATCACTGGGACCCATTTGGCTTTAAAAGAGGGCTGAGCCCCTCATTTACCAGATACTACAATGATGTTGAAAGAAGTAAGAAGGAGGACTCATTTGGACCCTGGCTGAAGGTGCAGTCTACCTTACATCTTCCGCCAGTGAAAGAAGGCCAGGATTTCCAAGAGAGAAGCAAGATCCCTCCCTTAAACATCTCCCAGGGAACAGAGGGAGATGCCAGACTCAGAGGACCCATTCAGCAGCTCCAGAACCGGTACACAGTCAGGACACAGCATGCCCTGCTAGGTTCCGTCAGCAGGCTTCCTAGGTGGGAAGTGCCAGAGAGTATATGAACTAAGGACAAGGCTGTTGCCTGCAAACTATCTCCTCAGCTTTGGGCTGTCTGCCTTGAAAGAACGGCACAAGCCCTGCGAACAAGCTACAAGGAGTGCCACACAAGCATCAACCAGTGTCCATCTTTTAAGGATATTTGAGGCAGTGGAGCCCTCGAACTGCAACCATCTGCACCACTGACTGTTGTCACGCTGCAGTCCCACAAGCCGTCAGAGTTGCCTCGGCCAGCATTCCAGATCTGCCAAACAGCACAGAGACAAAGATTCTTGACCCAGAGCCACTGTGTAGGCCAGACTGCAGCTATCCATCCAGCCTCGCTTGCCGAACTGCATGCTGCTT
Organism: Ambystoma mexicanum; assembly: GCF_040938575.1. Lineage (NCBI taxonomy): Eukaryota > Metazoa > Chordata > Amphibia > Caudata > Ambystomatidae > Ambystoma > Ambystoma mexicanum. The sequence continues at coordinate 1,233,072,005 of NC_090932.1, read as the reverse complement.
CATACCTGCAGCTGTCTCCCATCTTGAACTCTGTCGCAGGAGCTGCAAAGCATTCTGGAACCGACTCAATGCTGTCGAGCATCAAGAACATCTCAAGCACCAGGTACATTGTGGTTCTGTCCCTCTGGTCCTTCACCGAAGGCCCCTAGTGACATTTACGACCCATTGCTCCCTTGGTGCTGAAACCAAATAACCTTGAACAGTTACGACTAATTGCTTTACTGATTACCCTCCTGTCAGTATCCAGAGTGCTTCCCTCTCCTTCGTGAAACTGTCTGTCCTCTGTGTTCCTTTACAGGGTGGGTTGTGTTTTGTAGTGTGCTAGAACTGTCTGTTGTAATAATAATAATGTAAATATTTGTATACAACCTTGACTGGATAGTTCCTTTTATCATTGGGTAGTAATTGTATTTTCGCTGTCTTGCAACTAACCAACGATCCACAACCTTGCGGAGATAAGCCTGTCGTTCCGTTCACGTTACCAAAATTGGACAAGAAAGTTTATAATTGACTTGTGTTTTCAATCTGTTCAGATCCCTTCTGGTGTCCTAGAGGTGTGGGGCTGACTGATAGTTTAGAAACCGATGTTCATCCCTGGATCACTGGTGCCCCAGAAGTTGATTTGTCACAAAGTCCCAAGGAGAAAAAAACAAGGCTGCAGAGCTGAAAGGTGCTGGAATACAGAATTGCGCAAGAATAAAGGATATTTGTTTGTCTTAGGATCAAGGATGCCGCAGCAAGAGGCAACTGCAAGGCACAAAAGGAGTCAAAGAGGATAAGTCATATACCTGAACATATTTCTCTTAGTAAAGGAGTGAACATTTGCAAAGGCCATATATTCAACAAAGATGCAGAAATCATATGCAGAACAGAGCAACCAAGTCTCCAGAGGTCAAAGAGAGTAGTAGCACCCAATATAACTGAATCAATAGCACTAAATAGAAGGATAAGAGAACAGAATCATGGTCTCCTCACACGTGGGTCAAGACCAGCAAACAAGGCCTATTCATGAAGGCTCCAGACGAAGATAACAATGTACCTTAATTCCCTTTAATGTTCCGATTAAGAGAACAGTTAGGAAGGTCAACTACAAAGAAGAAGCCTTGGCTTAGAGCCTAACTAATGAGAGATGGTAGGCTAATTAGCAAAGTGGGCAGTTGTTTGACATGTATCCCTGCACCTGGGTTTCATTTTGCTAACGTGCTGCTAACGAGCCGAATGTCCAAGGTTGTAGGAGAGTGCCAACGAATTAGCATGGCCGATGTGATGGACAATACATTGTTGCAGAAGCCAATCTGCTATTATTCTATTATCTATTATATGAAGTTAGAGCTAGTTCATGGCGTGCCCACTGGATAAAGGGCAGCCAATGATGTTACTAACACCTAAAATAGCTATAGGATATATATGTTCCCTTAACCTATCCCTCCTCCTAATAGGTTTTTACTGTTTTGCCATGTAAGATGATGTCCTAGCTGACCTACATCGAGGTATAAAGTCTTGTGTAACAGAAATGCTCTGAGAGTGATTGAGCTGCGATTATTTATGCTTGCCGGATTTCTCTACTTTATTGAGCTGATAATAAAGTAGTATTTGCCATATTCTTGGAGTCTGTCTGGTTATTTGGGCCTGAAGTCAGTAATTGTGGTAATCCCGTCCAGCACTTGATACACTCCAGGTGCCACTGCACACAGATATTGTGCACATGTGATTTACACTTCAGCCCACTGAGGATACTCTTTATGGAGGGGGCAAGGATGGGTATTGCAAATGATAGTCTACATCCAAAAATGAGTCTATGGCACAGAGGGTTTGTGTTTACAGCTTGGGTGCATCAGTGGCATGTCACCTGGGAAACTGTGCGGGACGTAAACTGGGCCCTCAGGTTATTTTTCACATAGTCCATTGAAAACGTGTATTTCTATACATGCAGGGAAACAGATCTGTTCCAGTTTTACCACGTGTATTTGCACTAGCCAGGACTTTCTGGCAGATTATGTATTGGACATACGCATTGTGTGTGAATTCCTTAACTTTGTATGGCCAAATAACACTATGTGTTATGTACATATTATATCTAGAGAACAATTTGTGTAAGGCAGATGGGGAGCAGGTGCAAGTGGATCTAGGTCACCTGGCCTAAGCCCCGCCCACTTGGTGCCTTCCTGCCTGCTGCTCTTTTTCACCACTTAGCAAGCCCCGCCCACCTGGTGCCTTCCTGCTTCCCGCTCTTTTTCACCACTTAGCAAGCCCCGCCCACCTGGTGCCTTCCTGCCTCCTGCTCTTTTTCACCACTTAGCAAGCCCCGCCCACCTGGTGCCTTCCTGCTTCCCGCTCTTTTTCACCTCTTAGAAAGCCACGCCCACCTGGTGCCTTCATGTTTGCCGCTCTGTTTCCCTACTGAAGGAGCCCTCCAGCTTCTTTTCCTTTGCAGATGGGGATCAGGTGCAAGTGGATCTAGGTCACCTGGCCTAAGCCCTGCCCACCTTGTACCTTCCTGCCTGCTGCTCTTTTTTACCACTTAGCAAGCCCCGCCCAACTGGTGCCTTCCTGCTTGCCGCTCTTTTTCACCACTTAGCCAGCTCTGCCCACCTGGTGCCTTCCTGCTCTTTTTCACCACTTAGCAAGCCACGCCCACCTGGTGCCTTCCTGCTTGCCACTCTGTTTCCCTACTTAAGGAGCCCTCCAGCTTCTTTTCCTTTGCAGATGGGGAGCAGGTTCAAGTAGATCTAGGTCACCTGGCCTAAGCCCCGCCCACCTGGTACCTTCCTGCCTGCTGCTCTTTTTCACCAATTAGCAAGCCCCGCCCACCTGGTGCCTTCCTTCACCATCACTGTCTTGTGGCCAATGCTGGATTTGACTTTTATGGACTTCATTCATTCACGGTGCGTCACTCTTTCTCAACTCTCATGCTGGACTTCCTTTGCATCTTGTACTCATGGTGGCCCTGAATCATGCTGTTCCCATCTTCATCTTGTATCCTGGCTTGCAATATTATGTGTTACTACTGACTTCTGCAATTGTATTCGCTCTCCTCTCTTGCTTCTCCACTCTTTTTGACTGCTTACTCTCTTTTCTCTCCTCCTTTCCCTTCTCCCTTTTCCTATCTCCTCCCCTTACTTTCTTCTATGCACTTGCTCTATCAGAATTGTCCCTGGACCTAATATGATAGCAACCTTGTCTGTTTCCTCCACCCTCCCATTACTGTTTTTTTCCTCCCCACCATCCCTCCAGCACTATCTGAAATGTCGTCAGGCCTAGCATGATAGTCACTTGTTTTGTTCCTCACCTCCCTTTCTGCACCCCTCTCCCTCACCTTTTGTTTTTCTTCGGCTCTACCAGAAATGTTGTCAGGCCTAGTACGGTAGTCACCTGTCTGTTTCCATTTCCTTCCCACTCTCGCCCTCCCTTCTTTATCTATGTCTTAGCTCTTGCACTATCTGAAATGTCGTTGGGCCGAGTACGATAGTTATTTTCACATCCTTACTGTTCATGGCCTGTAAGAATGTGGTTGTATTTTCCCTTGTTCCCTCCCTTGCCTTGAAGCGCTTTGAAACACATTGTGTATAGGCGCTATATAAATAAACGATCATATCAAACGATCATAACAGCAATCATGCCAAGATAACACGTACCTCTAGATAAAAAGCACACATGTTGTACTTGAAACAATTACTTTTGTACCTTTGTGAATTAACTTACCATTGTTTTGTCACATTCAATCCCTTGGGATCGTGGCATCCAAGACTAGCATCCATTTTGTTTTTCCCTTGAGTTTGTTCTCTGTGGCAATTCATCCAGACTCACTACGGCACCCCACATAGGGTCAAAATGTGGCAGGATGAGGCCTCCCGATAAGCCCCTTTGTCTTGGATCAAATTCCAATACTAAGATGTTGTCGCTGTTCACTATGCATTATTCATTTCATTTTATTGATTACATTTGTATGATGCCACATGCTGCCCTTAAACTACTTCAGAAAGCAATTCTCTTCCAGTATGTCCGAATGAGCAGGTCTGATTTAATGATGGGGCCCAGAACCAGTAGGAAGGTATTTTTGGTGGACGGGGCTAACATGAGCTCTTTGGCAGTAATGGGAAAAGGAAGCAGCGAGGAGGCTGCTCCTGCTCCCCATTCACTGACACGTAGTGTGAGGCACTGTTTGTGTAAAGGGAGGGACACGGTACCCGAGTAGGTACCCGGCCATTTCCACAGCTTTGGGAACATCCCATATTGGAAAGACAGGGCATCTCCTGCTTCTCATAGGAGATGAAGTTGGGGTCATAGACAGGCTGGCCAAGAGGGAATGCCTCCTATTTAACAACAGCCAATGAGTGTCTGGTGCAGAGTCGCAATATCAACATGTGCCAGATGGAGAGGATGCCCCCAATTAGGGTTTGACCTGGTAGTGCCCTCTTGCACTGGTAAATATTGCTTAAGTGTTTTGGGCATTAGAAATTATGCTAAAATGAGCAGGTTTACGAACTTCCAAAATGCAGATTACAAAATGTGCAAACAAGTAAATAGGAGTCCACTAAAAGTCAAAAGTATCAACTTAAAATTAATGAAAAATTATAAACCAAAACAACCAAACTATAAACATGGGAACCTATCTTCCCTGGGGAGGGCAGAGGAGAGAAACAAGATAAGTTCCCAATTTTGGGAACTCACGTCCCCTGCACACTTTCTAGTATCTGGAATACCAGACCAACAGTTCAGTAGTTATTTGGACCATATTTCAAATGGTTTCGAAAGGGAACTTTATATTATATTAAATTCAAAAAGACACACTCTTGAGAAAATAAACATTCAATCAAATAAGGTTACAAGAACCGATCTTCATTTTTATTCTTGATGGTGAAGCTGTGGATGGCCCAACGCGTTTCGAATGGTGCAACACTCTTCATCAGGGGCAAATCAATATTTCTAGAGAAAAATATGTACAATATTTACATTAGAGTTTTGCTTCAATCTAAACATTGTAAAGTAATCATTTAGGCAGAGGGCATAGTGAGGGATAAAAGGCTGGAATGTGAAAAGGGACAACTTACACAAAATGATGCAGAATGTATGATGGATTCCCTCTTTAAACTAGCACCACTACAATCTGGCATCTTAGATATAATCTGGGGAGAAGACAGGCCGACCTCCAGTTAAACCCCATAGGTGAACAGCAGTGGGTCTCCTATTATGAGGTCACATTTAGGTAGAGCTCAATGCTAGATGTTCCCCCACTTACACTTCCAGAGGGTAATCTGGGTAAGTGGACTTTGACAATAGATTTTGAATTTCTTTTAGTATAATAAAATCTATAAGCACCTCGAGGGCACCAGGGTCTAATAGGCTGTCCAATTTGTTATTTAAGGATAATCCCATCTCTTGGTCAACGATACTGACCCTTTACTTTAGTCAGATTTAAAAAAAAGAAATCTATCCAGTAAGTTTTCATACAGCTTTTTTAAATCTAATATTCAAGAGTGGATAGAAATAACCCTTGTAACTACAGACCAATATCGGTCCTTGACGCAGATAGCAAAGTCTTTGCGTCTCTTCAATTGAAACCTCTGGAGGTCTAGTCTCTCGAAACAGGGCGTCCTAAAAAAAGTCAAACTGGTTTTAGAAAAAACCACAGCACTAACCTAAATGGTTTCCTGTTAAAACATGTTCAAAACCGAGCACTGAAAGGCAAAGCAACAGCCACATATGTGGCACGTATTGACTTGTCATCTGCCTTTGATACGGTGAACAGAGCACTCGTATGGAAAAAAATGTCAGGGTTGCAAAATACCTACAGGGTTAAGACCCCTGATAGCACTTCATGAACATACCAAAATCAAAGTCAGACTGAATGGGAGGGGTGAAACAACAGACCCCATTCAGACATTCTCTGGGCTAGGACAGGGATGTATGTTGGCCCCCTGTTTTTTCAATCTACATCTGTTTGATGTGGGCAAGACTTTGGACACTTATGCACTTGCATCACCAACCTCGAACAATCAGTGTCTGGCATGGATTTCATATGCAGACAACTTTTTGGTGTTTGATTTAACTCCACGAGGTATACATAAGTTGATAGGCGCTTTTAATATCTATGCAAAGTCCAATGATCTGGTTATGAATAGCTCCAAATCAAAGGTGTTTGTAACATCAAGGACAAGAAAGAAGGTGACAGGTCCCCGGTGGATAGATGGCCATAAGTTAGAGATGGTGGATTCATTGGTTCACCTGGGATTTTATGTAATGTCCAAACCTACCAAAGCAAAACAGAGAAAAGCTTGCCCATAAAACTGCTGACCTATTGAATCCATTCAAAAAGATTGACAGGAAATTTGGGAAATTCTCAATTTTTCCATGATTAAAATTCCATTAAGGAAAAATCATACCAAAACTACTTTATAGTATCGAAATCCAGGACTTTTCCATCCTGAGTTTTCTTCCCAAGATAGAAGCATTACTGTGGAGGAAGTTACTTAGGGTTTCTGACTCACTGCCCAGGGTATTGCTGAGGTATGAATTGGGTATCCAATCTCTTCGATCAAGGGGAATGTCATTTTTTTTTAAAATGTATATCGAAATATTTTAATAGCCAAAGTGGGAACACACTACGATGATATTAGGTTGTCTCTGGTAACTATGTTAAAGGGTGAGCACTCGAAATGTCCATTTATATTTGTAAAAGAACGAGAGGATCATTAATTGGAAATTGGATCCAGTCAAGAGGAGCTCAAATTTGGACCCCAGTATACCAGAAATCGCCTGAGGATAAAAGATTAGATTGAAACAACTGAATTATTACACAATTCTATGACAAGACAGGAGGCTCGCATTATACTTTTCTTTCTTTAATACTGCCATAATAGCATTTAAAAAAACATGACTTTTTAAACTTTAGCATTTGTGCTTTTCTGTTACAACAAAGAAATAGCCAAACTGAGGTTTTAAAAGTCCAACTAAAGTGATCCTTCCTTCAAGATGACTATAAAACTCATCCCTTTCGGCCTAGCATCAGCGCCTTGGGCCTTCACCAAAATCATGAGGCCCGTAGCAGCGGCTATTCGGGAAAGAGGAATTCGTATTATCGTCTACCTGGACGACATTCTAGTTCTAGGGTCAGACAAAACCTCGCTATCCAAGAACGTGCAATGGATATTCACGCTCTTGTCATCTCTGGGCTTCTTAGTGAACTTGGACAAATCCCAGCTGGTACCTGTGCAAAATATAGAGTTCCTAGGGTTCAACATAGACACAATCAAAGCTACACTCGAGCTTCCACACCACAAAGTAAGAGCGATAAAAAAGGAGATCAGAGTACTGATAGCAAAGGAGATGATCTCTCTTCGAGCTCTAGCGAGAGTAGTAGGCCTCCTAGCAGCCTCGTATTACAGAGGCTCAAGATAAAGCATCTACAGGGAGGACTCGGTTATCACCAGCTGATAACCCTAGATCAGGAAGCGCTTTCGGAGCTTCAGTGGTGGCTTCTCAACATGGAAGCCTGGAATGGCAGAGCGATTTTCAGAGACATTCCAGACATCATTATAGAATCAGACGCAAGCAGATCTGGATGGGGGGCGAGATGCGAAAACGTAGAGACAGGGGGAAAATGGTCAGGACAAGAGTTACAACTACACATAAACTGTCTCGAACTACTAGTGGGATCGTTCGCAGTGCGTGCCTTTACGAAGGACAAAGTGCAATGCTGCATGCTGCTGAAGATGGACAACATCTCAGCAGTGCGTTACATAAACAAACTGGGAGGAACGAGATCCCGCATGCTGGCAGAGTTAGCAAAAGATTTCTGGCATTATTGCCTGCAGAATCAGATAACGGTTACAGCAGAATACCTACCAGGGAATCTGAACGAAGTAGCAGACTGGAACTCACGATATCTGGTGGATTCCAGCGATTGGAGACTGCATCCCAGGGTGTTCAGAGCATTAACAGACCTTTGGGGTCCAGTACACATAGATCTGTTTGCGTCCAGACTGAACGCTCAGACACAGACATATTTCAGTTGGAGGATAGACCCGGGTGCAGCTGGCACAGACGCGTTTCTCCAATCATGGAAAGGGGCGCTTCATTATGCCTTCCCTCCGTTTTTGATGATCACGAGGACTCTAGCGAAGGTACGCAGAGAGCAAGCAGACCTAATAGTGGTGCTACCTATCTGGAAATCTCAGCCATGGTTTCCAGTAGTGATGGAACTTTCTACGGATTTTCCGAGGATTGTTCCGCACCAGCCGGACCTTCTACTCGACCCGACCGGGAGAGCGCATCCGCTAATCTTAGCGGGCACTCTACGACTAATGGCCTGCAGGGTTTCAGGAGAAAATGGGAATTGCCTGGCATTTCTCGACTCGCTGCAGACTGCATCAGAGATTCGTGGGCGCCTTCCACCATTAAGAGCTATAACGCCGCATGGAACAGTTGGGTGCACTGGTGTGCAGAGCAGAGTGTGGATCCCGTTTCTGCCCCTGTAGTGCAACTGCTAAACTTCTTAGCAATGAGATTTCAGGAAGGCAACGCCTTTAGAACAATAGGAGTATTACGATCAGCAATATCAGCAGGGCACGATCAAGTTGAGGGTAACGCCATTGGCGAACACCCCACGGTGCTGTGACTCCTGAGAGGTATGAAGTTGAAAAAGCCTCCAGAACCGAGATACACAACCCTGTGGGATGTTAAAGAGGTCTTCTGGCTTTTCCTGGAATGGCCAGATAACGGTAATTTATCCCGATCCCAGCTGTCATGCAAGCTAGCAATGTTATTGTGTCTTACGGCATGCCGAAGAGTATCGGACGTTAAGGGATTAGAAATAAATAGAAAAATATTCTAGCCCGAAGGAGTGGCCTTTACAACAACCAAGCGAACGAAATCAGATTCACGTGTTATCTCATACCCCTATTTTACGGGAAACAAAAAATTATGTGTAGCGCAATCTATCAAAGATTACGAGACCGTCACAGCGCAGTACAGACCGCTAGGTGTTACACAGCTGCTAATAGCGCGTAGGAAGCCTTATCATGCAGTAGCGACAGCGACAATAGCTAGATGGGTGCGCGAGGTCATGCAGTGGGCAGGAATTGACTTATCCCAGTTTGGTGCACATTCTGCGAGGGGCGCTATGGCTTCTAGAGCTTTCTCCGCCGGAGTGCCACTCAAAGACATAATGAAAGCAGCAGATTGGTCATCTGAATCGACCTTTAAGACATTTTATTTTAAACCTGTATCCGATATACCTGATAGAGTGGTAGCGAGCTTTGAATAAGCATAATGCGAGCCTCCTGTCTTGTCATAGAATAAAGATTGCCCACGCTAACAGCTCAGGAAGTCTTCATTCTATTAAAGACGAGGAGGCGAGCATTATATCCCACCCGAAGTGTAGACAACTGTTGAACTAATGTAAGATTTATTTAAGATGTTCAACTTGTCGTGATACCCACCCTCATAATTGGTTCTCCGTTTTTCCCTAGGAGACGAGCAGAAAGCAGCATGATCACGAGCACTGAGTCTTCAGAGCGGAGTCAAGTTATCCGCCCAGGAGTTGCAAAGAGTTACAGTTCATGGACCTGGGACACAGTTAGATTGGAAATCCTGAGTTGATTGTTCATAAAACTGTTGAGTTCGTTACCGGAGAGTTGGACCGCAAAAGAAAGAGGAAGGGACCTGGGGGGCAAGGTTCTTATAGACTGACCTATGAGCTGATTGGAGCAGGAGTTAGGGTCAGGACTACAACACCCCATAGGCATCATGGGAGTTTTAGTTTTATAGTCATCTTGAAGGAAGGATCACTTTAGTTGGACTTTTAAAACCTCAGTTTGGCTATTTCTTTGTTGTAACAGAAAAGCACAAATGCTAAAGTTTAAAAAGTCATGTTTTTTGAAATGCTATTATGGCAGTATTAAAGAAAGAAAAGCATAATGCTTGCCTCCTCGTCTTTAATAGAATGAAGACTTCCTGAGCTGTTAGCGTGGGCAATCTTTATTATCCATCACTGCTACAACTAAGCTTTGAGCATAGGAAATAATGGGTTGTAGCTCCTTTTTTGACCATATTTCCTAGCATAGAGGCCAGAACAGATTTCCTTAGCTTTTGGTGGAACCTGTTTGCGACTAAAGAGATTCTCTTTAGGTATAACATGATTGAGCAAACAGATTTTAAATACAGATTTTGTGGCGATGAAAATACTGAAACCATTAGACATATCTTCTTGGAGTGTTCCTCCTTGCAATCATTGTGCAAAAGACATTTTAGCAACTATTTGGGTTCAGGGGACATGGTAGATGGGAAAACCCTCTGGAAGAAGTGTTTGGGTGGTTTGGTCACTTATGACTTGAGGGGGAGTTGAGAGGGAGAGAAAACTGCTGTAGATTCCCATCCTTCCACCTCCCTCTCCCCCTTCCACCAGAGGGGAAAACTCTCCAATACCTGCCCCTGCCCTTCAATGTTCCCCATTACATGTTACCGTCATTTACTTTGCCTAGTACGTATGACCTTGATAATATGGTGAGAAATGTGCTTGGCAGAGATCACTGAAAATTGATAAATATTGATGTAGATCGGTAATGGAAACACTATGGCGTCAAAAACTAATTGCAAAACAACAAGGCCGAAAAGAATTAATTTTTCGAGTAACATTTTTGCACAGTTTTTCTAAAAAATAGATGGGGGTTAGATTCAGGTGTAAGAAAAGGTGAGAGGAATTGGGGAGCGGACTGCAAGCAGCCTCCCCTGCATTTAAACATGAAGAGATAAGATTTCTTTCTCTGAGATTTATTTTTTGCTAAATAGTTGTTTTAGGCCTCTTTCCCATTATTATAACGAAGAACCATGGAAAACAACTGAAAGGATCTTCTCTCTTAACATAAGAATGTGGTGGTGGCGGCCATGCACATACAATTATTCCAATCTGTAAACTAACGTGCACACAAAAACAAGTATTCACCCAGTGTGCACCCAGAGCCTGGAACACCCTACCACTGCACAACTGCTCTTCACCCTCCATCACCACTTTCAGAAAGAGCCTTGATGCATGAGGGTTTCCTCACAGAGCCCTCCCCCGCCACCTCGTCTGCTACCACTTGTCTATCCTAACCGTCCTATCCTACCCTGAAAACATCTTGTAGCTTCTGCCTCACCTCCCACCTTTTTAACCTTTGAACCTTGTAAGGCGCTCTGAGACCCTCTGGGAAGAGCCAGTGATGAACAAAAATGTAAATAAAACAAATAAATGTCTCTCCTTACTGACTGGGTGTCTATGGCAATAATACGGATATTTTTCTAAATGAGAAAAATGTAAACACATTTAAATGTGTAATGTTTTCCATTCATCTACGCCCTTTTGCCCTTCGAAGCCTAAAGGAGGACCCCTACATAAACTCCATCAGTGCATAAGGTCTGATGACACTGCTCCAGAAAATTGTTTTTAATAGTTTATGTTTGTTCTAATTTAAACCTGGTTCCCCTTTGTAAAAATGTTTGGCACTATTGATCGTGCCTTCGTTTCATTGTAACTATTTCACATATGTTAATTTTCTCTATTGCAGCTTTGTCCTCCAATTTTCATGTTGTGTGGCGAGAAAACTCGAATCGCACATCGTTACGACCTTACCCACTACCCACCCAACCCCCTTAGCTCAATCTCTCATACTACCCTTTTCCACCCAATAACACGCTGCTGCAGTTCCCAATTTGGTTGGCAGCAGCTTCCCTTTTAAAATGTGGAATGGAATGGACCAATCCACTCCAGGACAGACCCCATTTCTTGAATTCACCTTGCGTGGTCTTGAGGTAGAGCCTGTGCAATGTTTATGGCAGGCCGACACTATCATTTACAGCAACAAGACATGTGAAGGCACCAGGGTTGGTTTGGCCCCTTGGCCTTTCGCCCCGTGGCCAGGCCAAAATCGTCCCTGGAGAGTAGGGGCCGGTTTCTGGCCATGCCTGGGCCGGTTTGGAAAAAAGAAATGAAATAAAAATTCAAATCTTTTTTCCATCAAAAAACCTTTCATCCTTTTTAGGTAGACAAATGAGTACTAACACAGGTTGGGTGATATTGTATGCATATTTGTTCTATAAAAAAGAGCTTAAGCGTAAGTGCTATACAGCAACATATCATTTGACCTTGGACGTCTGCTTGGATTCACAGTAATTTAGTGTACTTAGGAACAATGCTATTTCATGCCACTTCCTGTTTTGTCAAGGGGTGAAAGGTTGTGTTTCATCGCTTCCTGGGATGTCACTTTGGGGTGGGGTCAAGTGACATCACTTCCGGTGATGTCCTCCGAGGTCAATGGTCGTGAGGCGAGGGGTGGGCCACTTTTTTTTGGTTGACCGGGCCTATTTCTTGTCCCAGTCCGACCCTGGAAGGCACACATGATGAAATGGTGAATGCTAAAACTTGTACCATGGACGTTGATCTCAAACTAAAGTGTTATGTTGTTTTGCTTTGTACCGTGCACCGCTAGCACCCAAGGTCAGGCTCCAGGCGTTGAAGTGTGATAGTTGGAGCAGGTCTACAAACGCTCCACCTTTCCATATCTAAAAATAAAAACACTGTAGCAGGTTGTGACTGCCATGTAGAGGGATCAGCACTTTCGTGTTCTGCATGTCACAATCTAAATAGTCGCCTAAATGTTACCAGCAGATTAGTTGCAGTGTGATGATCATGACTCAAAAGACACCAGGATCCCACAGTATCTGCCTTACTGAGAAGTGATGCGAGTAATATTTAGCAATAATTCAAAGAGGTTCCTTAGCTCAGCTTTATGTCGCCAGATCAATCACATCCAGTGGCTTAGCTTTGGAAAGATTCTGCCAATCTTGTTAACCCCTGCCATGCATGCGTATACAACCTAAAAAGTGGCCTTGTTTTGCCACAAGAGGTATACATGACAAGGTCAGTAGGGTGACCAGGTCAAGAGTGGATAGGAATCCCTCGGAGCTTGGGGTGTGAGGCCCACCAAGGTGGAAGCCAGAGCCAGTCCTACCCCAGAAGGGAACGGTGGCATTTGAGACAATGTTAATTCCGGTTTCCTTTACAGGTGTCCGTCTATACATGGGCAGTACCTATATGCATCAGCCTTTGACTAATCGCACATGCTAGCCAGGATCTTGCTCTGTTTCTGCACTAAAAATAACACTGTAGATGGAGCGAGAAACCAACAGAAAAACCACAATCCAGCAGCGCCCCACCCCTTACATTTTGCAGCGGCGAACCAGCAAAACAAGGGAGAGTGCGGAAGCTGCAGCAGAGAGCTTATGCGGCCGCCCAACGTGCTATGCACCGCGACACAACACTAAACCGAACTGCATGCGAACTGAGTAAATCCTAGACCACTAGGGACAAAAATTGGGCTATCAATCACCCGCAAATACAGTACTTACCTTTAGAGAGGTCAAGCCCCCTTGAACAAACTTGGACTCTGTACAACCCGGATCACTATTGCTTTTCAAAGATGGGGCTTAATATGCTGTATCAAAAATGTGTTGTATGTAGCACCATCCAGACAGGAAAGACTGGGCCAGATTGGCCATGACCCGACAACCAACCAGAGAGCAGGGAAGGGGTTGAAAGCGACCCCATGAAGCAGGAAGTTGTGGGTTGTTCAAGTGAGGACAGAGAAGGAAGAGGTGTCAGACCAAAAGACCACCAGTGGGAAGGATGGTGGACAAGGACGCAGAGGTGAATTGTAGAGCAGTCGAGTTATTTGTTGGTCAATGCATGTGGTACTGCATTGGGAGTGTGCATGTGAGACTAGATAAAGAGATTATTGGCGGGAGTGAATATGAAGAGGTTGTCAGAGTGAAAGGAGTGATTGGGGGAGAAGGTGGGGAGTAGTAGCAGTGTGGAGGAGACAGCAGTAACGTCAAAGGGAGGAGGGAAGGTGTAAAAGAATTGAGAGACATTGGGGGAAAGTGGAGGAAGATGCAGGGAGTAGAAGAAGTGAAGGTGGGTGGAGTTGGGAGTAGTGAGAGCAGAACATCAGATAGGGAGAGGAGGAGTATGTGAATGTGATAGGAACAAGACAAAATTGGGCAGAGTGTCTGAAACGCACACCCTATAATGCTTGTAGTCAATTAACCCTGTTGGTAGTGTAGGGGCAGTCTAGGATGTCCCTGTGGGAGTTTAGTTAGATATGGCACTGGCCTTTAGGTTAGCACATATAGCTAAGTCTGCACATAGACAGCAGGGTGAAAGTAGAAGTATATACTACCCCCGGGAGCAGAAAGATATGGATTAGGGAGGACTGAGCATTTTTTGGAGAGAGAGGTTTGGCCCTAGAGCCCCGAGAAACAATTCAATAATACATAAAATATGTCTGTCTGTATGGGATCTACAAACCACAAACTTAGCTGAGAAACAGTGCAGTGATGTACAAAGGGGACACAGCAATGAGTTAAAAGTAGGATTCAGGCATGGCATTGCACCTCCGATAGGTATGAAGAGAGAGAACTGTGAACTCCATGGGGGGAAAAGGTTTGAGCAGAGTGAGAAGAAATTGAATAGATGTTCTTTGAAGAGTAGGGTCTTCAGGTCCTTCTCAAAGTGCAGGTGATTGGGGGCCAGTCTTATCTACATTGGTAACTTGTGTCACAGACCCGTGAACAGCAGGAAAGTGTGTTTCCCCCTCTTGCAGTTCTTGGCTTGCAGCTCGGCTATGTTGCGCCTTCTGGTGGTGTGCTGGCCTCCAGGGATGCTGAGTTTCTCACCCAAATAGAGCTTTGCTTTGGTTTGGTAGACTGACTGCTTTGTAGGTGATGCAAGCAGTCTTTAACATGGTGCATGCTGGGAGGGGTAGACAGTATCTCCTGGAGGATGGGGGTGATCTGAGGGAAATGTATCAGTCCTAAAGATGAAGCATGATGCAGTACATGTCCGCATTTGGAAGGGTTGGTAAGCCCTAAAACCCCTCCTTCAAGTTTTGGGATCCTGGCAATAAAATGTTTTGCATCCCAGCACCCCTGGCCTCTCTACTCTACCCCCACCCCTTCACCTGGAAGTGGAGCAGTTACTCAGGTCAGCCCAGTCACCTGCCAGTTTAAAAACATAGGGAATGCTTTTTTTATTGTTTTTTTTTTCAACTAAGATTTTGTCCGTTTACATCTCATATAGAATACATTCCAATACAGATAATACTTTAACAAACGAACATTCCCCTTCCCAACCTCCATCATCTACTTTAGAGGCTGCCAAACCTATCCATTTAATTGATATTGTTTTTAAAAAAAATGCAATGGGCTCTAGGTTTCTGGACTACAAGAAGTTCACAATATGGGGTGTCATTTTTATTTTTATTGGACTAGGGTTGAGAACTTGTTGAGGGGTAGACTACATTTACAGAAGTGGACTTCCAGTACATTTCTGTAAACATGGCATTGCCTATTTTAATCAGGATAAAGCACATCACAGGCAGACAGGAATCTGAGAGAGGAGGGATGGCCGCCAGTGCCGATTCATTTCAGCCAAACCAAGCTCCGGCGGCTCAATGCAGACCATATTCAATATAGCCTATTCCAGCTCCCGGGTAGGTGGTAGCAGGAGGGGGTAGGGGCCATGGACAGGTTTGTTTCCAGTTGTAGGAAATGTTGGTAGGGAGCAAGCATTGTCATTTATTTGTTTATTTATTTAGACGACGATTTTAGCACTGGGTTTTGAGAGATGCTCTGCGCACCGTTCCTTCCCTTTCCCATTAGTCTTGGCCACGTAGGTTTCATGAGATTTCTTGAGTGCAGATGGGTAAGGCCCCAGTCCTTGAGTAATTTAATTTCTTCGTAAAGAGGTTCCTCCCCGGTTCCCTTTAAAACCCCTGCAATCAGGGCGGTAGAGTTGCTTGAACGGTCTACACAGTGATACAGATGTCTGGTTCACTCCCGAATATTCAGGAGTCACTTGGAATGGTCCAAACGTACACAACACCTACGGAAGCACCCACATGCCGCCTCGTAACCCCACACCACTTCCTTTCCCAGGTAGGGAACATCACTGATGGCAGCCGCTGGCCAGCCATTCAACAGCACTACAAGTAGTGTTTCCATTTTGTATGTGGACTTTAAAATAAAGTAAAACATTGTTTGTAACGTGAGCCTCTAAGAGATATGAGAACTTACGTTTTTTTAATTACCTACGATAGCCCAAGAATGAACCCATGGGAAATAAATCACGTTTTCTATTTCTAATCTAAAATGTGTTTAGATTGGTAGCACAGGCTAATCCAGATGTAGTAGCAGAGACAAACCCAGATGCAGTAGAAACATAACATAAGAATGCTCATTTCCGGTCCGGGGGCTCTAAGGATGGCTGGAAAAACATGCCCTGCTGTCTTGCAGGGCCAATGAAGAAACGTTTGGTGTCATGCAGGAGATGGTTTATAATGAACATTTTCTTGCCGGCCCATGCCTACATGACGTTTTTTGTCAGAATCAGACGAGATGCGTGGTAGTTTGATCGAGTTTGAGACACCTGAAATTCACGGGGTCCGGTGAGTTACACTTACACTATTTTGAGCATGTAACCTCCATCTAGAGCTTTCCGGAGCCAAGGACCTAGAACTTTACTAGTTCGCCCTCCATATGGTCATAAAGAAGAGGGCTCTCACACTTTAAACCACAAGCAAATGCTGAAATGCTTCTATATGATATGATCTGGCATTTGTAACGCGCCTATACACAAGTGTTTCAAGGCGCAACGAGGCAAGGAAGGGCGAAATAGAGGGAGGACAGAGACAATGATCTTAATAGGCCAAGTGAAATTGAGATCTCTCAATTGCAGGGGAGGGGAAAAGTTCCAGGGGAAAAGGGAGGGGGCAGTGCTGTACATGGGATCAAAACAATAACAAGACGGGCATCCAGCAGGTGGCAGGTGCAAGGGTAAGTGCAGACAGCAGGTGTCCAAAAGTGCACGCAGGGGGACTGTAAGGTTACAGATACAGGCCCAAGTTCAAGGGTTGCCGGGAGGCAGTGCAGGTGTGCAACTGGGTGGGTAGGGACCTGGGCCCGAAATCAGAGGGTAGCCAGGTGACCAATGCAGTATTAGACAGGAAATCAGCAGGGGAGAGGAAGAGAGAAGGCATAAGCAAAGAGGAAAGTCTTGAGGTTTTTCCGGAACCAGAGATGGTTCTCCTCGAGTTTCAGAGAGGCAGGTAGGCTGTTCTAGTGGGAGGCCCCAGCCGAAGAAAGATCTACCACCAACTTGTTGCTTGGAGAAGCGACTGACCCTGAGAGAGTTGGAGGTGGAGGAGCGAAGAGCTGGAGTAGGAAGGTATCTACGAAGAGAGAGTTGGAGGTATTGACGACCCCGGCCACAGAAGGCCTTGTTGACAATACAGAGGGTCTTGAACTTAATGCTTGCAGCCACTGGGAGCCAATGCAGAGATTTCAGTGCTGGAGAGATAAGATCGCTGGTTTTGAGGCCAAGGACAACAAGTCTCACCGTCCTGTTCTGGATGAGTTGCAGAGGGCAGAGAGTAGAAGCAGGAAGATTTAGAGAAAGGTTGTTGCAGTAGTCCAGCCTAGAGAGAACCAGGGCTCTAGAGACAGTGAGCTTCTGGGGAAGGAGAGGAAAGGAAGATTACCTCTGAGGAGGTGCAGTCGGTAGTTTGACTTCTGAGAGAGCTCAGAGATGTGAGGAGAAAAGGAGAGTGTAGAGTCCAAGATGACCCTGAAGTTCTTAGACTCACATGTGGGAGCAGGAAGAGGGCTAAGGGAGGTTAGCCAGTGAGTTGAAGGAAAGGAGGGTGCCGGTGTGCCAAAGAGGAGAATCTCTATCTTACTGGCATTAAGGCAGAGATGGTTGGCGGCACACCACTCCTGGGTAGCAGACAGACAGTCAAAGATGAGAGAAGGAGAAGAGGTGGCAGAGGGGAGCCTGAAAACTAGCTGAGTGTCATCCGCATAGCACTGAAAGTTGGATCGAGAGCGGCAATGCAGTGGGTGAGAGGTGCCAGGTATTGGTTCAACAGCCAGGGAGAGAGGTTAGACCCCTGGGGAACACCACAGGTAGAGAGTGAGATGGAGGAAAGGAAGGTCCCAAGTTGGACCTCGGAGGGTCGATCAGAGAGGAACGGGTTCAGCCAGGCCAGAGCCTGATCAGTGATACCCAAGGCGTCATCATGGAGATGATCGAGCAGGATGACATGGTTGACCATGACAAAGGCAAAAGAGAGATTTAGTAAGATGAGGACAAAGGGGAGATTATTGAGTGTTCAGGAGAGCATTGTCTGTCCTTCTGGCTGCTCTGGAATTAGAGTAATCCACAGGAGTCCATGCATTCCAGAGTTGAGCCCCAAGAGTGAGGTTATGTGTTGCTCTGTTTGTAGTTGGAAAACCTTTTGATTTAAAATCCAACAGACTAAGACCGGGATCTGTAGTGTTATACCACTCACCGCACCAGGACCTGGTCCCCGGGATCTAAGGTGGTGGTTGTATCCCTGCTGACGTTTGCAAAACCGTGAACAATAGCACAAGTGTCTTGGAGCAAATGTCAACGATACACAGGGCAAGCCTCCCCTGATAAGCAGTAGCGAAGGAAGCGCCCATGACGTGGTATCGGCCTTGACTCCAATGAAGAAGAAAGTCTTAGTGGTTCATCACAGCCAGTGAGTCTAAAGGGAAAAGATAAAAACTGGGCTGTGTCGCAAAGTGGCAAATTTGAACCAAGATCAAAGAACTATGAACAAACTGGATAAGTGTTAAAGGGGAGATCAGCTGCCGAGGGAAACCAGCACCACGTGGGTGCTAACTCAAGAGACTCTGATCGATCCCTATCTGAGAAAAAAATACAAATACCAGAAGGACATAGGAGGGCCGCCAAAGTAGGTGAAAGTGATCATACTGAGGATCAAGCAAAATCCATGTACAATCGAAAGACTTTAATCAACAAACTGTGTGAAAGGAAACAAGGCGTGCTGGAGAGGCGCAAGAGCATACTGTGCTCGACGATCCCACCTTACCCAGTGCTCAAAACGTCAGGAATGGAGACCCAAGCTACTGCATCCTGATATATTATTTGAGAACACTTTTTCCTTTTCTTGAGAACTATTGCAAACCCCTTTTGTATTAGTTGTAAGGTTTGGCAATAGATTTCTTAGCATAGACTCTTTTTATTTGACACAATTCCACTAGGACTGACTTATTTTTCATTTTATGGTCAACTCTTGCTCACATCTTGGATTTAGGTTTAGATTAGGCATTTGTCCAACCTGCGTACAGCATTCATTGTGCAATAAACACCCTTGAACTGTGAACGCTTGTGTCTGTCTTACTTGTTGCCAGCATGAGTTCCTTACAGTGACCACATCTGCTCTTCGGGAATTCATCTTGCATTGATTTCATGACCCTTGTATCAGGGGACATCATGGTGTCCAAGCCATTCAAAAAGTCATTTCACACCCATTTTGGTGGCCAGGATGGGCCTGTCAGGTAAGAGTATGTGAATTATTGTCCAGATTAAGACTGTATGCAAGAAACCCTTGGGGTTATCGCAACCAACTGAAGTTCTAGCGTTTCCTTGGCAAACCATCGCCACTGACATTGTGGAATAGCCACCATCTGATGGAAACACCTGCATAATGGTTGTAGTGGATTGCTTCTCTAAGATGGCACACTTCGTACCATTTCCCAAGGTTCCCACGGCTGTTAGGTGGCTTGCGTTTTCCTACATGAAGCGTACCATCTCCATGACCTTCTCGAGAAGGTATTGTCTGATCAAGGGTCCCAATTTATCTAATTTTCAAGACTCATGCAAACACTTATGCATGCAGCAAGCCTTAAGTGCAGGTTGTCATCCTCAGACTCACGGTAAGACTGAGCGGATCAATCAGATGCTGGAACAGTACCTGCACTGTTACGCCAATGCTTTTCAGGACAATTGGTATGCTCATTTGGATGTGGCAGAGGTGGCTTAAAACTATTCCTTGCATTCAGCTACCAGTCTCAGTCCTTTCCTCAGTTCCTTTGGATTACATCCCAAAGTGATTCCACTCCGCCCAGTACTGCCTAGTGCCATTCCATCTGCTGATCAAAGGGTGGTCCGGATCCAAGGCCAACATCGTCTGGGCACAGACTCCCTGAAGGAGGCACAGGACCGCATTAAGGCTCAGGCCGATAAGAAATGGACACCTGAGCCCACCTTTCTGGTTGGGAGCATGGGGTGGTTATCCTCGAAACATCTACCTGTCCGCAAATTACCCATTAAGGTGGCACCACGCTACTTTGGGTCATTAAGGATGACCAAGCATGTCTCTTGTGGCCATTTCATCTGTGCTTACCACCTTCACCCTGTGTTTCATATCTCCCTCCTGAAACCCTAATTACCCAATTATCATGGTCGCACCGGCTCCCCACCAGCTCCCGACCAGCTCCCCTTCAACATAGTGTCCCAAAGTTTGAGGTGCAGGGGATCTGTGACTCGCAAATCTGATGTGGGGTTCTTCAGTTTTTGGTGGACTGGAAAGGTTACCTGTCCTGTGACCACACTTGGGAGCCTTGTTCTCATGTCCATGCACCTCGTCTGCTGCGTGGGTTATGTTTTCTGGCATTCTTGGAAGCCTGAGGCTCCTGGCATTCCTGGGAGGGAGCATAATGTTACACCACACACCTCATCAAGACGTTTAACCCCAGGCACCAACGCAGTGGTTGTATCCCCCCTGGCGTTTGCCGCAGGCTTGTTCAATCCGAGTATTGCGCTTGCGGTGGGCGTAGCCATATTTGCTGGACAGTGCATGTGCAGGTATCTGTGTTCAGCACCCTGCGCAGTCTTCCTAGTTTTATGGTGTCAGCAGCTTGTGTGTCAAGCCTCACTTTCATCCTGCACCATATTTCAGGCACTAGCAGTTACCGGTTTGCCATGTCTCCATGCAGTTTTGTCCCGAACCGTGCTTCGGCCCTAGAACTAGTTTCTGCTCATTCCTCCTGTCCGTTCCTTGCTCTTGTTCCCAGCCCCCTTGGGCTGTTTTCTCATAGGATCTTGCGCCTTGTTTCCTCTGGTCTCCTCTCTCCTTCCAGTTGTCCTTGGCTCTCTTTTTGCCCTTAATTTTGCTCTTCTTACCCAGTACCATCAGCTCTGGGTACCTTGTGATCTGTACCTTCGCTGGGTTGTGTCACTCTCTTGCTGTAGAATCCACGCCTGCACATCGCTCCAACACTACTGCAATCCAATGCTCTCTAGTCATCTACAGAGGATGTCAGATACTGTGTGGCCTTCCCTGCCAGTGCTTGCACTGTCCCTACATCACGCAAATAAGGGAAGTGCCATCACGTGGTGTGGGGAGTTGATGAAGGGCTTTCCTGTTTCCTCTAGGGAGGTGTTGGGTTGGCTTCCCGCACTAGGCGCTCATCTGTACTGCAATCCCTAGCAATCTGGCTTGTTCAGCACAGCAACAGCTACAAGGAACATGTACCCAGTGCCAGTGAGACGCATTGTATTATATGGAGCTACACTAGGTGGCAGCCAATTGAGCTGTGAGCTTTACTGGCAAGCCAAGAAGGAAAATATCCCTGTTTAAAGTGTGCCCCAGAGAGAACACTGGGGAGGAAGATCCCCATGTATTATGCATCCAACCCCTCCACCCACAT
This sequence comes from Ambystoma mexicanum, assembly GCF_040938575.1. NCBI lineage: Eukaryota > Metazoa > Chordata > Amphibia > Caudata > Ambystomatidae > Ambystoma > Ambystoma mexicanum. Next base: position 1,233,050,435 of record NC_090932.1, on the reverse strand, counting down.
GAAGATGCAGCCTGAGAGTGGTCCATAGTCTTTCATCCAGGACCAGAGCTCATAGAGAGAGAAGACTGATGGCCTGGCTTCATAACCCTAGAGGTAAGAATGCACAGAAGTGTTGAAGGGTGGGATAAGACGACTGACTGGAAAGATCAAACCAAGCTCAGATAGAAATATGTCTGGGGAGTAGTCTGTCCCCGGATCCACTTTGGAGCCTTCAACAATCTTTAAAAAAGTTGACCATTTTCACCATCATTGGTGGTCTAATGCAATTGTTGATGAAGAAGCTAGCTTCGTTGCTGACACCATCATTGGCAATGGAGACTGTTGTGGTGCTTGCAAGAGGTCAGCAACTGTTGTAGACCGCACCATCAAAAGAGTCATCAAATTTCTGAAATTACCTGTCTTTGCTGTTGGAGAGTTGTGGTCACTGGTGAGGTTTCAGTCACCACTGTCGTGAGTGGGCAGATTGGAGCCGATCTTTGAAAGAGTTCCACCTTTGGCCTTGGACCAAGGACTCAGCAAATCAAGACCAAACTGACAGTAAAGATCTCGACAACAGTTGGATTCCAGCTATTGGCATTCCTTGTTGTCAAGGGGGTGCCATCATCACTCCCTTTTCATTACTCTTCAAGGAAGGCCCCATGGTTAATGGAGTGGCAAAGAAAGAGAGGTGCAGAAAGATCCCAGAGGATATGACAGGTGGCAAAGAGGACATGCCACTACTGCTGATGCAAATAAAATTGTGGTGGTCCAGACGTTCCATACCGCTAAGGGACCCTGGCCCAGAAGGGGATGCAGCAGGTACAAAAACCAATTTGCTTCAAAGAGGAATCGGAGTAGAGGTATGATGAGAATCATGAGGTGTCCTGAAAGGAGGTCATCACACATAAGTATATTCCCACTATGTTCCCCTTGTGCTCTCTCAGCTGGATGATTTTTTATTTTTTTATTGTTAATTTATAATGCACTTAATATGAGCTGGTGGATTTTAAACGCGGTATCGGGATTCAAACCTCTGTTGCGCTGCGTTGTCTTGCTTCAAAGACAAACATGATGCCCCTGAGCTATCCTTCCTCCCCAGCTGGACGACAATATGGAATTTCAGGATTTGATGATCTTGAAGTTCAGGAAACTGAGGTGGAGGTGGAATTTGTCCTAAAAGTTAAGTCCTAACTTTTCTTTAACAGTGAAGATGAAAGTCTTTTAGGTCTGCATTACTGGTCCCCATAATGATGATGGTCTCAAGGTTCAGTCTACAGGTTTCCATGGCATTTGCTCCGGCTCCTCCACTTTTCAGTCAGATAGACAACTCTAGGGCCCCAGACCCAGTGCCCATGTGCTTCAGAAATCACAACCAGATTTGATCATGTCAACGGCACAGAGGAAAATGTCAGCAACAACTTGAGCTACATTTACTTTACCCCTGAAAAACACTCCAACAAGATCTATGTGATGGGGAGCAGGATCATCAAGTGCCCTGGCTATGAGGGCAACAAACATGGCATCCACTATCACCCATTATATGAGAGACTCGTGGGAAAAGGCACACTCACCTTTTCTTTCTAGAAGAGAAGGAGCGGTAAGCAGAGGATCTTGTCCAGAAGGGCACCTTAGGCTCTGACAACATTATGGGGGCCACCATGGATTCAGATGTTTCCAGCTTTAATGGCGTGAACAGTGCAGTGATGATGAGGTGCAAATCCCGGCTGAAGCCGGCGACCTTCAATGACAGCACTGATGATGCGCTCATGTAATAAAAGACTGAGATGGAGACTCTCACGGTAGCTGAAGGGTTCCCTTTCCTATGCCCACCAGAGTTGGAGGTCCTATTGAGTGGTCACGGACACACATCAACGTTCTTTTATGAACACCAGCCTTACCATTTGGTGTCTACATCAAGGTACGATCACCACCAGTCACAATGGGGACAGGGTTCCTTTTGGTCACCAAACAGAGCCCGTAGAAGAGGGAACCAAGGTAAATGGGCCCAGTCAAAGCCCTCCAAGTGAGCCTGACTTTGCATCTGCCCCGTCTACTCACAGCAATTTAGTAGAAGAAAGAATTGCAAGGCATTGTGGCCCTTCTAGAAAGAAAGCACACTTTGGAGATCAATTGCAAGCCTCGTTGGATACCACAACTGGATGGCAGGAACACTGGACACAAGTAAAGGAGTAAATGGAGCATATGTTGTGGAAAAGAATTCCAATGTAGTGGTCCACAAAGGGAATAAGGAACAAGGATTCTATTCCAGATACTTCCTCATTTGAAAAAGAGAAAAAACACAGGTCCATTATAGACATACAGGCCCTGAGCAAATGCATTGCCAGGACAGCATTTAGGATGATGACTTTGCAGACCATGACCCTGAAAGAACAAAATGGGGATTTCATATGCGCCTGGGCCACGTGTTTCCATCTGGCAATCCTAATGAAACATTGAATGTTCCTGCATTTCGAGTTCCTGGAGCCCACTAACGTTTCAAGGGACTAACGTTTAACTTAAGGATACACCCACATTCTTTACACAATATACTGTTACCTGAATGATATGGAGCGATGGCTGTAGGCATAGTCGTCTAAGCATAGTCGTCTGTCGGAAGCGGCCCTGCGTGGGTGCAGCCTGACAGTATCCTGGCATGATACAGGAATGGTCTAAGACGCTCTCCCTACACTGCTATGTACCTTCCTCTATTTTTTTCCCACTGCGCTCGCACTTCCCCTCCTCAGGCTGCCGTGTGGCTGCGTTGCCTGATGTTCTGCGGCTGATGTCGGCTCCTCAGCGAGCGGGCAGATTAGCTGCAGTGCTGTGAAAGAACTACTTCCTGGTATTACTTTTCCTCGATAAACTGCTGTAATTAATTTTACAAGCTTCAACCCGGGACCATAATATTTGAGGGCTCTTTCTGGGTGACTTCCTAAGTGACAAGTGAGCCCCCAGATTACCAGCCACGTGTTTGGTCTTGGCTGCTGGTTACATGTACCCCGTTCTCTGGTCTTGGACCCGTCTTGCTCGCCCTGGCATCACGTGTTGAGACGCTAGTCACACACCTAGTGTGGAGGCTATTGAGTATTGGCATCTCACCTCTCATGCCATCACAGCTGTGAATGGTTGAGGTGGAGACGGTTGCGACTCTGCCTGGAGATATACCAGGGCCAATTGATGAGCAATACAGCGAGATGGAACAGCTCAGTTCTGTTCAATGGCAGCAGGTAAGGGATGCTAATATTGCTGATCTCTGCCAGTTTAGGAAATTTCATGACTTTGGTTTGTGGCGGGACCTAGCGGGCAAAGTTGTAACGTTAATGCGCCCTGTGATGGTGGCTAACTCATGCCAGGTGGATTTACTTCTGGTTATGGAGGCTTCTCATAACATCCATCAAAGCCCAATGCAGCCTCCTGAAATCCCAGCTGTTAATAAACTTCAAGTGGCTGAGCCTTCTGAGCAAAGTCTAAAGTCTGAGGAGAGAGCCAGTCAGACTGAAGTGAATTCTTTTAACATGCTGGAGTTCTTGAAATCCAAAAATCTGATCCAATCCCACCCTGACATTATGGCTTTACCTCCATCTGCAGTGACCGTGAGGCAGGCTCAGGTTGGGTCTCCGGTATTTGGTGCTGAATTGGGACAAAGAATTCCGCTAGTTGTCTCCCGGATGTCTGGAAAACCTAAATCCATTCCATTTAAGGTCTCAAATTTAAGCATATAGCAGCTGCCGTATATTCCAGACAAGACTCAGAGAATTGGTCTTTGACCAAAGAAACTTTATCATCACCAATGTTACCCCTTTGTTAGGGCCAGAACCTAGGGACATCCTCAGATACAAGGCCCTGCCCTGGTTGCAACAAAGAATTGGACATGGGATTGTTAGAAGCTGCGACCTAAAGGTTTTGTGGAGGACAAAGATTGATGGATTGTGTACTTTAGCAAATAGGGATTTTATAATCATTGGTTGTGGTCATAGCAACCTTCCCAGCTTTCTAGCCAACTGTAATTTTTTTTAATGAAAATGTCATCTGAACTAAAACTCATTGTAAATCATGGATAGAGTTTACCGCTATCCTGAACTCGGTTTTCATTTTTAGTTTAAATGTGCCTGCTTTATAATGTTGTGTTACCTTGTTCTTTGTTGTCCTTATTTTGTGCATGCTGAGGCCTATGGGTATGTCACGCTTTATAAGGAAAAAGAAAATCAATCAATTCTAAGGAGGGTTCAAGAGAAGCCATGTGGGCCACAGTAGACCCTTGCATCATTTGGGGTTTTCAATTAATGAGGAAAAGTCCAGGTCTCAACTAATGCACAGAATAAGGTGTTTTGTGGCTCTGTTAGACGTGATGTAAGGTGTAGCTAGGTCAGTGGTGTCTAGAGTGGAATCTCTGCGGCTCCTGCTGTTCATCTGAGGTAAGAGATGAGGATGTCCGTGAGGGTGTACAAGAGGCTACCTAGGATAAAGTCCTTCTGCATTGCACTGATTCAGTTCTGCAAACTGCACCTGCATATGCTTCAGGAACAGATGGGTCTCCAGTGGTGTTAGCCGGATAAGAGCTGGGAGGATGAGATTTTGTTGGGTGAGATTATAAAGCGTGGGCTGGCTTGGTCAAGCACCTGCTGTTTCGAGAAGAGTTGTTTCAGTCGACAGTACTGATGTGGCTATTTCAGGATGACGGCCTCGCCTTGAAGGCATCCAGGTTCGAAGGCACCTGGGTAAAGTGATGCTGTAAATCGACATTTGGGGACATTTGCTCATGTTTTTCCTCCAACCCAAATGATCTAGAGAGTGGTCCACATTATGTGCCCTGTACAAGATGATCCTGATAGCACCAGCATGGGTAGGGCAGCCCTAGTAGGTGGTATCCTTTGTCAGGTGACAAACTGGACCTCACCAGGCTACTCGTACAACTATACTAGATGCATGATTGAATAAAACTATATCTGCACAGAGTCCACCAAAAAAGCGCCTCACGCAAAGGGGTTAATGTAATTGAAAGAAATATATGGAACTTTCAGCATGCTGGCAAATAAAATGAGGCACCATGTATATATTTATGAAGATTATATGTTGTGCTTCTGATTCTCAGATAATATTTAGCTGCATTCATGCAGTATTGTGTAAAAGACAATACGATCTAGAACAGGTTTCCCTTCGAAAGGGATAAACTGAACCCATTGGTTACAACCCTGAACATCTAAATAGTCTTGCAAGGGGAAAATGTGCCAAACTATTCCAAACAGCCCTTAAGGCCAACACATGTTTAACACTATACGAGGCTCTCAATATACTGCTTCTTCAAGGCCTGAAGTTAAGTCTGAATAGTTAGTGAGCGATTAATACAGCAACATCCTTGAGTCATGTTCTTAGATCGATTGAGTAGACCAGAACAGAACCTCCAACAAAATGCTAGCATTAATTATTTTGAGTTTCACGTTTTTCCAGTGACTCCGTAAAACGTATTGAACATCCACTCTGGATTTCCTCATCAGAATCTGAAACACGATATGTTCTTAAAGGATAAATGATTAACTGAACTAGCTGGGGTTTAGGTGCTCCTATGACATTAGTGGCTAAGGCAAAAAGTGATGGCTGTACCTCATTTCACTATTAAATCAGCGCTCAGATACCTGAGGGTTCGTAGCGCTATATAAATGCCAAATTATTATTATTATTAATTAAATGTTCGGTTCCTCTGAATCTAGCAAAGGGAGAAGGCAGCATTGTCTAAACCACATGGCAAATTATTTCTGGAAGGTAGCCATGGCACTCAGAGCTGCTGCTATCTGCCCCTGGAGCTGCATATGCGGTTGCCTCACCACAAACTGCTCTCTGGGCAGCAGAGGAAGGTGGTTACATGGAGATGCAGGAGGTGGTCAAGTAATAACCACTGAGGTGGGGGGCATTGCCAGTCTTGATACCAGGCTCTGGGTAAAGCATGAGTGAACTGAGCGGGTTATAGCTATAAGCATCCTGGCATGCTATCCGGGGTGCCAAGGCACAACAGAAGTTTCACACGTTTTTAAAAAACGACTGCCATTGAAAGGCTATAAGGGAGCTACAGCTAGTCCCTTCTCTGTTTCCATGGTGGCCATTAGAACAGTCGGGAAGAGGGTTTGGAGCATGACAAGAGAACAGTGAGCATGGCACGGGGTTCCCGGCATGGAAGGACATGCAGCAGATAAGAATGGGGAGAGGGGAGTGGGGGAAGTGCAATGGGAAACTGCAGAGGATGATGGGAGGTGAAGGTGCCAGGCACCTGGCCGGAAAGATGGTGTCCTGCTCATCGTGGCCCCCAGTGAATGGGCTAAATGCTGAGCTGAAGCCCACTGCCTGAGCTCCATGATTGGGTGAGAGACCTGTACACTCCACCTCCTGGGTGATAATGTGTGTAAAGAATCTGAAATTGAAACTCGCATGTCGAAAGTGGGCTGGCAGCACTCTGTGCGTCACAATGGTCTGCATGAGGTCGTAAAAGAATGAAAGTCTGTTTATTCAGGCTTTGTAAAGTCAAATTAGAATAATCACCCCTGTCATGCATGGAACAGGTGCAATTTTATTTAAAGGAGTACCCAGCACCGAATGAAAATTGAAATGAACGCACCGATTGGTGCGTTTGCATGCCTTACCTTACCGGTAATCCCGCTGCAGCGTGACTCTCGCACCAGTCTTCCTTTTTCTTTTCTTCTTTGGGCCACCAGGGAAAGGGAGCAGGGACTACGCGTAGTTCCTTCTCCCTGGTGGCCATTTTGTTTTTACACTTTTTTAATTTAGTGTAATGGCCGCCATGGAAGGGGAAAATGACTACGTTTCCCAGTCCGCGGAGACCATTTCTTCCCTTTTATTTTTCAGCTGTGAACAGCAACGCATTTCACAACCAAAAACAAAAGACCATTAGTCCCCCGATCTAATGGGCCGCGGTACTAATGGCAATAAACCCATCACCGGTGGGCCATTACTGCATCAGGTAACGACAAGAAAGATTTCCATGTTGGCAGGGGAAACATGTTCTCTCAGTCAGCTCCAAATCAAACTGAGGCTTACAAATCTAAACTCATTCCAAGGGGATTGATAGTTTTTTACGTCCAACTTTATGCAAGGAGAGCATTGAATGTGTAAAAATGTTGGACGAGATATTGAATAAATGTTCTTTAGACCGTATCCTAATGGCCATTGAGGAATTGTCTAAAAATGTGAACTCACTAAATACTGAGATCATTGAATTAAAAACATAATTGAGTGAACTTAATTCTACTGAAGAGCTAAAAAAATATCCTTGAAGATATAAATACCAAACTTGCATCATATACGAAAGATATAGAACAAAGGAAAGTTTGGTAATTTAAGAGAGATACCCTAGAATGCATGAGAGACAGTCTATAACTGGCAGGAGTATTACACCCAAAGATTTGGGGGAACCAATAACAGAAACCGCAATAAATAAATAGGCCCAACCTATTCCATTGAATACAGTGACAATAGCAACTCAAGTGGCGGCACAAGAGTTAGGTTTGCCCCGACCTCTGGCACTCCCTCCACGGGGTACAGCACACACAGGTATATCCTCACAGTTGGTTCCTGACAACACACTACTGTGCAGGTCTGTTTTTTTAGACCATAGAAGCAAACAAGAAGAGGGAAGAAGAAATCTATGGTAAAATCTGAAATAAACAAAGTGAATAATATAGTGGTGAATATTTCTCAGAAACCTTTGAGTGATCATCAAAATAAAGCTACTTAATCTAGGGCTGTCATTTGTCCATAACACTACTTTATTTACTGAGAAATTGAACTTTTACAAATTACTCAGAAAGATGCGTTTGCAGATGTTTTTTGAACTGCAACTACCGATTGAATATGAATCTGTTTCATTTGATTCCCTAGATCTACGCCCTAAGAGCCTGTTGAATCCTGCATTCAACAATATAGCACTTAATATGTTTGAGAGTCAAGGAATCAAACAAATGAACAAAGTAAACTACAAGAAAATACTACCAGTTCATCTCAAGAACAATCGACTTAAATGCATTGAGAACTTAGCTAAAGCCGAAAGTCTGGCTATCAAACCGGCAGACAAAGCAGGAGCCATTGTGGTCATGGATTTCAAATATCACAGGAGCCGTCTCAATCTTCTATCTGATAATGTATACATGAAACTAGACAGAGATCCCATTATTGAAATTAAGGCAGTGATCAAGAGTATACTAGAAAAAGTGGAATTCAACAATTGGATTACTCATAAAACTAAAGAAATTCTCACCAATCAATTCCCCATCACTCCTGTGTTTTATGTCTTATCACAAATACACATACATGCTACATTTCCACTGTTCAGACCGATAGTAGCAGGGACAGAAAGTGTATTTTACCCACTGCCAATCTATGTAGATAGTATACTACAACCCCTTGTACAATTCACAGATACTTATCTACGTGACACCACCCATTTTCTTAACTATCTTGAAAGTCTTGACACTATCTCTGGTATCAATATATTGTTTGCACTAGATGTAGGAAGTCTCTATACATCTATACCCCATCAAAAATGTTTAGAAACAGTAGAATGGCTGATACTGAGAGAAGATACAGTGAGAGGAAATTGACAATGTATCATTGAGTTATTGTATATTATTCTACTTAACAGTTACTTTAGGTACAATAACAAATACTATGCACACATTTCAGGGACGTTATGGGCTCAGCTATGGCTCCAGCCTATGTGAATATTTTCTTGTATTATTTTGAGAAGAAATACGTTTTGGGGAACGAACAATGGTCTAAATATCTCTTAACTTGGAAGAGGTACATAGATGATATCTTTGGGATATGGTGCATATCTAAAGCACATTTGTCATTTTTTGAATATCTGAATGAGATTCACTCTTGCATCAAATTCACCCTGGAGATTGGAGAACCATTCCTTCACTTTCCTGATGTGGAATTGAAAATCCCAGAGACAATGGTTCAAACAAATGTGCATCATAAGCCTACAGATGTAAGCAATGTTCTTCATTATGCAAGCTTTCACCCCATTCAAATGATACAAAGTCTACTGTATAGTCAATGCTAATGAATTAAGAGAATAACCACCAACACTACATCACTTGAGAAAGAATACACTGACCACAAAACAAAGTTTTTGAAGAGAGGATACCCCTTGGAGGTCGTAGACAAAGTCATACAGAAGACTGAGATGCTAGACAGGAAAACATTACTTCATCCAATTCCCCGAGATAAGGGCATCCCACTCCTCTACATCTCTGAATTCTCTAGACAGAGTATGCGCCTATATAGGATTATCTGCAGCAATTGGAGGCATTTATACCTTGATCCCCAACTACAGAAACTATTTTCTAAACCACCTATGATGGCCTACAAGAGAGGTCGAAACTTGAGAGATAGATTGGTGAGAGTTTAAAAGAACTGTCCAGATACACAAAGGGTGCTCACGAAACACAAAAAGGGCACATACCCATGCCTGCAGTGTAGCAACTGCAATAATGTAATTACAGGGAATACAATCCAACATCCTCACACAGGTGAAATAATTGCTCTCAAGGACTTTTCTACATGCAACAGTAATCTATGCTATAAAATGTCCATGAGTACTATTAACGTTTGCCAAACCAGCAGGGCAGCCAGAGAAAGATGGCTCGAGCACAAATCTAACATTTGAACAGAGAATTTAAAGTTACAGATAGCAAGACATTTTAAGGAGAAAAGACACAATCAGCCCCAAATTACATTTATGATCCTGGTAATAGTTAAAACATCACCAAGAGGTGGCAACAAAATACAGAAACTCATGCAAAGAGAAATGCACTGGATCCACCTGTTGGATACAGTGCATCCTAAAGGAATGAATGGGGACTTCGAATTTGCACTGTTTTATGATGATGATGTAACTGAGTGGACATTTTCTCCAATAGACATATTTATTTGGTTTTTAACTATGGTTTTAGCCTCATGTCTTGATTTGTTGAATGTCATTTTATATTGAATCATTTGCAGCTATATGATCCTAATTGACCACATGTGTATCTCGGCATTACAGCAGGGTTCCTTATATTTCATTTAATATGTGGACTTTATGCAACTTTTTTAATGTAACTTTTTTAATGTAACTTTCTTTCCCTGGTACGTGTAAAATTATGACTTTTTGGAAATTCACTGTCTAGAGTTGCAATGCGTGAAAATTACCTTCACGTTTAATTTTGGATGTATGATTGTTCTTTAGAACTGATTTTCGACATGTTCCGTAACATTGATTATCTCCCAGTATAGATTACAATACATGGGTGTATTTACACTATTTGATTATGAAGATATGATCTCAATTACAATTCCTAGTCCCGATATCTATTGTTCACAAGGTTTATGTTATTTAAGATCGCAATAACGGTCTCCTCGCTAGTTATCTTTACTTGATCTCATCACTCATCTGTGGTCTCTGCTATAATTCTATAAAATATATATACTTTATTATTTGACCTCTCCTGCTTTGCACTTCTTTACACAGCGTACATACATCCTCACCTCATATTTATAATGGTAGTCCTCTTTCTTCCTTCACAACCATTATGAGGCTTCCCTTTAGTCCCACCTCTCCGTTTACTTGTCTCCATGGTTACCTTTCACAACTTTAGCTCTGTTCGCGTCCCTGTCTATGGCTTTTCTATGGCTTTTCTTTTTTTACGGGAACTTGTACAGGTTAGTCTTAGACTGCACACAAGTGTGTATCAATAGCTATTTTTCAATCCTTAAAGTTACAAATATGTATACATCTTTTCAGGCTCATCGACACTACTTCAGGAGTGTGCGACGAATGACTTTCTGTATATAGACTCGTCTTGGAATCCTATTGAGTTCCTGTTTTTGGATGATTTTCCTCCACTAGCTTAGAGGTACTTTACTATTAATTTGTAGAATCTTTTCTTTCCTTGATTTGTTATATGTAGACACTAAAGCATGGCTGTATCTGGTTTCTAATAGTACCAATGAGATGCTATTTGGAATCTTTATGTTCGAGCAGAATATGATTTTCCAGCAGCACTGAGAGCGGACTGTCATATACCTGTGAGGTACACCTCTGACTATTCACTATTTGGACCCCATGCCTCCTCTGGCACGTCACATATGGTGATTTTACTTTCATGCATAACATTAAGTGAAATGGGCTATGGACACTAGGGGTCAATACTCAGCAGATATGCCGGCACATGGTTTATTCGGTTTAATGCACTTTACTCTTTTGCCTGCCAGCTTTTCCAGATTTAATGAAAACGGATTTTGACAGACATATTATTGAGATTTTCACATAAAAATTTTTATCAAAATTGAACATTATTAGGAGAAAGGCACATTATCTAAGTGGAATGTGCTTTGAACATTGACTATCTTATGATCACATAAAAAGTCGCACACTATTAATAATATCATGGACTATATATTTGTATTTACAATATATTTTTCTAAAGCATGTACAGTATTAACATTACATCTTATTGTAGAGACTTGATTTGCACCTGATGAAGTAGTGCACCCCGAAACGCGCTGCGCAACGTAAATGTGAAAATAAAGGCAGATTTGAAAATCCAAATCTCTCATTATCATCATTTTCTACAGCATTTCCAAGAATGTCAACCTGTAACTTATAGCTAAATGTACTTTACATGCATTTGAAATTCTTTCGGCTGATTTTTCAGCAAAAAGGTGCGCAGGGGACGGCAGTGACTGTCATTACGGACACCATCTGTTTTGCTATTTTCTTCCAACCTCGTGTCAAGGTCGGTTTACCTCTTCTGCACCCACATTTATATAAACGTTTTTCCTTTATCGATGTGTAGTGGAGGAGCCAAGTACCCCAACCTCAACTGTTTTGCCCTTTTCACCTGTATGTTGGAAACCAGAGTATGTTACATACACAGAACAGTTGAACCAACTATGGGCAGAGTATGGACTCTGTGCGGTAACAGTGAAAATGCTGATATCAAAGAGAATCCTGGAGGCAAGGTTCCCATTGAGAAAACCATACCTGTATACAAGAAAATATGATGGCCATTTGAATGAAATACATGAAGAAGTAGAGCAAATAAATGCCAAAGAAGAATGTTAACATCACTAACCATTGCCACTATACGTCACGCAGAGCTGAGATGACATACCTAGAAGAGATGCAGAGACCAGAGAATGCAGATATTGTATAATGCGTCAAGAAAGTATCAAGGATAAGTAACATCTTGGGATCAAGGTGAAGAAGCTTATGCCACAGAAACAGATGAAGACATTGAGTCATTTTACACGTGTACAGATGCAAAAGAAACACAAGCAGATGAAGTAATCTTCAGGGTAGTTTATAGTGAACAGATTGCGGCAAGCGCCAATATATACATATATACCTATGGACAAGCAAAGGATGGATGTTTCCACTATGCATTATAGCAGTGCTGGACAGTAGCAAGAAAGCCTCATTTCTAGTGTTCCACAGTTGAAAAGCAAATTGAATTATAAAGTGAATCTCAGCAGAGAAGGCTGGGTGAGTCAAAGAAGCCAAGGTCTTATCAAACTGGAGTAAATAGACATTGGATACAAATCGTGTGAAAGAACAACACTCTTAGACATCAGAGGTCTATTAAAAAATAGTATTAAATGCACCAAAGGCTCGATTCCATGGTCTCTAGTCATATAATAATAATAATTTGGCATTTATATAGCGCTACGAACCCTCAGGGATCTGAGCGCTGCTTATTATTACCCACGGTGTGTGGTGCTCATTTATCGACCTCGGAACGATGAAAGGCTGATTTTGGCCCCGCCGCGATTCGAACCTGCGTTATCAAGCTCTGCACGGATGTCAAAGCAAGCGCTCCACTCGCTGTGCCACTTGACCATGCTTTTCATATGGAAGCATGAAGTTGGATGAACGAGATGGTCACACCTACGCACAAGGGCAGACTGTGCTTTTCACTCCCTAAATTTCTCAGAGCTAAGAACACTCCCAAGACCGTGCTTCAAAGCTTAATTGACAGTAGACCACTGAGGTGATGATGGATTGATATGCTAATTGATGGGAAGCAATGGTTAAGGCGAGCTCACCAGCAGGCTGCTACACGTAGGTGGAAAAGTACTGATGGAGGTTAGAGTGCCAACCAATTGTAGAGGACTGTGGCCCTCATTACGACCCTGGCGGAAAGTGACTGACCGGACCGCCACAGCGTAAATAGCGTTTCCGCCATTGCACGATGGAGCAAAGTGCGGCCCATTCCGACCCATCGGGCACGAGCACCACGCCATGGCGGAAGTGCAAAGTCCGCGATGGCGGAAATTACCCCAAAACGGCCCACACCGCCGCCGTACGGCGCCCTAGGTGCAATACCGCCACCCATCATAGCGGACACCGCAGTGAGCGCCAACCGGAAAGTACGGTGACCGTAAATATACGGAAACGGAAGTAAAAACATGGGCCCGGAACGGGAAACAACACCCCGTACACCTATAAAACCACAAAATACACACAACCACTAAAAACACCACCCTGAGACACATCCCAACCCGTCATCCACCCTAGTGAAACCAAGAAAAATGGGAAAAGTAGCGAAGAAAGCGTGCGACCGCAAGCGGCAGGTCCACTTCTCCCGTGAGGAACTCACCGTGCTTACAGAGACCCTCCAGGAGAATGCCGCCGCCGTCTTCTCCACGCAAATGACCAGGACGGCACTTGCGAACAAGAAGGCCATATGGGCCCTGGTGGCACAGCGGGTAAGTGCGGTGGGGACCGCACCCCGCAACCCACAGCAATGCAGGAAGCGGTGGGACGACCTGCGGATACGCGTCCGTAGCATACTTTCTGCCAACCGCAACATTGCCACAGCCACCGGGGGAGGGTCGGAATCACCCATCAAGTTGACCCCCTGGGAAGAAATCTGTGCCTCCACCATTGGAATGGAGAGCATAGAGGGAGTCGGAGGGATGGAGAAAGGAGTGCAGACATCCGCAGAATCAGGTAGGTGGCCCAAATAAAACCATGCCAAATCCACAATGTCCAATCATGTGACTCACATGTGTCCACATAGCGCAACAGCAACACATGGCCAGGAGAACGTCCACACACATTGGCCTGATAGCGCACTTTAAAACTCACAATAAATACATAAATAAGTAAAAACCCCAAAAACACCCACTACACGTGCAGCAGGCACACCCTAACTGCAGGCTGCCAAACAACTGCACCCTCACTCCACACACAAATGAAAGCACCTCCAAGGCCCCGACCCAAATCACCCTCAGGTACCACCCCAATGCATGTGATACATTGCCATTCCAATTCCCACAGACCCATTAATAACGCTCGCCCTCCTTTACTCCACCACAGGGTCCGATCCAAACGACGAGCTCCAGGACACCCCTACCAGCACACCTGCAAAGAGGGCCAAGACCGACGGCCAAAGACCCTCCACCTCAGCTGCACGCATCAAGACACGGCAGCAGCACATATCAAGTGGCAGCACACAGGAGGGAACATCAACAGGCACCCCAGCAGCCAGCATGCCCACAACAGCACCACCACAGGTCCCCCCAATGGATGCCACAGAAGGTACTGCCTCTGGTGGCAGCAGCACCATAGGTGACACCCCATTAATGGCAGCATGCTCCGACACAGAAGACGGGGATGTCGAAGTCAGATCCATCCATGACCTGTCCCAATCCCCCTGTCTGTTCCATCCCGTACACCATGAGGATACCACGCAGGGGCACCCACAAGACGATGACTGGCCATACCCCACAAGCCCTGTGGCAGGGCAACATGAGGCGAACAGCCCCTCTGTGACACCACCGCAAATGGCCATGGCCCAGCAGAGGCAACAGTCCCTCGACCAGTTAATCGTGCAACAGCAGCAACTGGCCACGCTCCTCAAGGACCATGCCGATGGATGTGGGGGCACTAAGGCAGACATAGAAACATCAACTGAGACACTTAGGGCACAAATGGAGAGTAGCACCGAGAGCCTGAGAGTCCAAATGGAGAGTAGCACCGAGAGCCTGAGAGTCCAAATGGAGAGTAGCACCGAGAGCCTGAGAGTCCAAATGGAGAGAAGCACCGAGAGCCTCAGGGGGGAACTGCATGCGACGTCCAAAGACGTATGTGCCGAACTTGCCGCAGTGCGCCGTGTGCTCACTGAGCTCTCACAAACCCTTAGGGACATGCATGGACGTGAGCAGGCAGAGACATCATCCGTTGCAAGTTCCGTCCAGGGCAGCCCCCAACGTAGATCTGGGAGGAACCTGCGCTCCACAGGCAGGGGTGCCCCTGATACCCGCAGAGGGGGCTTGCAATAGCGACTGCCCACTGACAATGAGCATCTTTGGACACTGGTGTTCGGGGGGGAGGTAGGAGGGTGGAGGGGGTGTGTTGGGCTCACTTGGGTGGCGGGTCGATAGGGTGTTCAACATGATATCACATATGCCATAAACAATGCACGATCAAACAATGAGATGTGTGGACAATGATCTTTGTGTACTAGGCCATCATAGGCGTACAGTCCATATTGTGCATGTACCAGACACACACAGTGCCACGAGTCCCGTGTCCATGTATCAGCCACCAGGCGTGAGTGTTAGAAGCATGCATCTATGAGATGCTGACGAATTTCACGGCCCTCCTGTGCCTCGCAGACTCCTTGAGGTGCTGCCACATCCCCACCCTCATCATGACCATCTTCAGGTGCTTGCAGTTCTGCGTCAGGGGGCATGGGCACATTTCTACGTACGCACATGTTGTGGAGCATGACACATGCCATCACCATCTTTGCAACCTTCTCATGGCGGTACAGGAGTGCCCCGCCAGACCTGCTGAGGCACCGGAAACGGGTCTTCAGTAGGCCGAATGCCTGTTCAATGACTACACGGGTACGTGAGTGGGCATGGTTGTAGTCCTCCTCATGCTGGTCCCGTGGGTTCCGGACTGGTGTGAGGAGCCATCTCTTCAGTGGATATCCGGCATCACCTGTATGTGGACAATAAACGAATTATGTGGAATGCCATTGCTACGTACGCACCCCCCCCCCTTCCTGCCAGGTCATTGCCGCATCACATACCCCACATCATCATGCATGAAATGAGACTCACCGAGTAGCCAGGATCTGTTCCCTGCGTGTCGCTCCATGTAGCGTGGTATTGTAGAGTTCCTCAAGACCATAGAATCATGGGTTGATCCAGGGAATCGGGCACAACAATGTGTAATGATCCTGTTGGAGTCACACACCATTTGTACATTCAGTGAATGAAATTGTTTTCGGTTGCGGTACTGGGCCTCCATGGCATGTGGGACGACCAATTCCACATGGGTGCAGTCGATGGCACCAATGCAACCCGGTATGCCGCCAAGTGCATGGAATCCCACTTTTGTGTTGGTTATTTCCTGCTCCGAGCGTGGTAGAGAGATGTAGTCGTCTGCGTGCTGCAGGAGGGCATCGAGCACTTGCAATAGTGTCCGTGAGAACAGTGGCTGAGAAATGCCATGCAACTGTCCGACTGTGTGCTGGTAGGTGCCTGTGGCCAGGAAGTGGAGTACAGACACCACCTTCAGTAGGGGTGGGATGGCGGTTGGGCTATCTATCATGCTGACAAGGTCAGCCTTTGTCATGTCCACAATGGCGGCTATGGTGTCCCGGTCCAAACGGTAGAGGGTGTGGATCTGCTCATCAGTGAGGTTGAACGGATGTGCTCGGAGGCGTGGGATTGCGGGCTGCCTGCGTGGTGGTAGTGGCTGTGCTGGCAGCCCTTGCTGGCCCTGCCTTGCCCTCCTCCTCCTCCTGCGTCTCCTCCGTGCGGCCGGTTGTAGTTGGTGTTCCTCTTCTTCTTGGAGTTGGAGTACTTGCAGTGCTATCAGGTCCCCCAGGGCCAACATCGCGAGTCCTGCCGGTAGCATTTCGGAGTGGGTGTGGTTGTGGGAGGAGACTGGGTGTGCAATTTATGTGTTTTCAGGCTGTATGGCCTCCACCTGTGGTGATTCATTCCACCTGTGCAAGCTGCTCTCCCCTTTGGGCGAGCACGTCCCGCACACAACGCTGCAATTCGAGGAATGGCATCTTGCTATTACAATCATGTATTAGTACCCGATGGCCGTGTAACATTGGTTGATATGTTCATTCGGCTATGGTCCCATTGTTTCACATGCATTCTTTGCAGTCGCGAACAGACTTGTGAAGGGTCAGTGGAACGTAGTACTCGAGTAACGGTGGACCCTCATGCATCACTGTACCGAGGTTCACCGACGGGCGGGGCCTCCCATTTGTGAGTGAAGGCAGTTGCCATTTTCACACACAGCCGCACTAGATGGATTAATTTGTGATTTCAAGCGGCCACAGATGCCTTTTCGACGTGATGTTGCAAATGAGGAATTCGAAGGGCGGCGCTTTCGGTCTTCAGCTAGCGGCGAGGAGATGCCCACAGGTCTGACTGCAAATATAACGTTCTATTGTTCAGTGTCCTTGGGACAGGGGCCATGGCGGGGATGCAATGATTGATATGAATAGTTTGGGATGCGCAATAGCGAAGTGGATGATGAGGCCGGACGTTCCCAAATACATGTTACTTCACAACACTGGAATTACGGGCTGGGGCACAGTGGATTTTGCAGGCTGCATAACGCACAGACTCAATGGAATTCTCACATGTTATGTGAGTATGGAAACAGGCGTTATCATTACGGGATGAGGGAATGATGAATGGATGCATGGACAGATGATTTGATACGGTGTTTGCCATGTACAGGGCTTCTTGGAATCTGTCCGCCTCCCCTGCGCTATGTGATGCAGGGCTGCCATAGTGGGACCATCGTCTATCTGGCCTTGTTGAGCCCTCCCTGTCTCGACGCGCCTTCAGACACTTGTGTCCATGCACGTTACCAATCCCATCTGATGGATTCTGTTTTCACAGACGCATGCACAGGTACACTCGTTTGTGATGGTGTTTTCACCTCGATATGGATAGTTATGAGTCGCAAGTGGTTTTGGGGTGGTGATGATCCTTTGGAGTGGGCTAGCATGCATATGGCTGTGGATCTAGTGTGATCATTGAAGTGAGTTGTTCGAATGTAGTTCTGATGGCCATTCTATTCTTTTTCTTTTCTTTTGGTTGACAGGTATCTCCTCCCCTTTTGCCACTGCCATCTGTATGCCACTCCTGCAGATGGGTTTTACTCCCGACACCTGCTGCTTCGTGTTAATCAGTGGAGCAGCATTACGATCTTATGGGACGATCGCCAATGGGCCACATGCCCTTACGCAGTACTAGTGGCTCGGAGCAACATTTCGGCCTTTCAGCTGGACTAGTGCCTCCCTATTGGGACGGCCCTGCGGTTCTAGGCGCTTCCATGTTGCCTTTTCGTACGAGAATGTAGCCCCTGTGTACCATGAAGGAACAGGGCGTCACACAAGAAGTAGCTGGTCATTTATTGCGGATGCAGCCCACAATGGTGAAATGTGTTTTGGAGTTCATGGCCTAATGGCTGTATGGGCTTGGTGAATTTGTTGTGCATTAAATTTCTATTCTGATATGGGCCATGTAGCGTTCTTCTTTGCAAGTGATGTGGCATATTCCTATTTGGGGAGCGATGTATTGTGAGGAGATCTGCATTGGGTTCCAGCTTCAGAGTATAGTTGCGTGGTACTGTGCTGGGCGCGTTTGCCTACGAAGCCCAGTGAGGTCAGGGGTGAGGGCTGCCAATATGACTGTTTGAATGATGTCATGCTCAGGGGCGGGGGATTAGGTTTTGTGTAACAGATGCCGGTCAGCCAGGTGGATTGGTGGAATGATGTGATTATCGGAATATTGCTGGTCACAGGTGCCTGTGTTTGCGTGCGTTTCTTGGTGGGAGACTGAGGTCATGTCCATTGGTATAGCTTCTGTATTCGTGCCATCTGTGCCCTGCAGCTCCCATTGGCCCCTCTTGTGATTCTTTTGTTCGTTGGCATGCATGGGTGACTTGTACATTTCACTGGTTGCATTGTGACTTCGTTGCACCTACGGGGAGTTGTACTATGTGGCCAGGGAGCGGTGTACAGGCACTCAGTGGGGCCGTTTACGGTTGATTCGCGATGCCGTACTTCTCACCATGGCGGAATGGTACTTTCCGCCGTGCTTGATGGCGTTAAGTACATGTCCGCTAGGGTCGGAATTCGCGTACCCTTGCGCCATGGTGCTAATTACGGTTTGGCATGGCGCGCGCGCGCGTACTTGGTGCAGTTAGCGTTGGCGTTCACTACGGTGTCGCTAATGGCATCGTACTTTACGGTGACGGGTCATAATCGCACCGAGCGCTATTCGATGGCGGTATTGCATTTCCGCCATCGTTTTTCGATTTCCGCCAGGGTCGTAATGAGGGCCTGTGTATTTAGGGGTCCTATAGCTGTGTGCTTTAGTGAGGTTCATAGTGGTCATTTTTAGAGGAGGGCTTGGTTTCCCCACCTGATAAGTAACCAATCACATATTCACACTTTTTTTAGGCTAGTATGGATCGTATACCTAAATGTACACTCAGAGCCAATCACCCATGCTCATAGGTTTTTGTAGTTTGCCACATAGGATGCCGTTAGTTCATATGCAGGTTAACGTCATTGGTGATGAGTTTTGCGTATAAGATCACCGTTTTTACTAAGAATGTTTGAGTAAGAGGATCGAGCGAGTTTGTTGATGTATGTTATGCTCCCTGTTTTAGAAAATTTATATTAAAACAGTCTTCCTTTTGCCAACTACCCGAGTTGTTTTGATTATTGATGTATGAATACAAATTTGCATCCCCATCCATATCCAGGGTAATTGCTACTCATCAAAGAGGCTGGGATATCCAGTTCACTACACACTTTCTTTGTTACTCATTGGGTGCGCACTAATACAATTTATACACCATAATCTTGATAAACTCAGTGTCCATATTCTTCATAGAAAAGGAAGATTGTCTATGAGCAATTGATTGGCCATTACCTAAGAGTCAGTGTTAAACTGTATTCATATAACATCGCCTTGTTATGAATATTGGCCTAAACCCGTTTGCGTTGCATGGAAAACCGCATCTGAAATGTTTCGATTTTCGATCAACTTCGCTGCCATTTTAAGAATCAGCCGCCATTTTGATTTTGACTCCTGCTTTGTGTTCTAAAATGGTGGTTTGTGTTTTCAACTTGCAGCCAAGCCGACCGACCTTTGAGTTTTGTTAATGTTTAGGCTGACCGAGAGCAGACTGTTTGTTCAATGCAAAGAAACCTTGTGACTCGAATGAACTGCAATCCAAGTTTTGTCTGCGCTCACAAGACTCATCCTCATATAAACAATGAGACAATGTAGAACAAATTCAGATTGTGTGCTTTTGCTGAACTGCATTGTGGTGATTCTTGAAACAAGGCTTACTATGGATCGATGAACCAACGCCACCATTGTAACTTCATGGACATGCAAACTTGTTTAATCCGTTGTACAAAATTGTAATATTTGACATGTGAACTGGGAACGAACCCTAGTATGTAACTTATTAGTTCGGAAAGAGGCTGGACATTGTTTGAAAAACTGTATAAAAGTGTCCATGTTAAGATGTCCAGCACTCTCACCCCTCACTGTGTCTGCTGGTACACACTGCAAGGTGTTGGGAGCCAGATAGCTATCTGTTTGCTTTGAATCTATGCAGAATAAAAGATACGTGTATCTTTTCGACCCTTGATTGGCGTATTTCATTTTGTGTTACTAAGCCTCGATATTTCTTTGGTCTTTCAGATGGCGCCCAAATAGGGACCCTCAAGATTGATTTTGCCTCGCTGAAAAGAAGAGGCAGCTCTTGGATCGGGATCAGAGAGTGAGGAAAAAAGGGGGCCCCTTTGTATGAGATGTGACACCTCGACAGTACTGCACAATCCGATCCCTGAACGGTGAGCATGTGGTTTGAGAGGACATCTTGATGAGGGTCCCCATATCGAGGTGGGCTCTTTGCTGAAATCACCAACCACGAGGATCCTTTGTAATCCGATCAGACCTCCTTTGCATTTTGTAATCAGGTGAGTCGTGCCCTGATTCCTAAGTATCCTGATATTTGGTTGTAGATTTGCACTCGCAAGTTCAAACAACGCCAGGTAACACCAGTGATCTGACATGCCTAGGAAATTGTCTGCCTGTTTCAGGGGTTTATTCCGCAGAGACAGACAATCTTTGAAATATGGCCGACCGGCGCCATGTGAGGGTTCACAGGCATGTACTATGTACTGTAAGTATGGCCTTGGTAGTATAGTATTCAACAATATTTGGCACAGACAAACTAGACATGCTTCCGAAATTCAGTGGCCAGTTCATGATAGTTTTGAAATTGCCTGTATAGAGTATTTAGAGTCTATATTGTTAAAGAAAAAGGCTAGGCCTGCAGCATTTGATGTAATTAAGAACCGGAGAAAGGAAGGTATGTAGCAACACGCACGTCAACATATGTCTAACTCTGAAAAAGCATTATTGTATGATCAACAGAGACAGTCGGAATCTATTAGAAGTATGGATAGGGCTTTTCAACTTGGGGTACAGAAAATATATCCGTCTCAGGATTTTCATGCCTCAGACGAGCTAATCGATAAAGTTCAGAACGAGCGTAGGACTGTTGCCACTGCACCACCTCCTTATGTGACTCTCCCTGTTGTTTTACCTCTTCCCGCTGTTGCACCTCCTCCCGTTGTTGCTCCTCTTCCTTCATCTCTGCCCTTTCCAACAGTTGCTGTTCCCGTAATTCCGTCGTACTGCCAGCGGCAGTGTCTCCACTACCCCTTGTACAAGATTTGTCTAAACTTTCTTTACCAAGTGGTTCTGCTCCACTTGTAGTGATTGAAGGGGCGACTGCCGATCCAAAAGTAGTGACTCGTGGTACAGTATCAAAACCTAGGAAATGAGAATTGTATGCATGGGCTAAGAAATGTATAGAAGAAGGTGAACAATCAGCTATTTTACCTGCAATTTTTGACCAAGAAAGTATTCCCTAACAAAATATTGTGATAGAGGGGATGGGAATGCATTTGGCTGAAATGTGGAGTGATTTGACGGGCATGGATGTCCCACAAGGAATGAGGGATTTGAATGTCTTACCCTACTCAAGGGACATTGCAGAGAAAGTACATGAACATGCTCAGAGGGTATTTGAGTTTAAGAGGGAGTTAGATAAGTTACAGAATGATAATATGGATGGCAATAGATTGGACGCTTTGTATGTGCAGAAACGATTTTTTCCCTCTTGAAAACCAATGAGTGAAGAGACGCGTATTTGCACAAGAGACACGCTTAGATGGATTTCAGATGTTTCAATTTTCCCCATTGAGGTATATGACACGTTTAGTCAGTGTGCTCCGGCAATGCAAAGGAAAGTGTTACAGGTAATGGTAGAGTACCTGCAGGATGAGTCTATGAAGAAAAAGGTTTGTTGTCCCACAGATTTGATGGTCGTTTTTAGGAGAGCATTTTCGCCCTATACTGTTTTGGCTACTTTGTTACTTGATTTAGCTTTGTTCCTCCGACATTTGTTCCTAAAGTAGAAATTCCAGCTGATGCTGCAACAGGCGCAGCAGCCACTACTATTGAAGCTCATTATGTCTCACAGTTTGTTCATGTCCCATTTTCTAGACAGGAAGGGAATACCATTAGACATACGATTTCAGATAATCGGAAAAATCCAACAGTATTTTATAAAGAAATTGAATCTGTCTTGCATTTGTCCGTTTTCACGCTGTTTGATATAGACTTGTTGTTCCCTGTGATCTTACCTGCTGATTTATGGAAACAAATTAGAACTGTAGATAATTTGGCAGGATTGGGTGACACATGGGTTAAATTGGTACGGATAGATGCAGAAAGGAATGCTGGTGAGAGAGACAGCCACAGGTGATATTGACACTGCCAGACAGAACAGTAACTAAATTGAAGACTTTAGTTCCAGAGAGAAGAATAGTTTGGGACAAGCTTACAGCTTGCATACAGGGGAAATCTGAGGGTGCTACTGAGTTTTTTAATCGGTTCGAAAACGTGTTTTCAGATTTTAGCGGTCAGGATTTGAGTACCGAGTCAGGAAAAATGCTGTTTGTAAATAAATTTGTGCGTGGATTGCTGCCTGATATCCAGTCACAAATTATGACTTCCGAAAGCGCCTGGGAAGCAAAATCGCAGTCTGAAGTATTGCACATGGCTCAGTATTTTGAAAACAGGGTCAATAATGAAAAGCAGAGGATAGAAAAGAAGAAGGGAGACTTGAAGTCAAAAGTATTGCTGCAGAAAATAGTAAGAGGACCTAGAGGTGGGAATACACAGTTTAGAGGTCAGTTTGTCCCACAGAGTAATGCGCAAATGGGTCCTGTGCACATGAACCAATGTGCCTATTGCAGACAAGAAGATCATTGGCAAGAACAATGCCCGATCCTTCAGCAGCGATCGAATTACACATATGGTACCATGGGTAGATGATCCAGAGGTTGTCCTGGGATAGGAGGTTGGGGTAGATGTCAGTTCACTCAGAACCAACAGTCATTTTCACAAGATAGTCAGCAGCATAGTGCTGATAATAGAAACATTTTTGAAAATCCTTCGGCTGTCTATCTTTCTGAGGATCTTGCTTTTGATGATGTACTGTTCCATTAGGACAGCCCGAAGCAGAGTCTGGAACTAGTACCTATTCCCGTCGATCAGAAAGGGCCCTACGTAGAAATGAAGGTGGGGAATAGGGAACATCTATTTCTGATAGATACAGGAGCACAGAAGTGTTCCATTGATCATTCGCTGGTTCCAGATATTCCATTGTCAGGGCAGAACAACATTTCTGTAGGGTTCTCTGGTACACCAGTGGTTAGTCCAGTTTCTCAGCCGGTACCGATTTCACTGGGGCCATTCACCGATTCATGTCCATTTCTTTTGAGGACGAATTGTGGTGAAAATTTGTTGGGGTTCAATCTGTTGAAAGAATGAATGCAGTCATTTATTGTTCTCCGGATGGAGTGCATTTGACGATTTCACTTCAGCGAACTTTTGCTTCACAATTCTTGACTAGGCCCTTACCGATGGAATTGGATAAAGTTCTGGCATGTTTATGGGCGGTTGATGATAAGGACGTTGGTATTTTACAAATTGAACCTGTTAAGTTGAAACCAAGTATTAAACTACAACGTATTCCACAGTATAAGATTTCAGTTGATGGTGAGCAAGCTTTAAAGAGTATAGTTTCTGATTTTGTGCATCAAGGAGTGATTGAGGAAATTGCAGGAAGTTTGTGTAATAGTCTGATTTTACCGGTGTATAAGAAAAGGGATAATGCGATTCCTGTCCGTTTTATTATTGATTTACATGCTATCAATAAGATTGTTGCTCCTCAATTTCTGATTGTGCCTGATGTGACTACTATATTGACAATGATTCCAGCTTCAGCTACTCATTTTAGTGTTGTAGATCTAAAGAATGCTTTCTTTAGTATTCCTGTACATGTTCATAGTAGATATTTGGTCACATTCACCCTAGGGGGATGCTCGTTTACATTCACTCGTGTGCCACAAGGGTACACTGAGAGTCCAAGCCTTTACAGTAGAGCTTTATAGGAACAGTTCGATACACTTGAGTTACCTTCCACTTGCACGTTGTTGCAGTATGTTGACAATCCTCTTTTAGCTGCAGACTCAGAAGTTGCTTGCAAGGAGGGCACTGTGTTGCTGCTTATTCATCTAGGAGAACATGGGCATAAGGCTTCATTGAAAACGTTTCAATATTGTCGACAGGAGGTCATCTATTTAGGCTATCTCCTGTCAAAGGAGGGGAGAAGACTGACACCTGAACAAATACAAAGCATATTTAGCATGTCTGTCCCAAATACACAGAGGTCAGAGCCTTGATAGGCATGGCCTCTTACTGTAGCCAGTGGATCCCTAACTTTTCATTAATGATAAAACCAATGTTGGCATTAACAAAGAAGGGCATTTCTTTGCCTTTACCGTGGAACATGGATTGACAGAAAGCTTTTGATATGCTGAAGGCTATGTTGTGTTCAGCACCAGTTTCGGGCACACCAAATTACGACAAGGCCTTCGTTTTGTATGTGCATGAATGTAATGGATGCGCTTTGGCTGTGTTAACGCAGGAACATGGAGGGAAGAATAGACTGTGCAGTTATTTTTCCTCCACACTTGACGCTGTTGCATGCGCTATGCTGAGATGTTTGAGAGCTGTTGCTGCTGCCGCTGCATCTGTAAAACAAAGTGAGGGTATGGTTCTGGGTCAATCCTTAACCGTGATGGTACCTCACTCTGTAGACGTTCTATTAAACAGAACACAAACACAACATCTCACATCAGCATGATTAACAAGATACGAGCTGATTCTATTTGCACTGCATATCCAAATTAAGAGATGTTGCACATCAAATTGCTTGCAGTGACAAGACCTCACATGACTGCTTCTATACCACAGAGCAAGAAACTAAAGGCAGAATTGACTTAAGTAATACACCGTTGAAAGATCCACAAGGGGAGCTGTTCTGCGATGACTCCTGCTTCAAACTTCCGGATGGAACATCCACTGCGGCTTATGCCATCACTACATTAAGCACTATTGTGGAGACTAAAAGAATTCCGCATAACTCTGCGCAGGCCGCTACGATTATTGCATTGACTCGTGCTTGGGAACTTTCCAAAGGGCTTAGTGTGAATATATTTACAGTCAGTATGCATTTGGGGTGGTTCACAACTTCGGTAGATTATGGGCAGAGAGAGGTTTCTTGACCTCAGATGGAATTAAGATACAACATGGCACTTTGATAGTTCGGCTACTCTCAGCACTTGCGTTTCCTACTCAACTAGAAATAATGAAGTGTGCAGCACACCAGAAACTAACAGATGATGTGGGGAGAGGAAACGCTTTTACTGACCGGATAGCCAAACAGAACGCCACCGATTTGCATTCAGAAATGTATATAACGAGAGAAGCCACTAACACTTGCATAATAGACAAAGGAATTTATTGTATAAAAAACGTTCAGGCTGATGCTAATCCAGAAGAGCATAAGAAATGGGCTGAGGGTTTAGCAAGTTTAGACGAGGAAGGTTGCTGGGTAGACATTGAGAAGAAAAGATGGATGCTACCTGATGCTAATGTCACGGCTTTTGTTATGATGGCTCATGGTACAACTCATATATCTGCTATAAAGATTTGTAAACTGTTTGAACCTGTCTGGGTGAATGTAAATATCTCAAAAACTGCTGAGCGATCTGTCCAAAATTGCATGGTATGCTTATAGCATAATGCGGGGAAGGGTACATCGACACTGAGGGGTAGTTTTAACCTCCCTCTATGCCTTTTGAAGTTATACACTTCGATTTAATTGAAATGGAACATTGTCAGAATTACAAGTATGTTCTGGTATTTATTTGTGTTTTCAGCAAATGTGTCAAAGCTTTCCCTCTAAAAGATGCCACAGTAATGACGACGGCGAAAACCATGCTGAAGGAATATTTTCCTAGGTTTGGTTCGCCGAGGGTCATTTGGTCGGACAATGGTCCACATTTTATCGCTGCTGTTATCCTGCAAGTATGCATGGGATTACAGATCGATAAACGGTTCCATTCGGCCAGACAAGCTCAGAGTGCCGGATTTGCGCCAGTAGCAATTTGAAATGGCCAGATGCCTTACCGATAGCTCTATTGCCGATGCGGACAACCACACAAACGAAGACTGGGCTCTCTCCCTATGAGATAATCATGGGGAGACCAGCCAATATTTGGAATGTACCTACACCTAAGCAGCTGAAAGATGTAGAGCGTTTGCTCCTTTCTGAGTACTGTGATCAGTTATCTCAAAACTTGTATTTGATTTATCAACAGGTGCGAGAAGCCCTCCTAGTAAAATACGAGGAGCCAGGTCATCGACTCCGACCCGGCGACTGGGTGCTCATTAAGGCATTTGAAAGAGCATCCTGTCTCGCACCTCGCTGGAAGGACTGTTTCAAGTCCTATGGGCCACACAGACCACTGTACGAGTAGAAGGAAAACACTGGATCCATGCAATGCACATCAAGAAGAGACCTTTTCCTCTGCCTCACAACGAAGGAGAAGAGAAGGAAATTGTTTACTCTGTCCCTCATCCCAAGTCTGTTGTAACCTACACCGAGTGTTTCCCGGAAATCCTTCCTGAGCCCGTGGGGCTTGGGGAGACTGCCACTTTGCCTTCAAGTTCTTCTTCAGATTTTTCTGCACCATTGAGCAATCTTGCTTCTGCTCCATCACTTCCTTCAGGGAGTGACGCTGCACGTGGAATCTTGAGGTACGATCTGCGTCTGAGGAATCAGACTTACAGCACAGCATCGGCAGTGCCCACAAGGAATCATCGTTGAGCCAGACCCCGTCACTCTTTGGCTGGAGAAAATAAATAAAAGGCAGGGACTGGCAAAGTTACCTTCAAACAAGATGGGCCACGTGGTCAGGAGCCACCGATGGATGAACTAAAAAGAGCCTAACGCAGAGGCTTCTAAACGGACTCTGAGAAACAATGTCCTTTCCTAAATCTACTCGTGCGGAACATGATATTGGTCTTTTGGCTGACAAAGAACCTGTTTATCAAAGATCCTGGTCCCTGAGGACCCATTGTTTTTTAATCACAGTACTGGTCTGCTTGACAGTTGTGTTTGCGCTTGGGTTATGGTACATTGAAGGGGTGCGTCCGCTTGAGACTTTGTTACCGACTGAAATTATCTCCACTGTGTCTCCACCTTTTGTGCATCTGCACACTTTTCCTCCTCGAGACTCCCAACATAGACAGTTTTATCATAATAGCACTTTTCTATTAATCATGAATGCGACTCATGCGATTCTAAACAGAACGAATTTCTGGGTATGTTCATACTTGCCACAACACAGGGAAAAGGGGTTGGGCTGGTATATTCATCCTCTTCCTCTAAATACTGCTTGCTACGTCTCACTAAGGGCACTATTCTTTGGTTGTTGGAATGACAGTTGTAGAGGAGGTCCCAGATACGACCTGCACCCCTGGCCCCCATTGCGAGTTGCCAGTAAGGTACTCGCCAAGGTATGCGACATACGAGGAGCAGCTGAACCAACAAAGGGCTGCAATGGGCCTCTGCCCTGTGTACATTAGAGGATCAATACCTGTTGAAATGCCCACAACCAGGCAACCCCGAGCAGCACGGTACCCAATCAGACAACCGTACCTGCAATTGGTATAAAACGACGAGTATTTACAGACTGTCCATGAGGAGACCCCAAAGGCCTTAATGCAAGGCCAATGGAAATAGACTAAGGGCCTGGGCAGCCCCGAGAACAACCAGAAGTGGCTACTGAAAGCTATGCATGCCAATACCGACAACTGCGAGGATAATTGTAATGGACGAAGGAGAAAGACACTGTGAAAAACATATGAGAATGGTGCCATCTGACAAGATGGAAGCAACCTCCTTATTGAACGTGTGTAAATATGCTTGAAACACAAGATGCTAAGTAATCGAGTCTGCCTGCAATGCTTAGTAGAAGTTAGAGCGGCAAGTGCCGACTGTATACATCTACCTCAATACAGCACAATGTACACGTGCGACTCCATTTTGTATAAACAGAAGTACTCCCAGGTGGCCAAGGTCTGACTGGCCAAGTTTCATATCCAGGCCCAAGCTGAGGAAAAGAGCGGGATTGAAACTTAACAAAGGATGGCTCATGCAGGGGAAATCGAGGTCAACCAGAGAAGGGGAGGTGAGCATGAGCTCATGAGGCTCCAACTTCAGAACATGCCAGCCCGCCCGTGAAGGTCAAGATATGAGAGGCCCATGCAGGTGGCAAAGCACATACAGAATTAAATGCACAAAAGGTTGGAAACTGAAGCAGATTCACGGTGGACCAACATGTGACCAGACAGGCGCGAAGATGTACCACCGCCTGATGTCATCCAGAACCAGAGGGTGCCATAACTTTTCCTGATAAGAGACTACAGATCCGAGGCCATACCCAGCCAACTAATTGACACATAGCCCTGAACCACAGATTGATGGAAGGGAGGCAGGGTGAATCTTGGGACACCAAGCACCAGGGTGTCTATTCTGCATGCTGCTAATTAAAGTGGAGATTTATGTTTAGGGGTGTAACTCGCCCAATCGCAAGGGACCATGTAATCTAGGGTCCTATAGACAGTGTAACCAATGAGATGTCGTACTTTTAGTGACGTCAATCACGTGTGTTGTAGAGGGATGGGCGTAGACGCCCACCCGATAATAGTTATCCAATCCGTATGCTTTATTTTCATATATAGATATAACACCTATACTTAAGTTACCTTTCCCAACCAATTATATTGCATGATGGTTTTTTATAGAAGTGTACGTCAATGATGATGGAATATGCCAATAAAAGAGGCTGTTTGACTGAAGTTCGAGGAAGTCGGGGCGAGACAGG
Organism: Ambystoma mexicanum; assembly: GCF_040938575.1. NCBI lineage: Eukaryota > Metazoa > Chordata > Amphibia > Caudata > Ambystomatidae > Ambystoma > Ambystoma mexicanum. Next base: position 1,233,021,012 of record NC_090932.1, on the reverse strand, counting down.
TGTTCGTGATGCTGCTGATATCCATAAGCTGATGTATGTATTATTAAACGGACTTCCCTTTGCCAACTTACTAAGTCCCTAGTATTGATTTGTGCTGGAGTATGTAAATCCTGCACCCTGTCCTCACACGGTGCAGCTATCTTGTATTACAAGTTTTTGGGGGTTGAGTACTGACCAATGACCGTCAGTAATTTCCTCTCCCAGAGAACACAGTATTTGTGGGAACTTTCATGGGACTAATCTGAATGAATTCGAAAATCGAGTCCCGACACTTATGGGATGTTCCCTCTTTGCAAATAAGAGCAAACTTAATCTGCTTAGGGTTAGGCCTTCTGATAGACTCTCTAGACCTTTTCAATCACTGATTTATTTCAAGATGGCTCCTGTAGGCAACCGGGATGCCATGCCTCCTTCCTATAATATCAATCATAGACCTAACTCCGTTTCCATCTGTATACAAAGGGATGATTCTCAGCCAATGGGTACATTCGAGGGTTGTACCAACATTGCAAAACTAACCAGTGAGGACAGACTTTTGTATGTAGGAGATCAGGTTTACTTTGTTTGTGGTAATGAAGCTTATCCTTGGTTACCTAGAGAATGGCAGGGTACTTGTTATTTGGGCATCTTGTTACCAGGGGTATAAGTGGCCACCACCTTTGAAGTCTCTAGAGCTCAAGGTGGGATGAGAATGGTGACACTCCTTCACAAGTCTTGGGTGATGTAACAAAATCCTTTTGCGCCATTTTGGGGACAAATAAAGAATTCAGAAGATATTAGAAGACTAGCAAGGGTACTGGAGAAAACCATCAACAGAACCACTGATATACTGTACAACATGATGCTAGAGCAAAAGGCCATTCGATTAGTGGCCCTTCAAAATCAGAGGGTGTCAGACGTCATCCTAGCTGAGCGTGGTGGGGTATTTAAATTGGTGGGATCTGCGTGCTGTGTTTTTGTACCTGACTCCTCCCATACCATATTCAAGGCAATACAAAATCTGCATACCTTGAGTACGGAAGTACATGTCCCCAAGGGAAACTGGAATCTTAGTGCTTGGTTCTGGGACTTGTTACATTCATGGGGTTGGAAGCTCTTTGCAGTCCTATTGATAGTTCTTGGTGTTCTACTGTTTTGTTGCTGTTGTATACAATGTCTTCCTGCCATATGTTCGATGTTAGGAGGATGTTGTGTACAAACGATAGGTATATTAGGACCAAAAGTACATGCACACAAGAAAACTATTGCTTTTGTAATGATGGACATTACTATCAGGGAACTTATGGCGATCGATAGTTCTGAAGAATGTGATTCAGGATGTACGGACATTGAGACGTGGGGTTTTGAGTAAAGCGAAGGTGTGAGTAATGCTCTTGGCTTAGGCCAAAAGGAGGGTTTGTTAAACTGTATTCATATAATACCACCTTGTTATGAATATTGGCCTAAGCGGACATTTGCGTTGCACAGGAAACCACGTCTGAAATGTTTCGATTTTCAATTAACTTCGCCGCCATTTTAAGAATCATCCTTCATTTTGATTTTGACTCCTGCTTTGTGTTCTAAAATGGCGGATTGTGTTTTCAACTTGCAGCCGAGCCGACCGACCTTTGAGTTTTGTTAATGTTTAGGCTGACCGAGAGCTGACTTTTTGTTCAATGCAAAGAAACCTTGTGACTCGAATGAACTGCAATCCAAGTGTTGTCTGCGCTCACAAATCTCATCCTCATATAAACAACGAGAATGTAGAACAAACTCATATTGTGTGCTTTTGCTGAACTGCATTGTGGTGATTCTTGAAACAAGGCTTACTATGGATCAGAGAACCAACGCCACCATTGTAACTTCATGGGCATGCAAACTTGTAATATTTGACATGTGAACTGGGGACGAACACTAGCATGTAACTTATTAGTTCGAGAGAGGGGCTGGACAATGTTTGAAAAACTGTATAAATTTGTCTGTGCTAAGATGTCCAGCACTCTCACCCCTCACTGTGCCTGCTGGTACACACTACAAGGTGTTGGGAGCCAGAGAGCTATCCGTTTACTTTGAATCTGTACAGAATAAAGGATACTTGGATCTTTTTGACCCGTGATTGGCGTATTTCATTTTGTGGTAATAAGCCTCGATATTTCTTTGGTCTTTCATCAGGTGTAGCAGTTTTAAGGTGGGGTTAGCCTTTTATAGGTGCTAAAAACTGTCAAAAGGTGAAATTAATCAACTTATGGAAATGTGAAGCTGAGGTGTTGATGTTATCCTCGAGGAATGGTACTAAGTGCAGTTGTGATCCAAGGCTAGCTTCTTTTTTTTCCTCCTTTGGCACACAACAGCTTGGGAAACCTCATTTATGGCAGTCAATTTGATTTGCAGCTGACTGAGAGAACATGTTTATCCCTAAAAGTACCAAAATGGAAATCTTTCTTGGCTTGCCCATCCTTTGTCCCGTATTTTATGGGTTGAAATAGCTTATTGAAAGCCATCTTCCGTGGTTGAGTCTGTATTCTGGGAATTCTACTCCATCATTAGCTGTACTTTGAGCTACAGATCAATGATGCTGTTGTCAAGACAACATGATTCGATCTGCATCATTTGCCCCTTCTGACACAAAAGTCTTCTTATTTGGGCCCGGGTAATATACAGGATGCTTTATTGTACATTACTACATGTTTCTCCCTGAGCTTCGACTTGTCCAACACAGATTGGCAGAACACTTCTGGCCTCAAATCTATGGGCAATCTGTCAAGAGCCAAGCACGCTCTGGGCTGGCTTTGTACCCATCAGATGTTGTGGAATCCAGTAGCCAGAAGGGACTTCTGCCTTTTGTGATCCACTGCACCGGATGCACTGGACCAGAGTTTTTTGCTTGACCTCAGAAATCCGATTAGTCATTGAGAATCATTACATTGAGTGCTAGCAGGATGGCAAACATGAAAGGTTCAGCTATGGTACCATGCAATGAAATGGTCCAAATTGCACAACTGGGCAGAATCCTTTTCCCGGTAATAGCCAAAGGTAATTTCTCTAAGATGATTACAAAATATCTGTGGGTGGCCTACCCACTGGAGCAACCTGAGTTTAGCTCCTCCCAACTCAGCCAGGGGGGGTGTGCATTTTGCTAGTGAAGGTGAGGGGTGTGAAAAAGAGCTGGACCCCTATGCTTCGCTTCCAAGGAGAGCTCTTTTGGCATCAGTACAGGGTGAGTCAGGGTGGGCATTGCTCATAAATAACCTTAACCGGTCTGATTTTGAGGAGTGTTTGGGGCCCATCTGGACTCCCTGACATAGGAGTTGTGGCAGGTGTTTCAGTTTACAGATTTCCCCACCCCCCATCCATATCCTGTGGATTTGGCTTGAGGGGGGGCTACTCCATTTGCACATACACCTCTCTGCTGGCTGGTGGCATTTATGATGTCTTTCCAATCATACTTCACCAGGGCACAAGTCCTAAAACAAAGTAAGGGATTCATTAGCAAACGCAATGGGAAGTGACGTGTTAAAGTGAAAATCAAAGTGAAATATGCAAATTTCCTTCAATTGTTCCATCCAAGAAAGAGCACAGAACAAAAAAGAATAATCATTAAAACCTGACAAACGACCTGCGAGAGTAGCTCTTCGTATACCGTTGCTGGAAAAGTATAAAACGTGTGCAACATTTAAGCCTAAAAATGTATATCCAGATGGTGCCTGCAGATGAAGAGCCCCATGGGGCCATTTCACTGTGTCATGGTGAAGCTTTCACCCTGTCTTGTGGTTAAGGGACTCAAAATAATTTGTTTTCTTTCGACACCTGGAGCAGTGGTCTTCAAACCTTTTCATACAGAGCCCCTCACAAATACCCCCACGCCCTTGAGTACAAACATTGTTTCTGGTCCCCCCCAGGGGGCCCAAAGGATATCCACGTGTTAGGGAGAATCCTCCAGAATGGCTTATTTCTCTTACTTTCCGAGTCCCTCAGTAGCTTTGCTGGGTTTCTAGGATTTATTTTTTTCACCTGGTAAGAGTGTGAGCCTTTTTTCCCACTCTTACATGTATTTTGATGTGTGTGTTTAACATTTGTGTTCAAAGACTGTGGAGCCTCACCTACTCCGTTATGCATCATCTTTTTACTGTGTGTTACACAGCACCTTCAGTGCAGTGACACAGGGTTGTCTTTTTCAGACTTTCCACTTTAAACCCCATTTTCTGGGACGGACTACTGTCTCCCAGAAACTGTAAAGTTGCCATTGACTTTATTAGTCTTTGTAAATTCACAGACCCAGTACAAACTATCTTACACAGAGTTCTGGAAAGGGTTAATAGTTATCCCTTTGTGTCTGTTTCTCATGGAACATTATTTTGTTCCCCTTTCTTTAAGATTTGGCTGGTGGCAATGGTATCTACCCTATTTTTCCTACTGTGGTCTATTTAAATAGCCTTGGTAATGTTTTAGGCTAAGTAGCCTCAAACTTAAATCCGCTGGACCCATTTACTTTTATTTGGTTCCGTCTGGGTTAATTCACCATTTCTTTTTGTAAAGGTCTTTCTCGTGTTTTAATCTGCGCGGTAAACCAGGTTTGGTTCCTTTGTTCGCCGTCCTTTGGCTGGCTTCTGCACAGAAGCCCTCCTTAGGCACCTGAATTTCTGAGGGGGACAGTATGTGAGGGAGGGGTTTGAGGCTGCCTGCACAGGGTCTCCTTGGACACCCATATTGCACTCTGTATGATTGGCTGTGGTGACTGTCCCGCCAGGACAGCCACCCTGCTGTGTGATTGACAGCCAGGCTGTACGAATGGGGGACAAATGCATAAAAAGCAGGTCTCTGGGACTGAGAAGGCAGAGTCGCCACTGGATCGAGCGAACCGAAGAGAAGCTGACAGAAGAGGACCTCTACCATGACTGAACCTCCCGGTGAAGCCCTGCTGCGGCTCTGAATCTCTAAATTTCGACAACAGGGAAGATCTGTAAGGAATCTTCTCCCCTTGAGCTGGTGGGACCAACCAGTTCGCCAAACTGCAAGCCAGGCCTCAGCCCTCTGGTCGAATTTGCTGTGCACAGCTACAGTGAACCGGATAGCCAGAAGGACCGGACCCTGCTTGGGTTTTAAGGAGAGCACCTTTTATTCGTTGCTATGCTCTGCTACTGGTTTCCTCTGTGGGCAGTGCAGGACCCTCCAGTCTTCTTGCTTCATGTCAGTCCAACAGTTGCTTCAGGAACCGTGAGCCTGCAGGACCTGCCAGGAACTTCTGCCTCAGCTACAGCCTTCTTCATTTAAGGTACTGTTCAAACCCGGTTGTTCGTTCTGTCTGACCACGGTGAAAGTATTTGAAATCTTTCACCAATCCGAGGGCTTGTCCTACTCTACTCTTTTAAGTGACTTTTCTTCTGACCAACTTCGTTTTTAACTCTTGGCAAAGACTTAACCGCAAACTACTCTGAACTGTGTGATCCTCTGCAAAGACTCTAGTCCATTGACTTTGGCTCAGGCCTCTTAATTTGATTTCCTCACCGTAGTAGCCTTTTCTAGATTGCCCTGCTTACTTACTTGTTGGTGCTGCTTAATGTTTGTCTAACCTTGTCTTTCCCTCCCTTTTAAATTGCTGGAGTGCCATTTTGCTCACACTTAATTTTGAGCTTTACTTGTCCAGAATCTATTGGGTGGTGTGTAGTATATTAAGAGTGTGATTTTTCCACTGCTTTACTTTAGTGAATTGTTTTACAAAATATGTGTAAATAAATGTATATTCTTTTATTCAGAAACCTTAAGTCAGTGTTTGTTTGAACCATAGTAATTGATGTCCTTTGTGTAATTTATGATACTGCTCACTTTACTCTTGAGATAAGTCTGGCTGCTCAGCCATCGCTACCACTTTACTGTGTAGTACAGGCTTATACCAAAGGTGAATTTGTACTGTCACTTTTAGCCTTAATTGTGTGTTGTGTTCCCAAAGGGTACTGCATATGATTCTGCCCAACACCAAGATGTGCCCAGACTCTTAAAAATATATGGCGATTTTGACAGTCATCTTAATCGCTTTGTAAAGATTCTGCCCTTCCGCAGGGGCTGGTGGGAGGGGTGGATGTTCCCTCTGATATTGCACCAAGTCGCTAAACGGAAATATTAACTGTGGAAAAATGGCCGCTAGGCCTTGTAGAAAAGGGATCATTTCTCAGTGGTACAGAGTGGTGTACAAAATGGACCCAAGGTGGGAAGCAATACTGTCTGCTATAGCAGTAGGAGGGATAGGAGACCAGAAGGCATACATGGGAGGAGACTGAGGAAAAGAAGGGGTTGGAGGAGCAGAAGGAATTTGCAGCCCATAGAAAAAAGGCGGTAAAAGTTTCGAAAATAGACGCACACATCAGCAGCACTTCAGGCGCATTGCATTCCACAGCAGCAGAAGATGCCATGGAAGCAAGCGCCTACTCGTGCACTGGATGCGCAGAAGCGCTGGGTTAGGTAGTCTTTCTAAGCTACGTCCTCTTCTCCCTGTGTCCCATGAACGGTCCCAAACTACGCAGGTTTTCCATGTTTCTCGGACTCATCCAGCTGGTCCACTTTCACATGAACTGGGCAGCATGTTCACTCCTATTTCTGAAGAGAAGGGCAGGCACTCCCCTCCCCCGCTCGCCGCCTCCATCCTTCCCCACCTGGCGACCTTTCCTTCGGCGGATAAGCAGGCAGTATCGACTCCGTATTGACGTCCCAGATTCTTTCGGTAATTATGAATTAGGTGGATATTTGTGTGACATGCGCAAAACCATCCCCCATTAATCCTGATCACTGGAAACAAGTCATTTCCAGAGCCGCCCTCTCTGGTGATGCATGGCCCTTCAGATGGGATTCTGAAGCAGCGATTTAAAGAGGATGCTGCTATAGAAGAGGCTGGCGCAAGTGCATTCAAGCATCCTATGAAGGGCGGCTCCTTAACCAATGATGAGCATCATAAACATGCCATGTTCTCCACATTGCCGGTTTCTCTTGGTTAATTGGCTAGTAGCATTGCAAGCATGGACTAAAACACGACCTTCCAGAACTGAATCCCTGGCTTTGTGCCACCAATAGACAAATGAGCGCTTTGAAAAACTTGTCGGTGTGTAGGCGCTATACAGATAAACAATTCCAATTCCAATATCTCTGGCTGTTCACGCATGTCGTGGGAGTGACTCTGTCCCAGCCCTTTGACAGGCACGATTGACTGTGCCCCTATACGACGATTGGCCTACCAGCTCTTGCACCTGACACTCCATCACTCGAGTTGCCCTTTGCGTTTTCAAAAAGCGTACATATTTCAGAAATACATAAACACATTTGTTCACTAACTGGATGCTATATCAGCTGAGCAGGTTTGCCACAGAAGAGGATACGTTATTGTGATTTATACCGCGCACCGCTGTCATGTTATGGCCTCCAGGCACGCTGGCGGATCTGAAAAAGAATGGCCTTGGGTGGCGCTTAGTTGGGGTGAGAGGGAAAGCGCAAGAGACTTTTGATGTGCTGTTGGTAGCTTCACTTCGGAAAAACCTTTCACTGTGGGCTGGTTTGTTTGGTGCAGGTTGTATATGGGTCATTTGTGTCCATTTGGCCTAGCGTCCTGTTGGGTGCTTGTGACGGGTCAGTAGTTTCTGGTGTTTTTGCGGCAGAGGTGTGTCTGGTTTCTTCAGTTTTGGAGGGAGGGTATGCAGAGTGTTTGAAAGTTGTTAGTAGGGTTAGTCGGCAGAATGGTATCGGGTAATATTATTACCATAAATAATGTCGCCACATATATGGGTGCCGGGAAACGGCATAGGTGACATTATTTATGGGGTAAATGGGAGCAGAGGTTGCCGGGGTGTCCCACGCAGGTTCCATGGGTTAATATTGCCACAAAAAAATGGCACCATTCTTGTATGGCGATATTTTTGCGGGGAAATTAACACATGGAACCGGCCGAATACAGTATATAGTGGCTATACTCAGAAATGCACCTACGTTTAATACAGTGGCCACACTCAAGGATGCACCTAAATTCGATACAGTGGATATACTCAAACGTGCACCTAAATTCAGTAGAGTGGCCATTCTGAAAAGTGCACATTCGTTCAATACAGTGGCTATAGACGCATTCTATTCTGACTCACCATCGTTCTGTGTCCTGGGACATTTCCCAACTCTGAATATTTCCCGTCAAGCCATGAGTCGCTGTCATGGTCGACAGGGCACAACGCTATCAGTGTGGCATTTACACCACCAAGACTTCCTTGAATACATGCAGCCAGTACCAAAACCGAAGCCAAGTGCACATCATTAATGGGGTCGCCAGTGCCACAGTAACATCGGAAATATCACACTGGAATCTGCACGTTTACTTGGGCAGACCCCACCCTGTCATCACTGGAACTCAACAGAGCCCCTGGGACAGGCTAACCTGCTGAAAACTTAATAACTCAACCCAGCCCTCCAGAGGAAAACCTACAATCTGCAAAGTTCACCATCAGTGACACAGACATTGGCCCTTGGGACAATTCCTTGCAAAGCTTGACAACTATCTTCAAAACGATTTATTTTGTTAAAGATTTATTTTTATTTTTCATTCACTTTATTTCAGTTTTAAATGATCATACAAAAACAAACACAAAACACAAGTGTAAAATCAATACGTAGCATAGATCACAAAAATTAGAACATTAGTAATAGTCATTAAACATATGTAATAATTCATGAAAACCAACAAATCAAGCGAATGAGAAAACACTATACTACAGCCTAACCAATTAATAGTTTTCAGACTCACAACCACAAGACAATACTACACGAAAAAGCTCAACAAACAATGATGTATAAACCACTCCATCCAACCCCCCCGACCAATGTACATTAACAATTGCACATAAATACAGGAAACTTAGACATAAGTCATTAAAGGACCCCCCACGATTGCAAATAACAATCCTCTCTACCCTGGTGTAAATACATAACCTTTTCATAATTCGATAGTGCCTTCACATCTAACAACCAATTCTCTACTGTCGGTTTCTTCCTTGACTTCCAAACCCGCATTATCTGCTTAGTTGCCATCACCAACACTCTATTTATCCAATCAGTTTTGTCCCTGGCCCTATACCCTCTTCCCTTGTTTGACAACAGGATAGTGGAATAAAAGGTATGTGGAAGTTGTTCCTCTACAACAATGGCCAATCTATCCAACACCTCAGACCAAAAAACTGATACTCTTGAACACACCCACAACACATGCATTAAAGTTTCCCCACCACATCCACACCCCCAACATGAATCATTATCCAAAAGACCCAATCTTAACATTCTAGACGGTGTCCAATACAATCTGTAAAGAATCCGCTGTCTAACATAACGTAGCCCTAGGTCCAATTTTGACTGCACCCCTACACTGAGTAAATACTCCCATTCCTTTACAGGTATATTCACCCCAAGGTCCTCACTCCAGGTCTGACGAAGTGTATCCCATGCTAACACCTCCCGATCGTCCATTGGCATCAACCTTATATATGTGGATACAGTACACTGACGGGAGCGAACAATCTCGCACACTGAGGGCCTCTCTGTCATAGCATCACCCAACATACCAGTCCGTTCAATCAAAAGAGCCTTCAAGGACCGTTCCCTACCCCAATCCCAAAAGACGTCCTCAGTTGATCAAAGGGAACCATACAATCATTGCGCCATACATCACGAATTTTGAGTATACCCCTATTAATCCAACTTTTCCAGCACAAAGGTCTATTCGCTAATTGTAGACCCACATTATGCCACAGAGAGGCATCATAATGCATCCAAACATCTTCACCATTACCTTTCACAAAGTCTTGCAATTCCTCCCTAGTAGTACCCATAGTCAGTAATTTCACTCCCGACTTCGGCAGCTTCGACATAGAGTAGACAGTACTTAGAGCATACAATGAAAATTGAGAGTTCTCAATGACACGCCAAGTAGGTACATAGTCGCCCACTTCAGAGAAATAAAAAGTTGATTTTTTCAGGACAAAACCCATACAGTATTTCCTCAGATCTGGATATCCAAACCCTCCCTCCCTTACAGGACGCTGTAAGATATATTTAGGCACTTTCGGTCTATTGCCATCTTCCCAGAGGAAGGATTGGAAAACTTTATCCATAGAACCAAGGATTTTCTTAGTAAATTTTAGAGGGATGGACTGTATAATATATAGAATTTTGGGTAAGAGAACCATTTTCACTGCATTCACCTTAGCCCATAGCCCCAATTTCAATAGACTCCATTTTAGTATATCCCTCTTCACAGTTTCCAGTACTCTGGACACATTGAACCCAACCATCCTCTTCAAGTCTCTGACTAAATAAACCCCCAGATGCTTTACAGCACCCACTTCCCAACAACAATCCCATGAACCCAACATATCCCGTGGCAGACTTGCATCCAGTGGGAAGGCCACCGTTTTTTCCCAATTAATCTTGTGACCTGACAACCAACCCACTTCCTCAAATATACTTTTAAGTTTATCACATCCCTCTGCTGGATTGGACAAAACAATGGTCATATCATCAGCATAACAAATAATCTTTACCTCATCATTCCCGAATTGGAGGCCATGTACACTTGGTTCCTGTGCTAGATACGCAATGAGCGGCTCCAGTGCCAAATTAAATAATTAAGGCGACAATGGGCATCCCTGCCTCGTCCCCCTATACAAGAAAAAAGAGGAAGACATAGCACCATTTACCCAGACCTTAGCATTAATGTTTAAATTCAATGCCCGAATAGTATTAATAAAAGTGTCCCCAAATCCCTTTCTTTTAAGGGTATGATATAGGAAGGACCAGTTGACTCGAAGGCTTTCTCAGCGTCCATGAAAAGTAGCAGGGTATCTTGAGTCGTAGTCTGTGGTAATCCCAAAATGTCAATCAATGTCCTAATGTGATCATATCCATACCTCCCTCTCATGAATCCAACCTGGGAACCGCTTATCAAGCGGCCAACACACGTATCTAATCTATTAGTCAATATTTTCGTAAATATTTTCAGATCTACATTCAAGAGTGAAACTGGCCTGTAATTCTTACCCTTTCTACAATCTCTCCCTGGTTTTGGCAAAACCACCACACAAGCTTCTTTCATTGTGGGACACATGACCCCATCCCTCATAAACCCATTATATAGAGTACATAAAAAGGATGCTAACACTCCACTCAGTCCCTGGTAAAAGTCAGCGGGAAGCCCATCCAGACCCGGGGATTTACCCCTATTAAGTTGTTTAATCGCTGTCAACACTTCTTCCTCCGTAATAAGACCATCCACTACTTCTGCCTGACATACACTCAACTTGGGCAAAACAATCTTGTCAAAAAACGTATCCATATCATCCGTCATTGGAGACTGTTCCACCTGATACAAAGTAGCATAAAATGTTCGAAACTCTTCACAAATATCACCTTTTTTAACTATAAAATCCCCATTCTCTTTTTCTAATTTATGGACAAAGGATCTCTCTGTGAGACCACGAAGTATGTTCGCTAGGAGCTTACTATTTTTGTCCCCCTGCTCCCAGAATTTTTGTCTCATAAAGAACATTCCCTTTTCATATTGAGCATCCATCAATTGTTTAATCTGTTCCCTCAGACTTCCTATAACCATCTTGTCCTCAATTGTGTGAGACACTGCATATTGCTTTTGAGCAGCATTCAGCTCTACTTCCAATTTCTTAAGCTCCGCCATCCCTTTTTTCCTTAGCCTAGAAGTAATATTAATGATTTCCCCTCTTATGGCCGCCTTATAACTATCCCAGACCATATGATCTGAAGCCGAGTTAATATTTAGCTAAAAAAAAGTGTTAGTGAAACTTTCCAGGGACTCAATTACCCCCGGCTCTTGTAAAATATAAGATTTCATTCGCCATTTAGAAAACCCTGAGTCTCCCTGTCCCATAGTCACTTGCATGGACAACAAGGAGTGATCAGATATCCCCCTTTCCTTAATAGTCACCGAAAGGATTTTGTCATTTAACTTATCCGAAGTTAGGAAAGAATCAATTCTCGAGTCAGATTTTAAAGTGGTGGCGCAACGGAAAATAAGTACTTGATTTGCCTTTTCCTTTCCCACCTACAGCCCACCCCCCAAAAAAACTGCTAGGTACTCCTATGTGCAAATGATTAATTCAACTCATAGGTAATTAGAGGGCACAGGACAAGCTGTTCACAGCATGCAATCAGATTCTAACTCACAAATTGTCCCCACTGTTGGCTTTGCATTTCTAGTGCAAATACAGAAACAGGCCGGTTTATATCATGTCATATTAGCACATCATTTTAAATGTTAAAGTGTAGTGGTAGATGTCAGCAGATTGAGTGGTCAGCCGTCAACTGACTGAGTATTATTATTAATGTCCCTTAAGAATTGCAAATGTTGGGTCAATAGAAATGGGGCTTGCAAAACAAGCTCCATGCTGTATCAAACAATGATTACAGGCAGGTGGCCTTATTATTCATTTTCTTTCACCGTCTTTAAGGTTTCCAGTTGTAAAGCTACAGTCCTACTTTTTTGCACAATACATTTCTATAATGAATTATATTGTCCTGCGTTGGTTTTCTATGTGGTTTTATACTTTTGAATCACTGCTATAAATCAAAATATTATTTTAGCCCTGGGAAGCCAAACATTACCTCACATCTGTACCAACTAAAGATGGGAACATAGGAGGTCAAGTGCCTAACTGCACAGTGGGTGCAAATCTCGGCTTCACCCCTTAACGAAAGTGTGTTGAAGAGGGGAGGTCGAACTATTCCCCCTACCCCAGAAGACAACCCAACCGAAAGAACCACCAAAGACAATTTGGGCGCTGATAGTACAAGCTCACACCAACCCCCACTGCACCCACGATGCACAAGTACCATGAGAAGTACCCTCTCAGTCGACCCTACAACCCAGGAGCAGTGCGAACATTGCCCAGAGGTGATGAAGGTGCACAAGATGGAACCAGGATCGACTAAAGCACTGAGAAGCCATGCCTCAAGTCGTTAGAGACCACATGACCTAGCAGTGTCAGACATGAAGCACCCACACACCGAACTACACGGAGAACACATGCGTACAATTGGATGAGATAGAGGACAGTGACATGCACATATTGTCTGCACGTTTATTATTTTGCCATTAGCTTATCACAGCAACGCAGAAACCACCAGAAGCAAGAAGATCACATGTACATGCTTGCAGATGCTTACATGCAAATAACCCCATGGAATGACAGGAGCACTCGAGGGACTTGACAGAGCCATAAGGTACTAACCTATGGATGCTATACAGAAGGCACATACAGGAGAACCTATGGCTCTGGCTCAGGAAATCATAATAGGCCACAACTGTCTCGGAAAACCTGAAGCCAAGCTGAGTGCTGTGCAAGCAGTACTACTGAGTGGGGAACAAGGCCACTGTCAAGGTTGCAATGTGGCAAGGTGACATTCTTTGCCCTGACCCGAAGTAGCACCGGCAGCAGAAAAGCATAATCCTTCTTAAATGCAGAATAATTCAGAACTCCAGAGCTCACAAACATGGTCTCCGGACACATGACCCAGCTAAGCTGGCAGTGGGCCAATAATTGGCAGCCGAGAAGAAGCAAACGTCTCACAAACCAGACAATGGTCACAACACAGTTGTTACACTCGAGCTACAGTTATGCGCTGGGAAAGGAGCACTCTCACAGCAATAATAGTCTACACACGGCTACATCGCAGTCACATAGTTGCACATAGCACCATGAACAGATGCAGTCAGAGCTGGGAATTTATTTAATCCCAGGCCTGGGGGATCACAGCTCAGGCAAATCACATGTTATGGCCCTAGAGGTGGGTAGCTGGGGCCATCGGCCAATCATTAGGTCCACATACTGTAATAATTAGTAAGTAGTGGGTTTCGTTGATGGTCCAGGCCTGACACCTGATATAGTAACATCCAATCCACTAACCTCTGTAGGGGCTACTATAGGGGCACTACCACTCAATAGCCTATCTGGAGTGGAGATAGGTTTCTAGGTTTCAAAACTGGCCTGCAAGCCAGAGTTCCTCGAGCTGTGCCTGGATTTGCCAATGTGCATTTGATCCCTGTTGGTTTTTTGGCTGTAATAAACCTCAGATGAACTTGCTACTTGTCTTGACTTGTGTTCCTTTTGGGATTGGGAAGGAGTTAGGCCTTCCATAAATGTATGATGCACAAACTCCTAGAAAACTGCCCTGCTTGCCAGGGAGTTCTCCCTAACAGTGTGATCCTGGGTAAATCATTTCATCTCAGTATCCACTATTTGCCAAGATTAGGATTCCCTCAAAGTGATTCAGTCCATTGGCTATGCTAGCAAAAAAGCCTCACTTATGGATTACCATACAGTAGCCCTGGCAGTCAAACATTATGGCTTGTGGCTAGCAAAAAAGCGTTCTTCTTTGCAAAGTATTCATCATACAAAAATATGTGTTATTTCCAAGCATGTAGGTCATGGCAAGCAGCTTCACTGCAGGACTTCCAGACCTTAGTGCAGGCCCTTGCGGTCTCGTACATCTATGGTGGTAAACGCCCTCCTGACTGGGCTCCCGGCCGCTACAGTGGCTCCCGAAAAAGCATTCCACCACTCTGCCGCACATCTTATTGCCGGTGTGCGGCAATGCGACTGCATCACTCCCGTCCTACGCAAACATTAGCTTCCTTTCCATGCCAAGATACTGTTCAAGACTGTACATATCTACAAAGCAGTCATGAGTAGTACACACGCTCCTCGTGCAGCAAATCGCCCAACTGGCTCAAACCAAAGCTGCTCCGCAAAGAAGGGACCCGAAAACAAGTCTTTTCTCACGCACTCATCCTCTGGATCTCAGCATCGACTCGGAAAGCCCCCACAATTCGCCAATTTAGCAAATCTCTCAAAACGTGGCTTTTTCAACAGCACCGGACCAAGGGCTAATCCTAATCGGTGCAGAGAACGTAACTCGCAATATTGCACTACTGTTGAAAGATGCCAGCCCAAACGCTGGCTACCCACACTCCGTACAGCGTTTCTCTCTTCTCAAGCAAGGTCAGCGCTTTAAATAATACAATCCAAAATAAAATAGCTTGGTCACATGTGCTGCTGCCTTTTTTACACATTGGCAAAACGTGTATGTTCTTTCATGGCTGAAGAGAGAATTTTGGCTCCAGAAGATACAATTGGAATGGAGAGAAAATTGGTCCAAACAACACACTGGGCCTCATTACGACCCAGGCGGTAAGTTACCGCCTGGGCCGTGACTTTACCACCATGGGGTAAACTACGTTTACGCCATGGTGGTTGGCGGACTTACCGCCCCATTCCGACCTTGGCGGGGCGGTAAGTCCCCAATCCCCATTTACCCTTCCCCATTCCCATTTTTGCCCCATAGGGCATAATGGGAGTGGGGAAGGCGTTAATTACGCCACCGTAAATTACGGTGGCGTAATTAACTCCATGGTCCCTTAGCGCCATGGATTTTAACACCTGCTAAAAGCAGGTGTTAAATCCGCCATGGCGCTAAGGGACCTCGTACTCAGGCGGTAAGGGTCGGCGCTGTTTACAGCGCCGTAAACCCCTTACCGCCTGGGTCGTAATGAGGCCCACTATGTATAAGCAATACACACTTTGGTGGCGACGAAGTCTAGGAGCGTGTGCATTTGACAGTGAACGTGTACATGCAATGATGAAAGTACATTCTGTTTTGCAATACGCCCTTTGCTGCGTCCACTTGCTACTGACGCTAGCTCCACGAGCGTGTAACCGGTGAGTGAGGAAGTTTGGGACGAGAGAGCCGTGCAGGGCTTGCAGTCTGGTGACGCCTGGACACGGTATTGTCTAGACGCTGCCACGATTCGGTTACTGGAGCTTCAACGCGTTCCATTTTCGCGTTGCCATGCACACGCTTTTGCCGTATTGTGACTGGATTGTGGCACGACAATGTACAACGCGAATGCGCAGACAGGCGGGCATGGGGCATTTGTTTCAGTTCAAGTGACCTAATTGGTCCCCTCTGCATGCACGTGTTAGGGACAATGTTGGGTCCTGCGGCGCCACACACATAATGGACTTTGTTGGCATTATGTTAGCTGCAAAACATGCTGAAGCCCCCAAACCTCGTTTTTTTATACAACTGATGCACAACACGCCATTCCCTAGAAAGGTTGAATTTGTGTTGGTGGTATTAAAACGTGTTACAGACAAACTGATGCTTTAGCGGCATGGTGAAGCCAAAACACCACTATGTAATCAAGCATATGTATACAGATGCAAGTCTGATCAGCACACGTGTGAATCAATTGTCCAACACCCATTGCTGCTTCTCTGTTTAATCTTGGCCAGGGGAAACAGGTTTAGGTGCTGCCTGCTCCATATAGATGGGCAGGAAAGAAAAGTGGAATGTATGCCTACCTACAGGACAACTAGATACATAGAGCAAGATCTGTAAGGACTAGGATATGTAACCCACTAACACTATGCTCAAATCTCTGCATACCTAACTCGAAATTCCACACAACCATCTACTCGCTCAGCAAACAGCACACACTTCATCACACCGCAACAGCACACAAGGTCTCGCATCAGTCCGACTTTCACACCAAAGCTCAGCGCACCGTGAAAACCGAACTGAAGCCGCCAACAGCACACCACTTCTCTCACTTTCCTACTCCCTCTTCACCTGACTAACCCACCCCGCCTTCTTGTTTACAGATCTGTCTGAGTGCCTCGGGACCAATTCCGTTGGTGACGGTGCACGGTACAAATTCCTTTAACATTAACATATACTGGAGTGCGGAAATATGCAACACTCGCTTAAATCGGCAAACACACTTACTGGCACAGGTAGCATTGCATCGGGTTCAGCTTTGTGTCAACACTAGGATTATTTTAAAAAGGGGATTGCTGGCCAACACAAACCTGTAAAGGAGACAGTGTGGGTCCTGACAATATTCGTATTACTGCCAAAGCTTCTGAATGGTATTCCAGGGACATGTGGCTCTGGGCTGGTGGGATAGACTAGGGTCTGGGATAGGGATTTGAGGTGAGGAAGCATTGAAGAATAACTACAAAGGGCGCACACAACGTCGACCAGAAGATAAGGTAATGGGAGGTGAGGGGGTGAGGATATACAGCGGTTCAACAAGAGGAAATAGAGTGCTCTGCATCTGTAAACTGTGTCTGGATAGCATAGAACAATCTCTGCCATAAACTCTAGCACCTGCTGAGCAGGTCTGTGTTTAGCCTGCAGATCATCGCTGTCATTCTGGGGCAAAGTCAATCATTGGTGTGCAATAATATTACAATATGGAGAGTTCATGGCTGAAACGTACCTTTGAAAGCCTACGTGTATTGATTTATTTCTTGGCGAAAAACAGGGATGCCAATTTCGATATGAAATGATGCAGCATCAACCCCGGCAGGGTGCTTGCGCAATAGCACAAAGAAGAGGACAAAAGGTAAGCCAGTTTATGAGGGTGTGAACAAACAGGACACAGATCAGGAATAAAGCAAAGCACAGATCCAAAGTGTGTCTGGCATTGAGTGTGATAGGCTGTGAGGATAGCTGAGGGGCAACATGTTTCTCATGAATGCAAGACAACTCAGAGCAACACAGATTTGAATCCCGGTCCCGCACTTAGAGACTGATTTCTGGTATTAAGCACATTGCAAAATGTGAATTAATGGGCAGTAGGTTTGAATTGAGTGGGGAGAGTAGAGAGAAAGTGAGACAAGGCAGATCGGGGGAATGGAACCGGGAGGTTCAGGGCAGAGCAGGAATGAAGGGAACAAGATTGTGAGTAGACAGACAGAGATATTGAGGAGGGAAGACCATTGATAGCCCTGAACGCCAACTTGAAAAGGGATGGCTGTGCATGGAGAGCCAACCAGTATGCTTTCTGTAGAAGAGATGAGTGGGATTTGGTTAAGTTGTAGAGTACAGGTAGCTATGAGGAGGTCTTTGTCAAGAGCAGTGGTCTGCAAACTGGGGGGCAGGTCCAACTAGGGGGGCCTGCAGGATGTCTGGTGGGGGGTGCAGACTCTTTAAAAAGGTGACTTTAATATAAAAAAGGATTAAGGTGACTGCTTATTTTATAAAGTATTTGTATTAGCATTTTCAATTATAAAATGTACCGTCCCCCTGTTTTCCCCAAACACTCCCCCAGGCAGAGTTGCAATATCACTCTTCCCACTGCAAAGGTTAAACACCTTTTGTTCTTACTTACACAATGTTTAATATTCTCAGGTTATGAGGACACCATTACTGTACAAAGTCACCTTTTAAAAAGTCCAGGATCAATGCTTATTCTTGTTGAAATCTTACACATTGTCCTTTCAAAACCTTAATCAGGGGATTAAAAGATGGCATTATCTAAAATGTTCTAGGTGCCTTCTGATTCACAAACAGATGGTTTTTACAATGTGAGACAATGGAAAAAAGGCCAATGTGTCTAATAGAGGCAGGCACGGGGGGATGTGTAACGCATAGAAGGGCATATAGCCCTGTAACACATGAAACCCCAGTGGTTTTACAGTTCCTACAAGACTGGATTTCTTTTGGGTGGGTCTTATCATGACTTAAAACCCAATAGGCAGAGTTGAACACAATGAACAAACACTGGATTGCATATCAGAACATGACGGTTTTCTTAGCAGACTAAGAGGAGCTCTCTCATGCACTGATCAATTGCTTTAAGTCCATCCGGGTGCACTGCTTCGGAAGTCTGAAGGTGTTGTCAGATTCGCCAATGCCAAGACCTTATTTACCCTCTTCCTACCCTGGTTACACTTCAGAAGGGGAGATATGTCACTCTCTGGATGTAAGATCAGTGCTCATTTATCTGTCTAGCGCAGTCCAATTTGCAACACCGACAGCCTTGTTATCTCGTTTGGTTAGTCTGGCAAAGCTAGAAGCAAATCTTCTACCTCTCTTTGCAGGTGGGTTGGATCAGCACTCTGTGTGGCCTATTCTTTGGCTGATGTTGGTTTACCCCCATCAGAAACATTGCAGGGCAAATCCACATGGGTGAAATTCCATGTCATTTCACCCAAAAAAGTGACTGAGGTAATTTACTTCAAAGTGATTAACTCGACATTTTACTTCGATTTTTTAAATTTGTATTTGAGGGGTCTCCCTCTCCCACCAGTACCCTTAACCCAAACCCCTCCTCCCCCCTTTTACCCCATAACCCACAACAACATAAATATTTCGAAGTAATCTCTTTGAAGTAAATAACTTAGAAGTAATTTCCATCATTGAAACCACGGTATACCCTCGGGTGATGATGACTACCAGTAAAGGCAATTAGATAAGAACTGGGCCTGCAGTCTCCTATTTCATTATGGAAATTTCAGTTTGTAAGTTCTGGGCCAACATTCGATATGGTCGGCCTGAGGATGGTTCCCTTTTAAGTCTTACAGTGGGATATATGAGGAGGTGCACATGTAGTATGTTGTTCAGGGATAGGGAGAACCTGGTTTAGCGACATTGTATAGACATCGGCTTGCCTGGTCCGTGCAAGCCTTATACTTGTCCAAACTTGAAAAGAAAACCAGACTATGATCGTATCCAATCACCGGATCACTTGGCAAAGCTGTGCAGATAAACACTATATTCCCAACAAGGAATGTTTAATGAAAGTTTTTTCATAGCTACTTACTTAAATTGCAAATACCAGCACTGACTCAATTTACATTATACTTAAGGCTTCAAATATTACCCGTTTTAGAAAACACGGGGGGCTGGAGGGGTGTGCCTTGGGAGGAGCGGCTTTGCAGACTCTGCAACAAAAATGTGGAAACATCTCGCCACATTCTCACCCAAGGTAAAGCAGTCTTTCCTATGAGAAAAGTTACTTTAAATGTAATTCCTACCATATTGATCCGCTTTGGAGTATCATTTTTAGTGCCGAGTCGCTGGTGGCGATAACAGCTGCTCGTAATATATGGCTACTGGTGACAGCAAGTCTCGCTGAACATCCAAATTGCAACCTATAAATATCACTTTTATGAATTAGCATTTCATTACATTTCTAGAGTATAGTCTGTATTTGACTGATTTATATCGATTGTAATGTATTCTGTTTTTATAAGAAAGCTATTCTATTAATGATATTGGTTTACATTGTGCTGATGTATGTACATTTTTAAATACAGTGTAAAATGTTTGACAATGTTCAACCATATGCACTTAAATAAATAAATAAAAAGATTTTGGCTTCTTGGGCGGAGGCTCAGGGAGATTGCTAAATGGAGATTTGGGCGACTTCTACATGCTCCAGTCCTCACACGATTTTGCTCAGTGAAGACAGCACGCGCTGACAATCAAATACCCAGGATTTTGGGGCTGGTGTGGTAAAAGGAGCAAATCCGGGATTATTTTCTTTGGAGTTGGGATTTAATAAAATATCGCTGAGTGTGTTCTGTCTATGAATGGTTTTCAGATTTCCTTATGGTCCAAAAGCCATTATGCTTTGCCATGTCCGCAAAGAAAGGACTGAGAAAAGGAAGCGCGGCATTGACTCACTGATAATCTGCATTAGTCCCATTTCTACTCTTAATTGTCAGTCTTTTCACCCATCACTACTGCCCAGGCTTTCTATGATGGTATTCGCCCTTGAGGGTGTGTTTTCAAAAACAAGAGGACTGTGGGAATGGCCTAGCCTTACTCGGTTTCTCCAGAAGGCGGGGCCACTCGTCATGGTTTACGTGATTAAAAAAAACAATTTCAGTTTTAAAGCTTTGTTAAAGTGACTTTAGAACTAGTGAAAAAAAATCTGTAATCGATATAAAACCAGATTCTCTGAACTTTTTTGGGATCAAGTTGTGAGATGTGCTGGCGCATTTCATCACTTGCACTGAAGAAGCACAAATCACCAAGGGCATCCGAACATGCGCCGCGCATCATAGATGCGCTCATTGACCTGCCCCTTTTCACCCCGCGGCGCACTTCCCCAGGTCAGTGGTGCATCTGCACATTTAAAAATCAGATCTCTGCACAGCGGGAGGTGCAAATCATGACAGGGTCAGAAAAGACCACGTCAAGATTTTTTCTTTTCGTATGACCGCCGCGGTCTAAACGACAGCCATCACAGTTGCATTTCCATCCGCCAAACAGGGATGGAAATTTATATATATATATATATATTTGTATTCATAGAGATGGGCCCTTTAAAGGAAATTAGCACATTCTCTGCTCCCCCAATTTGCCCCATTAGGGTTACATGTAACAAATACCCACAAATTTAGCAGTTACAGTTCCAAAAACAACGATCTGTAATGCCGCCATACCGTGCTCACAATGACCCCACATACCAACACAAATGGCACGCATGTACCCACACTTCGTACAGGCATGAGCAACAAACAATTGCTGAGGAAAAAAGTAGTACACCAAGCCCGGGGAGGGTCTCTTGTGAGAGCCAACATGCACAAAAGCCCAAAATGAAAAAGTTAATTTGAAGACCCGATTCGCCCCGTCAATCGGCACTTCCATGCCTGAAGGTGGAGGAGTTGTGCTTGTGTTATTTTACGGTGGCTGTGGCGGAGTTATGGTTAAGGGGTTCGCAATTGCTGAATATGTGGCGTTATGTCGTTTTTCTTTGCAACTGTAACATCCCTAGAACAAAGTTTTATCAGCAAACATGCAGGGACGTCATTTGGGGGTCGCCAGGGGTCGCAACTGCGACCTCTGTGGTGTCCTTTGCGACCTCTGTGGTGTCCCTTGCGACCTCTACTAAAAAAAAAAATACATTTTTTTTTTTAAAAGTTATGCAAGCTCCTGGGCTGTGGCTCTTTACTTCTGGGGTGGCTGGCTTTCTTGTTCAGGCCCCTTAAAAAAAAAGACTTGAGGCACTCCTGTTCTTATTTTTCTTCTAACACTTTCAGCACTGACCCTAAATAAGAAAGAATAGGAATACCAAATAATGTGTCTTTCTGGAATTCTATACAGTAATTGCTGGCCTCATTAAATGTTTATTTCAGGCACACTTCAGGGGGTGAGTCACTGATTTAGTCTGTTCTTAAACGCCTCACTAAGCCTAAGCCGTTCATCCTTCTGAGCTCGATAAATGAGTACCAACACAGGTTGGGTGATATTGGGTGTATATTTTTTCTATATAAAGCGCTTAATGATGTGTTATTATATAGCACTTACGCTTATCATTTGGTCATGGACGTCTGCTTGCATAAACAGTCATTTGGTAATACGGGCCAATAAACACTGAACTTAATGATACATATGGCGATCCATTCTTGTATGAATGTACATCATATAGTGATATCATAACTATATTTTTCATAGTGTACAATGCTATGTGATGCCACTTCCTGTTTTGTCAACGGGTGAAATGTCGTGTTCCATCGCTACCCGCTATATCACTTTGGGGCAGGGTCTAATGACATCACTTCCTGTGACGTCATCAGGGGGTCAAGGGTCGGGTGATGTCACTTCCGCTACCTCTGGCATTTTGGTGAAATGACGTCCCTGCAAACATGTATATTGGAACACGTTTAGAGAGAGAACTTCGAGGGGGTTTCTGTCCTGGAGGCGGATGAGCTCTCAATTGTAAGGTCTGTGATGAGGTGGGATAGGCCTAGGAGTAATTCGGTGACTGGTAAGTATTCAGGGTATTTCACGCCCTCCCCCTTGCCAAACATCTGTCATCTCTCAGCCCATTCACACCTGTTGCCAACCCAGCCAGAGAAAACCATGATAAGGGCCACGCATCCGAGCAAAGCAATTAAAGAGAAAAACTGATAATAACTTATCTCAGAAAGTTCAAGAACACGGAATGTTCTTATACTGAGCAAAAACGAAGCTTCCAAAATGAAGGGCAGCGAGTCCTCGGGTGGGGTACGGCGATGAGATGGGAGGCAGTGCCGATCTGATGTGCTTTCTTGCCTTCTCCGTTCACCAACCCTTTTTCTTCCCATACATTGCTAATATTTTATTGATAAGATTGCTCTGCTTTAAAGTGTGTGCATTGCTGCCGGAGAAGTGTATTCTGGGTACTGGCTTTAGGACTGTGTGTAAAAATCGAAAGCAAGAAAGTGAGGGCTGAGATAGTCTGGCACTTGCGTGGCAAGTGGAACATTGGGAACATGTCACATCATCGTCCAGTTTATCAAGGCAGGAAAGGGCAGGGGTCCCGTACCCATGTTATAGCCATATAGACTGAGGGAGGAGTCATTATCACAGGATAATGGCCTGCCACCAATTTATTGTTCGAGTCAAAGCCTAGGGCCATAAGTTGGAGAAGGGTCATTATCCCAAGCGATAATTACCCCTCTCGAGGTCTATGAGGCTATTAGCACATGGTGGAAGGAGCAGTACATGCTTGGGAGTTTTTGTGGTAAAGTAAAAAAATGTTACTTTAAGAGTAATGCAAATAGACAAGATTAGTTAGTAAATTAAATATGGTTTTAGTTTGTACAATTCAAATAGCATGGTTGTCTTAATAAGTTAAGCATTCTAATTGCAACTTTGTTGAACTAAAACAGGTTTAATGTGAGCATCATGGGCGTAATTATAGGGGGGGCAGAGGTTTTTGTCCCCCCAACTTCTGTGGCATGCCTTTTTGCCCCTCACATCTTTTGGAGGGCGGGCAGGGGGGCCGCAAACATCAATTATGTAATTGGACAGCGTGAGCCCGGCTGGGGTGCTCAGCAAGGCTTGCGCTGTCTCATTACATAATGCAAAGATGTCTGGCAGCCGCACTACAACACATACAGGGCTGGGATGCCCTGCGTGGCTCAGTCCCTCACCCTGGCTGGCCTGACTCAAAGTCAGCAGCCAGGGTGCTGAACTGGGTGCTGCGGGGCCTGGCACCTGTGCTGTCACTCTAGCAGCAGCACTTCCGGGGGCCAGCAGCACAGAGCATTGCTTTCTGGCTTCATGTTCGTGCGACACGTGCGACACACAGACAGGAGCTAGGAAGCTCATTCAGCTTCCTGGTTTCTGTCTGGAGGCGTGTGAGTGCAAAGAGGTTAGGTCGGTGTAACATGAGAGTTGGTTGGGCGGTATATGAAAGCAGAGCAGTGGTACTTTAAAAAAAAAGAAAAAAAAAATGAATTGTGTTTTTGTATGTTTATTGGGGAGCTCTGTCCAAGCCCTCTGAGGCAAAATACATGCAAACTTCCTAATTATCATATGGATTGCACCAACAGAAGTGACTTCACAGAAAAGGACATTCCATCAGTCTTTGATACTTGGAGGCACCATGGAAGTGACTTTAGAAAAAGTTGCCATAAATGAGCCAAGTGACAAATAACTTTGTGGTGCAAAATACCTAAATTGCACTATTTTTATATGTGGAGCAACTCTATAGCAACTCTATAGTCATTAGGCGTTTTCATTATAATAGCATGATACATTATCATAAGCTTTGAAGTGAATCAGAATCACTTACAGAGCTGCAGATAAGGCGCAATGTGATTAAATAATTTGCACAGGATCACACACTTGGTTAAATGGTGAAAGTGGGATGTGGACAATTTAAGCAACCGTGCACATCTTTCCAGGCTTAGTTGATATAGATAATTATTAAAGTTTTGCTTTACAACATATAATAAAGATTGCCCATGCGACTAGCGCAGGAAGTCTTGATTCTATTAAAGACACGGAGGCGAGCATTATGCTTATCTTCTTTAATTACTGCTAACCACAGCTTTTTAAATCTTTCTTTGTTTTCATATATAACACTTTTTTTTATTTTATTTTTTTATAACTCGTATAAACAGAGAAAAGAAAAAATGAAAACATCATCGTCTTAATATGACAAAACTACATTTCCCATGAGGCTTCTCTGCCTGGTAGTCCCACAGCCTCTCTTTCACTGTCCAATCCGGCAATTCTTCCTGCTATAAGTCCCCGTTTCCCTGGGTCCCTTCCTCTTCTTTTGCAGCACACTAATTAACTGAACAAAGTCTAAAAGCCAACTGAATTATCGTAACTCCAAACAGAAATTGTCTTTTCTATCCTCGATAGCTTTGCCGTGCTCTAAATTCGCAGGACTGCTGCCTTCCATACACTAATCTCTGTTACTCTTTTGATCCTCTCCTACGCAAAAAGAGAAATGCGCATGTTAGGGAAGGGGAATACAGTTCGTCACATATCATAATCAAGTCTTTACGTACACAACTTTGAAACTGTTACAGCTCATGAGATAACACCCATCGCTGTATTCCATAGGGTGGGATAATGCTCGCCTCCGTGTCTTTAACAGAATCAAGACTTCCTGCGCTAGTCGCATGGGCAATCTTTATTCTATGACAAGACCGGAGGCGAGCATTATGCTTGTTCAAAGCTTTCTACCACAGCAGCTACTATATTGGATACTGGTTTGAAATAAAAAGTCTTAAAGACTGAGTCGCTCGGCCAGTCTGCTGCCTTCATGATCTCTTGCAGTGGATCTCCTACTGCAAAAGCCCGTGAAGCCATTGCTCCCCTGGTAGAATGAGCCCCAAATTTAGACGTGTCTATACCTGCCAATTCCATTATTTCCTTCACCCATCTAGCTATAGTAGCTGATGTGACTGCTTTGTATGGTTTTATATGCGCTATAAGCAATTGTTTCACTCCTTGTGGCCTAACCGCTGCTGTCGCTGCTTCATAACACTTTATGCAATCTGCCACACACAATTTCTCATTATTCGGCCAATATGGGTATGAGATCACTTTAGAATTGGTCTTTGTACGCTGCGCTATGGTAAAGGCTATCCCTTCTGGGTAATACATCTTTCTGTCTATTTCGAGTGCTTTAACGTCTGAAACTCTTCTACAAGACACTAGGCAAAGGAGTGTAGCTAATTTGCCTGAAAGCTGCTTTCCTGATAGAGAGTTGTTACTAGGCCATTGCTCGAACAGATGTATAATTTTTTGGACATCCCACAGTGATGAGTACTTGGGTCCGGGAGGTTTGCTCATCTTCACACCTTTCAGCAATCGGGACACCGCCGGGTGTTCCCCTATTGGTGCCCCGTCCACTAACTCGTGCCCCGCGGAGATTGCTGACCTATATACCCCTACAGTCCTGAAAGCTCTACCTGCTGAAGGGAGGCTGGCTAGGAAATTCCCTACTTGCACTACAGGTGCCGAAATGGGAGATATACTCCTCCTCCTGCACCATAGGTCCCAGGCTTGCCATGCGGAATTATAGCTCCTGATTGTAGATGGGGCCCATGATAGATTGATAAGTCTTGTAGCGTCTTCTGAAAGGCCTGGCAATCGCCATCTATGCCTGAAATTCTGCACGCTATCAGTGACAAGGATTGATTCTCTATCAGAGGATGAGGAACTCCTGCTGGATCGACTAGCAAGTCTGATATGTATGCAATCTTCTGTGGAAAATCCATAGAAAGTTCCATCAGAACTGGGAACCAAGCTTGCCACTTCCACTCTGGCGTCACTATCACTATTTGCGCCTTGTCTCTGCGCACTTTTGCTAGTACCCTCGCCAGCATCGCGAAGGGGGGAAAAGCGTAGTGCTTCTGTGACCCCAATGATGCATGAACGCGTCGGTGCCTTGGGCTTCCGGGTCTAGCCTCCAGCTGAAGTAGTTCGCCCGATGAGTGTTCAGTCTCGAGGCGAACAGGTCTGTGTAAAGGGGACCCCATTTTGCTTCCAGTCTCTCGAATATGTCCCTGTGTAGTTTCCAGTCGCTGTAATCCACTAGGTGTCGGGAGTTCCAGTCCGCCACTGAATTCAGGGCCCCTGGCAGATACTCTGCCTTCACTGTGATCTGTCTCCGTAGGCAGTCGTGCCAGAAATCTTTCGCTAATTCCGCTAACATCTTGGACCTGGTACCTCCCAGTTTGTTGATATATCTTACTGCAGATATATTGTCCATCCTGAGAAGTATGCTGTGTGCTTTGTCCCTGGTAAATGCTTTCACTGCGAAAGATCCCGCTAGTAACTCTAGACAACTGATATGAAGTTCTAATTCTTCTTTTGACCATCTTCCTCCTGTCTCTATCTCGCCACATCGCGCCCCCCCAGCCGGACCTGCTGGCATCTGACTCTATAACCAACTCTGGTACGTCGCCGAAAATGCCACGGCCGTTCCAGGCTTCCATATTGTGGAGCCACCAGATGAGCTCGGACTTGCTTTCTTCGTCTAAGGGCACTAGTCGATGGTATCTCCAGCCTTTCCTTAGGTATTTGATCTTCAGCCTCTGAAGAGCTCGATAATGTAACGGCCCGGGAAATACTGCTTGTATGGATGCTGCCAAAAGCCCTACTATCCTGGCTAGATAACGAAGAGAGATCAGCGGCTTCTTGAGCGCTGTCCTCAGATCTTTCTTGAAAGCCTTCATTTTCTGAGTTGGCAACTCCAATGTAGCTTTCTTTGTATCTAGGGTGAAGCCTAAGAACTCTAGTCGCCTGGTTGGCGCTAGCTCTGATTTGTCTCTGTTCACCAGGAATCCCAGATTGGAGATCAGCTCTATCGCCCAGTGGACCTGTTTTTGTAAGCGGTCTTTGTCTTCGGCCATGAATAGGATGTCGTCTAAGTAGACGATCATCCGCCATCCTTGTTCTCGAAGTGCTGTCGCAACGGGCCTCATGAGCTTGGTGAACGCCCATGGTGCGGATGCTAGACCGAACGGCAGGCATTTGAATTGCCAGAGCTCGCTTCCCCATCTGAATCTTAGGAAGTGTCGGAAAGGCGCTGCTATGGGCACGGTGAGATATGCGTCTTTCAGGTCCAGGCGCGCTAGCCAGTCTCCCTTCCTGAGCAAGTCTCCTAGTAGATGGATCCCTTCCATCTTGAAGTGTTTGTACACTAACCAGCTGTTGAGCTCCTTCAGATTAATCACTGGACGAACTTTGTCCTTGCGATGTACTAGGAAAATATTGCTCAGGAAGGAATGGGCGCTCTCGGTCGCTCTCTCTATCGCGTTCTTCTGTGCTAAAGCTTGGATCTCTGCTCCTAATAGTGCTTCTTCTGCTTGCGTCATTTGAATTCTGTGAGGAGGCCGATTCTGCAATGGATGATCTATGAACTCTAGCATAAAGCCTTGTACGGTCTGAAGGACCCACGCGTCTGACGATAACTCGCGCCAGTTGTGCAAATAGAGCGTTGTCCTGCTCCCCACAGGAGGATAGGTCCCTGCGCGTTCTCTCACCTGTATTGTTGTTCTGGTGTCGGTAATATCCGCGTCCCCGACGTTCCCGCGACCCTCGTCCTCTGTTCGGGAAGAAGGCGTCTTGTTGTCGGGTCTCCCAATATTGGGCTCTGGGGCCTTGCGCTCTTCTGTTATTGAAGCGGCCGGTCGAGCGGCCTCTATATCGACCGGCCCCAGAAATAACTCTTCCCGGAAACACCTTTCTGATGGAGGCCTGCGCCTTCTCCAGCGCCGTATATGTACCGACGAACCTGTTCATCTCCTTAACGAACGTATCACTGAACAGGAGACCTTGGGCACTTTCCCCGGCTTCATAGGACGCTAAGTCCCCAAGTTTGTTATCAATTTTCAACAGGGCTGATCTGCGTCGTTCCGAAGATATGGCGCAGTTTGCATTGCCTAGCATGCAGACTGCCCTCTGCGCCCAGCTTGCTAGGATGGATGGGTCGACTGGCTCCCCTGTATCTCTGGCCCTTTCGGCCAGGTCCATTATCTTTGCTATGGGGCCGGCTATGTCTAGCAGCTTGTCTTGGCATGTTTTCCATGCCCTATCCATACCTTTCCTGGTGTCTTTCCCTGCCTTCGTAATGAAGGTTAGCATTTTTGCGTCGAGCTCGGGTGTATCTGCAACTTTCCCAGTCAGCTCTGGCCTCGGACACTCAGCTTTGAGTCTGAATCTAATGTCTTTTTCCATAGGCTTCCTCATTTTTTGGGCCATGTACAGGGCTACTCTTGGAGAAGGCGTCCAGTCTGTCGATCTGGGGTGCCTTATGGTGTCCGGGTCAAACATGTCTGATATGTCCTCCTCATCCAGAAGGTCCTCCACACTGCTGGCTTTAGGATCGCCTGCACTCTTTTGCGAGACCACGCTCACTTTGCCTATGCTTTGAACATCCTCCTCTGGCTGTTCTTGATCTGAGTGCTCTGAGGATGACGAATAGGCATCCCCTATATTTTTCGCCCCTGGGGTAGGGGGTACGAGGTTGGGCAGGGCTGTCTTCGTCAGGAAGGCACTTTTAAGCCTGTTGAATGCATCAGCCACCTCTAGGGATTTATCCTTCCCTGTACTTTCTCCCGGGGGAGTAGAAGAGTGTTTTCTCTTCCAGGCCACTTTCTTCCCCTTCTCACCTTTTTGCTGAGGATTTTGTGTGGAGGTTCCTTCTCCGGGATCATCAAGCGTGCCAGCTTTTCTGCCCAGCATCTCTTCCAGGACTAATAGCCTGTCTTGTAGAGGCTTAACTCCTAGTGCTACGGCTTGAACTAATGAGTCGACCTAGCACTCTCTTGAAGCTTTGGGAGAGGTCTATATCTTCCTCCATGCATTCTGCTTCCTGGTCCAGTCCTCCTTCGCTCCCTTCACTCCAAGCCTCATTTCCCATGCTGTATGCCATGGTAATTATATGTGCAGTACAGGGGAAACTAGTGGGTTAAAGACGTAGCTCCTCTACAATGGTCACTGAAATTATTTATTATTATTATCTTTTATTTTTTATTTTGTATTTTTTTGTTTTTTTTTCTGGGATACCTCTGCTGTGCTAGGGCGAACCGCTAAGAAAATAGCGAAATTCGCGCTCCTAGGAACGAAATAAGGGCGGAGGACTGGCCGTACGTTTTCTCCGAACAAGCAAACGTTCCACTGAGGAGATTGTAAGTCGATGCGCATGCGCGCGCTTCACCTTGTTTCTAAGGTCGGTTGGGCTTACTCCGCGTATTATGCGAGCTCCATCAACGTTAGATGCATTGTCGTGCGGCCGGCTGCCTGAGCCCTAAAGCGAGTGTCAGATCACTCGCGGGCTCGGCAGGCGGCCGCTCTTAACTACGCTATGCTACTCGCGAGGTCAGCGCATATAAAGCTTCGCGCGAACGCTTTGCCGCTTGTTAGTTACACGCGCGCACAATTAAGAATAAGTAAAGTCCATTCTTGAAACGTTTCAACAGACAAAAATAGTATAATCAAGACTATCCATAATAAATGTCACTTATCTGTGGCTGCAGCAAAAAAGAAGAGGAAGGGACCCAGGGAAACGGGGACTTATAGCAGGAAGGATTGCCGGATTGGACAGTGAAAGAGAGGCTGTGGGACTACCAGGCAGAGAAGCCTCATGGGAAATGTAGTTTTGTCATATTAAGACGATGATGTTTTCATTTTTTCTTTTCTCTGTTTATACGAGTTATAAAAAAATAAAATAAAAAAAGTGTTATATATGAAAACAAAGAAAGATTTAAAAAGCTGTGGTTAGCAGTAATTAAAGAAGATAAGCATAATGCTCGCCTCCGGTCTTGTCATAGAATTATACATAGCAAGGCATTGTAAGAAAACCATATTACATAATAAACTAGCCTTTCATAGTAAACTAACCATACAATATATACATTGTCATAGAAATATGTTGAGCAATGGGAGTATGGCTTTAGTTTAATTCTCCCCATTCTGCATGCAAAGTCACAATAGCATCATGCAGATTAATGTGAGTCTAACAAATCCTCCTTGGATTTTAAAGCCATAGTCATTATTTCATAAAGCATGCAACATTATGCACCCTTCTCACTTCTGATCACTCCCTCTCATTCACATTTCTAAAGGGACAAAGGTCCCTGCTAATAGTGCCCCCCTCCCTCCCGTCAGTGCCTAATGGCTCATATTGTAATAGTCTTTTGATACAGAGCAATGTGAGGACCCTCTGCTGCCCGGAGCTCCTTGGGACATTGTCCTGCCAGCGGGACACCTCTACCATTCGGAACGGGTAAGGTGTCCTGCTGAGCAAGAATTGCTCAGCACACATTTTCCTGCCAGCTGAACTTTGCCGTTGCGCACCCTCTTTGAGGTGCCGAATGAGAGAGGTGTCCCAATGACAAATGTCCCGGTCTGGCTCTTAAAAGAGCTCCGGGGAGAGGGCAGCTTGACCACCCCCTTGCGACTCGCCATTTGAACATAGGAAAACATGCCTACATTTTAATCAGTCAGAATCTTGTAGAAAAAAATCTATCAGCACGTAAGTATATAAGGTGCTGTGCAGACCTCCAGTTTGGAGATATATGGCATTAAAAATCTATACCAATTATACTTGGTCACCCACTGCACTGCATTAACCAATGGTTTCTGCCTTTGAATGAAAGGAAAAATCAGGCAAATTGCTGACATTCCAGTGAATCTGGTCCTTTGCGGCCATGGCTTTATAGTTCAGCTAGGTCAAGTCATCAAAGCCCAACATTTCAGGTATCAGGGTGTGATAAAGTCTGGTCTGCTCAATGGACGTTGCTTCCATGTGTTATTGTAACTGTACACGTAACTGTACACATAAATGTTGTGTGCACACAGTGTATGTCAGTCAAGGTGCTGGGTGCATTTTTGTGTGAGTGAGAGTGTGAATGATAAATAATGCATTGTTTGTATGTTCTAGTGGAATTAAGTTTGAGAATGTTATGTTGTGTCACTGGGTGCATGGCAGGCCGGCTGAAGATGTGTGGGGGCCCAATTGAATTTTAAAGATACGCCACCAGTCTTATGAAAGTTGAGTGTCAGCAATGGACTCTTGTGGTGTAATAGTTTAGTGTTATCCCTCAGGGATTTAGGTTGTTTGACCGACATACAAAATCACGGCAGAATTAACCGTAGTCATTTTTTCTGCGAATATGTTTTTACCTCGGTACAAACAAAAAAAACATGTTCCCTCAAGCCACCAGTACACCCATAAGCCCCCCATTTACCTTTTCTCCATTCGCTGCCTCTCCTGTAACCTGCAGCATCAGATCCATCCCTTTAACGCGGGTCGGATCTGACGCTGGAGGGTCCCATTTCTTCTTTTTTTTGTTGGGAAGCGGGGGACACCCGTGCAACTGCCAAAGCCAAAAATACCGAACATGGGTTGATGGGGCACACCTGCAACCACTGCTCTACATGTTCGGTATCTTCGGTTTCAAACTAATGGGGATGACCGAATTCGGTCAAATCTACCATTCGTCCAATTTATTTTTAACAATTTGGCCAAAATGATCCCTCAGAGCAACCATCCGCCCTCCCTTCACCCCACTCCTTTCCTTCAGTTGTCATGTCCCCCACAACATTTTCAGCAAAGTTACTCCACTGGTGAGCATGCTTTCAGTGTCATGCAAAAGTAAATGGTTTCTGTATAAACGTGAAAACATTTCCCATTGTTTTTGCTTATTTTTGTATGTTAAATAGCATGTTGTGTCAAAAAGAAAGCGTTCCCCCCAGGGAGGAAGTGTCTTGTTTAAAAAGAACTTGCTTAGAAAATGTAAGGTAAGTATGAATGTATGGAAACGAATGTTGGAAAAGGTTGGAATGTATGTATGGAAAACGTTGGAATCAGTCGGTTTCAGTCAGAGTTTGATTTCCGACTGACATGCGGCACGGCTTGACATTGGAGGTCCTTTCCTCTGATTGCCTAGGCACCTGTGTGTGTTGTCCAAGAGTGCAGGCAGTGTATGGCCCGGCAGAGCACAGTCAGTGAAAGTGGTGAAGGGCCCGCAGAGAAAAGTAGTGACTGGCAGTGGTTGTGAGCCGCGTGCCCAGCAGAGGTCAGCTGAATACTGCACAGCTTTATCCCAAAACCAGCCATCTTGTGAACCTGGGTAGCCGGTGAGCCACATACTCAGATTGACATATAGTTGAGGCGTGAGGCGAGCTTGTGCAAATCAAGTCAACTCGGGGAGAATGTCAATGCTGAGTGCACACATTATTTAAATCTTGTGCAAATGGGGGAACACTCATGTCGAGTGTTTAAAATTATCCTAAGCCTAAAAGCCTAAAGCACATTCCCAAAGCAATCATTTTAGTGTTTTTCACGAATTTAGAAATTGTACCTTTATAGACACACTGTTACCGAGAGAGGAGTGTTTCTCCACTTTTGATATTGCCCGCTGCCTTTTAATCATCGCATGTAGCCACTGGCATAAACTACACATGCCGAGTGGCGAGAGGTGAGAGGCGTGGTTTTGAGGTGGCCCAACAGAGGTCTTAAAAGTTGGGATTATCCCCCATTTGCAAAACCACACGTAACAACAAATACCAAATACTACAAAAAGACAGAGGTAAAGTTATAATTACTTTAGCACCTTTTGCATTGGAAGCAGCACTCTTATTCAAAAAGTGTTTTGCAACTATCCTTAATAAATATGAAAAATAAACAGACATTGAGTAAACAACCACTACCAGGGGCATATCCTTTGAGGAGCCAAATTACACATTATACATTCCCCTCACAGAAAATGAAATTAAAACTACGCACTATTAAGATGGCAATCAAGTCTTCAAACACTATAATTCCACTTGGGATTACCAAGGTAATCAAAAGTGCAGCAGGCCAGGAAAATGGAGCCAGCAAAGTTGGAAAAAGCAAGATCACTGGCTTCTTCTCTCCAGACAGCTGCTGTTACAAGAGAGACTTGTGATGAAAGGTGCTTACCAAACGCAGCCAGCTCACCCTTATGGACAACAACTCTCTGTTAAATTTGTGCTTAGACTTATGATGCAAATCTCTGGGTGGTGAGATAGACACTGAACAAAAAGAGTCTATTAACATCATTGGTACCAACTTGTCTGCAAGTCTTGATCTAGAACGCCTGTCCAATGAAATTGAGCTGGAAACTAGCAGCACTATCACAAGAACCTTTTTTCAAATTAACAACTGGACTCATTACGTAACTGCTTTTAATCCCAGTCTAAACACAGAGGCTTTACGGTTGTTGCCATATTTGGTTTATGTTCGACTTTAGTGCACGAACAACAGGCCATCAAACATATACTAGCGAAACTAGTCGATATCATATTGACCAATACTGCAAGACCAGTCCCTGGACCACCATCTTCCCTGCAAGACAGGGAGATTGCAAACCCACCCGCCGGGTATATTGTGGACTCAAGTATGTTAAACACACCACCCTCATTGTACATACAATCTCAGACACAGGCCAGTGCATAGCAAATGCAATGGGTGAGGAAATGAGTTTTCTTGGGCAGAAGTCTTTACACACATCATTTATCACACTTAAAACAAAGCAAGACGGCCCCAATACCAAATCTAGGCAAAACTGCAAAGAACAAGTAAAATGGGAGATATAAAACCCAGAAGGGGTTCACTTCAACTCGCCCGGCAAACTCTGTCAGCCTAGCTGAAACTGAAAATAGGAAAAAGGACAAGGAAAAAACACACCCTGAAAAGTCCAAGGCTCAAACGCAGCAGTCCTGACTTATTGACAACTGTCCCAAAAGCAGGGACTCGGGACAAATGGCTACAGGTGCCAGACTACTCTTCAGCATGGTTTTACCATCTGTGGGATGTTTTTACCCATGCATCCAAGCCCTACCATAAAGCTGTGCAGTACTGGCATGGAAAACATCATGATGGCCAGAACTCCCCAGAGAGTGCACAGGGAAAACATGAAGAATAGGCTGCCACCCATAATTGCCTATCTTATGAGCACAGGAGGGCACCGCCTAAAACCACCATTGGGCTACACACACAGTAGCCTGAAACTATTGGGAATGCAATGCTGATTGCCAAAAGCAACCCAGAACTGTGGGGAATTAATTTTCTTAATGTCAAAAATGGATGCAGTACCGGTGCTCACCACTATCAGAAAGCCGGCGTTTTAAAACCACCAGACTTTTGTGTAAAACTGAACAAATGAACCGAAACCATGCCAAGGAAAGACTTGCTAAGAGGTGGCTACAATGTAAAACTATATTCTGAAATGACTTGAAGGAAGTAATTATTTAATGTATATATAAAAGATAGCTGCATGTAAGTTGGATTTGAATGTAGAAAACTGGGAACTAAAGTGACATTTAGCTGATTTCTGCCTGGCAACTACCCCCGACAGGAGTTGAACTGGCTCAACAACTCTTCCCAGGCCTGGCTGCATCCTGTTGGCCCCACCAAAAGGAGATCACATGGCCCTGTTGATTGAAAGGGGAGTGGCAGCTGGGGCCTGCAGGGAACTGAACAATGGGCCTTCTTTGGCTCAGGCAAATGTTATATTGGGGGGGGTCGTAAAATGGCTTCCTCTTGGGAGAAACTGGGAGGGGCAGTGCCTGTGAGAGCCAGCTGACCTTGGGGGAAGTGGATAAACCAGTTATTTCACCATGTGATGTGGGAAGCCACACCCCTTTTTGACCAGGGCATAATTTTAAAAAGATAGATAACTCATAGTGCGGACTGGTCAAAATTATATAAATAATATCATTATTCTTGAGATTTTTCTGTGCACATTTTAAAAGGTGTTAGGACCCTGTGGGATGTTCTTGGGGATAGTAGCGGAAAAAAGGCTGTTACTCCAAATGTATGCATGTTATAAATCTGACACTTTATCATCTGAAACCCATATCCCTGGTGCACATTTGTGTAAAATCTGGAAAGGTTTAGAGGTCGTTATCTGGATGAAAAGGGGAGAATTCTGTCATCAGTGGACACAACATCGTACAAAGACAGGGATCGGATGGTTTGGTGCTACAGAAAATATGTTAACTGGACCTATAATATGAGAAAAATGGTACATAGATAAATATGTATTTGGATCAGAAATAGATTGTGTGCAATTTGACAAGGGGAGGTTCCTCTGACCATAAAACTGACAGCATCACTCTGACACTCCATTTCTTCCCCCCCCAATCAAGGGAGAGAGGAAAGCTTGGCTAATGATAAGTGAGAGGGGCAGGCTTAGCTAGGCCCAGGCACACACCCATTTTCAAAACACATAACAAGGGCCACTGAAACACAGGTAGGACATTCACTTTCCACTTTCTTGCGGGACGCTTTGCCGGGAGATTCCAGACTAAAAATCCATCAACCTCCAGAGACCAGAGATCCAGAGAGACCAGAGATCCAGAGAGACCAGAGATCCAGAGACCAGAGATCCAGAGAGACCAGAACTGTGCAGTGCTGAGAGCAGAACGAGAGACCAGACCGCTGTGAGCAGAACCGCCAGAAGTCCCGTCCAACCTGACCAGACCTTGACGGCTTATTTCAAAAATATAGTGTGAGTACTCACTGTGCCAAAACCAATCTCTTAGTTTAAAATAATCCAATCCAAACTATTTTAGCGTATTAGAACTGCCTCCTAGAATCGTGTCATTCTGTCATCTTTTAAAATGAAAACTGTCATCTGTCATTCTGAGCTTTAAAATTTCAAATCCGAAAAACTACTTTCACGAAATCGTCCGTATCTCCGGAACCGTTTGTGCTAGGAACGAGATTTAACTTTCATCTTAAAGCTAAGATTCTAGGCTTTCCAACTGTCATGATCTCTGCTTCCAAAAGGTCAGGGTTTTCCCAACTCCCTTGGAAGCAGATCCATAACCCAGGTTCCGAGTGCCAACCAGTCCCAATTGGGACCTTTTGGACCCAGCCCTGGCGCCAGTGGCACCAGGCTCATAAATATGCCCAGTCCCAGCGCTGGAAGCGCCGGGCTCATAATGCTTGGGTGGACTTACCTGCAGCAGACCATGCTGCTTACTTGCCTGCCAGTTGAGCCTCTGATCCTCTTCTGTTTGGAACTACTTTTCCTGTTGGGTGGGGCAGGAGCCACTCCCTAGATTCAGAACACTGGAACTCTTCTGGAAAGCAGGAACTCTTTTCTTACCTAGGCGTGGCTGTGGAAGGAGACACCTCAGCACTACAGGGGGCTATTTAAACCACACCCGATGGATGAATCTTGCTTTGCGTTATTCTGCATCCTCTGCAGCAGAACGCTCATCGTGTCTTCTGCATCTGATCCTGGGCCTAAGGAAAAAGGCTTACCCTCCTGAATCCAGTCTTCAGCAACACCGCGCTGCATTCCGGCATCTGAAAGACAAAGGCTTACCTACTCTTCGTGCGCTCCGGAGGTCTTCACACTGCATTCCGGCATCTGAAAGACAAAAGCTTACCAACTCTTTGCACGCTCCGGAGGCCTTCGGCGCTGCATCCCGCATCTGAAAGACAAAACAAGGTGCGTTTAAAGACATTGGGGAACTTTAATACTCACGTGCCATTACTCCTTTCCACATCTAACCCAGTGGGTATTCCGGCACCCTGCAGCCGCTCCGAACTTGTACCTGCAAAATAAAAAGACAGTTAGAGCGCATCGTGAAGCAGGCAACAAGCGCTTACTTACGTGCTTCCAGGCGCTTCTATTCATCACATGGGCTCCATCTTCAACTCACTTCAGCCCGTCATACGCCATCGCCGGAACCCTGCAAAACAAGAGACATCATTACTAAAGACTTTAAAGACATTAGAATTACTCGAAACTTACCGTTCGTGCAGTAAACGACGGACAGCAGTCCTCTGAAGTCAAGAGGCCTGCTCCCCTTATTCAGTGAAGAAACTGGTTACAGCACCCTGCCCCGAGGCAGATGGAGAGCACAGCGTTCACTTACCTAAGGTGAGAGCGTTAACCTTTGGGGTTCTACAGGAGAAGAGAAAGGGAAGAAGAGAGAGACATTCAATAACCCAGTTCCTTAATCCCATATTTTCTATCTGCAGACATCTTACCCTTCGAGTCAGACATAAAGTGCACAGAGGTCCAGCCCAAAGAGCCAGCCGTGTGTTACACATCACCTTTGAAGATACGGTACACGCCCAGTCAAGACCGGCGCCTCTACGGGAATCAGGTGAGCGTTACAGAACGCAAAGCCTACCACAAAACTCCCGTCCAGGCGCTATGGAAACCTCGGATACCGACCAGCTAGCCCAGTTACTTGGGGAACTAAGGGCAGAAGTGCATGCAGCCCGTCAGGAAACGAACGCTCTAAGAAGGGAACTGATTATCTCCAAGGAGCGAACAGATGATCTTGCTAGACAATTGCTACAGTCACAAGCCGGACAGACCCCGTTACCCGCATCTGGGGGAAATCTTCCTTCTACATCCTCTATGAATCCAGTGCAGATCAACCTACCTGGGAATGTACCTCTGGCTCCGCCCGAACGATTTTCTGGTGACCCAAAGAGGTTTGCAGTATTTATCAATCAGTGCCGGTTCCATTTCTTATGCCGGCCAGCAGCCTTTCCAACTGATCAAGCTAAAGTAGCTTTCGTGCTTTCGTACCTTAGTGGCAATGCGGCAGACTGGTCGATCCCTCTAGTAAATCAAGATGATCCGGTCCTCCATGATTTTCAAGCTTTTCAGCTCAGTATGGAAAAACTGTTCGCAAGACATTCACGGGCAGGCCTTGGACAATGAGCTTCTTTCGTTGCGACAAGTTAATCAAGACCTTTTGGCTTATATTGCGTCTTTCAACAGACTGATAGTGGAAACTCAATGGCCTGAGGACAAAAGGATTACGCTGTTTTATAGAGGTCTACGTGGAGAGCTCAAAGATGTGTTAGCCCAAGTAGTGAATCCCCCACAAGATTGTTCGGACTATATAGACTTAGTCGTTCAAATAGATCACAGACTGCAGAACAGGAAGGCCGATCGTTCCAAGTTTGATGCTCGAGTATTTTCCAAACCGCCAACTCCTTCCAAAGGAGTAGACTCCGGGGAACCCATGCAAATAGGGGGTCTGAAAGGTCCTTTAACACACAAGGAGCGGGAAAGGAGAAAACAGTTGCAATTATGCCTCTATTGCAGAAACTCAGGGCACTTTCTTCGAGACTGTCCGGTGAAACCTGCCAAGAAGGCAGTAGGAGCTGCAGTTACCAAAGTTACAAACTCTGAGCAGGGAAACGACCTCGCCCGACAAGAATAGAGGTCCTCTTGCCGAGCGTGAAAACCAGTTCCATGACCTCGCATTTCGTGATACCTATGGTCCTCATTAGCCCTGATAATCCGGATCAATTACATGCAATTGAAGCTTACGTCGACAGCGGTGCCATCGGCAATTATGTGGATCATGAAATGGTTTTGAGGATGAATCTAACTCTTTGTCCCAAGGCTGTAAAGGACGTCATTACTACGGTGGATGGTACGGAGATAGCCTCCGGGCCAGTAACGCATACCACTCAAGAGGTGACGCTAGTAAGTCAAGATGGACACCATGAGAAGATCGTGTTCGATGTGATCAAGGCCCCTCAGTTTCAGATTATTCTAGGAATACCTTGGTTAGAGAAACACAATCCTCTGATCGATTGGCGAGCAAGAACAGTCCAGTTTCCAGAATGTGTCTCTACTTGTCACCCTCCACCTGGTGTTGCACTGGCAGCAATTTCTTCAGAGACTCCCCAGTTACCTCCCGAATACCTAGAATACCAAGATGTTTTCCGGAAGGATCAGGCTAACTCTCTACCTCCTCATAGGTCTTATGACTGCCAGATAGACCTGATACCTGGATCTACTCCTCCTTGTAGTAGAATTTATGCCCTCACCGAGCCTGAGAACCTTCACCTTCGACAATACCTGGATCAATACCTGGCAAATGGGTTTATTCGTCCTTCCAAGTCCCCTACTTCTTCAGCTTTGTTCTTCGTTCCAAAAAAGGAAGGAGACCTTAGAACTTGTATAGATTATCGCTCCCTGAACCAGATCACCGTTAAGAATAGATATCCGTTACCTTTGATCCCTGAACTCCTGGACCAAGTCAGAAAAGCATGCATATATACAAAGCTGGATCTTAGAGGAGCTTACCACTTGGTGCGAGTAAAAGAGGGCGATGAATGGAAGACGGCCTTCCGCACCAAGTATGGGCTATTTGAATATCAGGTCATGCCCTTCGGACTTTGCAATGCCCTGGCCGCCTTTCAATATTTTATGAACGATGTCCTCAGAGAGCTCATAGATGTGTGTGTTGTTGTTTACATTGACGACATCCTCGTTTATTCTTCATCGGAATCTGAACATCGGAAACACGTGAAAATGGTCCTCGAAAGATTGCGTCAACACAAACTTTTCGCTAAGTTGGAAAAATGTGTTTTCAACGTGACTGAAGTTGAATTCTTGGGATTCATAATATCACCTGGTGGAGTGCGTATGGATTCAAAGAAGGTCGATGCAGTTCTCAAATGGCCATCACCATCCTCCGTAAAAGGTGTGCAAAGCATGTTAGGCTTCGCTAACTTTTACCGCAGGTTTATCCCCGAATTCTCTCGAATAGTCCAGCCCATCACTGCCTTGTTAAAGAAAAACAAACCTTTTGAATGGTCTACCGAGGCGGAACAAGGTTTCCAAGATTTGAAGACTAAATTTATCTCTGCACCAATCTTAAAACACCCTCGCCCCGAACTCCCCTACATCGTGCAAACTGATGCTTCAAGCCTTGCCATGGGGGCAGTTCTATCACAAAAGGACCCGGTAACCAATCAGTTGCATCCCGTGGCATTTTGGTCCCACAAATTCTCGCCTCCTGAAATCAATTACACGATTACTGACAAGGAACTTCTGGCTATCAAGTCTGCCTTTAAGGTTTGGCGGCATTATCTGCTGGGGGCCCGACACACCGTTACTGTGATTACGGATCACCGAAACCTGCAATATTTGAAAACCGCAAAAGCCCAATCCTCTAGACAACTCCGTTGGGCATTATTCTTTGCCGAGTTTGACTTCATAATTACCTATCGACCTGGTACAAAGAACGGTAAAGCTGATGCCCTTTCTCGGATGGGAGTGGAAGAACACTTGATCAACCCTACACCTGTACCAATCATTCCCGAACAAAGAATTCTGGGTGTAATCGCCACAGAATCCATAGAGGAAGTTAAGGATAAAGCCAGGCAACTTGTAATTCCAGCAGACATACAGAATTGGCATCTGCAGGGAAAGGACTTTGCAGTAAAGGACAACTTATTGTATTTCCAAGAACGATTATACCTACCCAGCACAGATTTACAGAAAAAAGTAATCTCTTGTTATTACGATTCTTTAATGGAAGGACATCCCGGTATGGCCAAGACCTCAGAAAAGATCAAGCGCTACTTCTGGTGGCCGTCTTGGAAAAAAGATATCAGAGACTTTATAATGTCCTGTGGAGTATGCGCCCAAAACAAGAGTCAAAAGGAAAGACCAGCAGGCCTCTTACGCCCTATTGACATCCCACCTCGCCCTTGGCATACGCTTTCTATGGACTTCATCACCGATCTACCTCCATGCTCCGGATACAATACGATTCTAGTAATCGTGGACTTATTCTCCAAGATGGCGCATTTCATTCCACTCAAAGGCTTGCCAACAGCAGCAACTCTGGCCCGAGAATTTCTCGAAAACATCGTCCGACTGCACGGTTTTCCTTCGGTTCTAATTTCGGATCGAGGTAGTCAATTTATTTCTCATTTTTGGCGAAGTTGCTGTCGGTCGGCTCAAATTGATGTGAGACTATCGACCAGTCACCACCCTCAGACCGACGGACAAACCGAGAGGACCAATCAAACTCTGGAACAGTATTTACGCTGCATGCTGCAACAAACTGAAAAAACTTGGAAAGACATCCTTTGGATAGCCGAATATGCCTACAATAACTCTGTCCATTCGGGAACTGGGAAAACCCCGTTTTTTCTTTTGTACGGCAGTCACCCTCGAACCTCGGAGTTGGATCCCCTCCAAGATCTTGAAACACCAGCAGTAGACTACCTGCATTCTACAATCACCCAAGCCTTTAAGGAAGCTGTTTCTCACCTTCAAAGGGCTAAAGAACAATACAAGAAAGGAGCAGATCAACATCGGAAGGAAGCCCCTCAATATCAAGTAGGGGATCAAGTCTGGTTATCCACCAAATATCTACCTCTAAACCCAGTAGCGGTCAAGTTGGACTTGCCCCCGCACATGAAGATACATCCGGTCTTCCACGTCTCTCTATTAAAACCCGTGCAACCTCAAACCCGACTAACTAAATCTCCAAAACCTATCCTAGTTGATGGAGAACTCGAGTTTGAAGTCAAAAGCATTCTGGACTCCAAGATCTCCAAATCTAAACTATTTTACCTAATTGACTGGAAAGGCTACGGCCCCCAAGAGAGATCCTGGGAACCTGCTGAATATGTCCACGCTCCTCGCCTAATCAAAAGATTTCACCGAACATTTCCTGACAAGCCAAAACCCCCGGAGAAGCCTGGTTTGGGAGGGGCCTTGAGGGGGGGTACTGTCATGATCTCTGCTTCCAAAAGGTCAGGGTTTTCCCAACTCCCTTGGAAGCAGATCCATAACCCAGGTTCCGAGTGCCAACCAGTCCCAATTGGGACCTTTTGGACCCAGTCCTGGCGCCAGTGGCACCAGGCTCATAAATATGCCCAGTCCCAGCGCTGGAAGCGCCGGGCTCATAATGCTTGGGTGGACTTACCTGCAGCAGACCATGCTGCTTACTTGCCTGCCAGTTGAGCCTCTGATCCTCTTCTGTTTGGAACTACTTTTCCTGTTGGGTGGGGCAGGAGCCACTCCCTAGATTCAGAACACTGGAACTCTTCTGGAAAGCAGGAACTCTTTTCTTACCTAGGCGTGGCTGTGGAAGGAGACACCTAAGCACTACAGGAGGCTATTTAAACCACACCCGATGGATGAATCTTGCTTTGCGTTATTCTGCATCCTCTGCAGCAGAACGCTCATCGTGTCTTCTGCATCTGATCCTGGGCCTAAGGAAAAAGGCTTACCATCCTGAATCCAGACTTCAGCAACACCGCGCTGCATTCCGGCATCTGAAAGACAAAGGCTTACCTACTCTTCGTGCGCTCCAGAGGTCTTCACACTGCATTCCGGCATCTGAAAGACAAAAGCTTACCAACTCTTCGC
Organism: Ambystoma mexicanum; assembly: GCF_040938575.1. Taxonomy (NCBI): domain Eukaryota; kingdom Metazoa; phylum Chordata; class Amphibia; order Caudata; family Ambystomatidae; genus Ambystoma; species Ambystoma mexicanum. The sequence continues at coordinate 1,232,978,260 of NC_090932.1, read as the reverse complement.
ACGCTCCGGAGGCCTTCGGCGCTGCATCCCGCATCTGAAAGACAAAACAAGGTGCGTTTAAAGACATTGGGGAACTTTAATACCCACGTGCCATTACTCCTTTCCACATCTAACCCAGTGGGTATTTCGGCACCCTGCAGCCGCTCCGAACTTGTACCTGCAAAATAAAAAGACAGTTAGAGCGCATCGTGAAGCAGGCAACAAGCGCTTACTTACGTGCTTCCAGGCGCTTCTATTCATCACATGGGCTCCATCTTCAACTCACTTCAGCCCGTCATACGCCATCGCCGGAACCCTGCAAAACAAGAGACATCATTACTAAAGACTTTAAAGACATTAGAATTACTCGAAACTTACCGTTCGTGCAGTAAATGACGGACAGCAGTCCTCTGAAGTCAAGAGGCCTGCTCCCCTTATCCAGTGAAGAAACTGGTTACAGCACCCTGCCCCGAGGCAGATGGAGAGCACAGCGTTCACTTACCTAAGGTGAGAGCGTTAACCTTTGGGGTTCTACAGGAGAAGAGAAAGGGAAGAAGAGAGAGACATTCAATAACCCAGTTCCTTAATCCCATATTTTCTATCTGCAGACATCTTACCCTTCGAGTCAGACATACAGTGCACAGAGGTCCACCCCAAAGAGCCAGCCGTGTGTTACACATCACCTTTGAAGATACGGTATACGCCCAGTCAAGACCGGCGCCTCTACGGGAATCAGGTGAGCGTTACACCAACAAACCTAGAACTGACTTCCTACTCCTTATAGCGCCTCCGTAATTATGCTCGACGCGCGCGAGTAAATTTGCAGCGATTTGACATTTTGTACAATTTCAGCCACGTGTAAAAATCAGCAGCTTCTTGCTTTCCTTTGCTAAAATTTGTTTTAACCTGCTGGTTACACATAGAGCATTGCTAAAGTGAGCCTGAACTAATATAAACTAGATATCACCCACCTTGAACCTCTAGAGGGAATTAAAAGCATTTTTAGCACATTTCTCACTTCATTGTCATCACATTCAAAGCATTTTGGGCCTGTGTTTCAAACCTCTACCTGTTTTCCTCTAAGCTTGCTGGGGGGGAACTGCATTTCGTATTGTATTTGATTGCATGCCGGAGAACTGTGTGCTCCTCTTTCCCTCCTTCCATTTCTTACATTGCATGGGGGGGGGGAGTGAATTGCCAGAGAAAAAGTGATTATATTCTCTTTTGCTAAAATCATATCAAGTTATTTCCGTACTGCATTTTATTCCTCATTGCTTTTCCCTTGAAACCATAAAAGTATTTTCGCTGCCTTATCCATCCTATACCAACTCCTTATTGATTGTAAAGAACTGTGCTACTGTAGGGTTACCTATTGCTGATTACTGCTCATATTCACAAGTGTGCTATCCATTATCAATTTATTTATAGATGTGTGATATATATATATATATATATATATTGTTTAAATTTTCAAATAAACCTTTTAAGTTTGCAAAACAAGCCTACTTCTTGGCTCAGTGGGGTCAAGGAGGATTCTAAGAGAGGGGTGTTATACAAGGGTTCATCATCCAGATTATAACTTGCCATAAAAATATATAAATAAGGGCTTCCCTTGGGCATCCCAGACAAGGCACTGACTTAGTGGGATTGCTTGATTGGAGTCACTTACACATCAACCATACCCTTTCAGCCCCGGCTGGAAAATCTAGTGGCTGTTACGCATGCACCCACATCGGTGATCAAAACAAGCAATGCGGAAACACAATAGGAAAGTGGAAATCGCAGCTAGTGAAGCAAGTCTTCACATTAGTCTTAATAAATTAACCAAGGGCCCTCCATGCTTACAGTCTGTAAACTGTCCATTTGAGGCTGGCAAACAAAGTCGTCAGCATTGTTCTACAGGTACTGATGCTGATAAACCACTGCACACTCGACCATCAAGCCACGTTCTGCGTATTATTGAAAGATGGCCCACAGACGCAAGCCCTTTATTGAATCAGGAAAATGTAATACGATTTTTTCACCAATATCTGAATTGAGGATTGTGACTACGAATGACATTGTTACCATAGTATTACCGTACATTTTCAGTCCAAGCAATTGGGCAACAGTGACATTTGTATCGCCGGTGGTCGTAGCACATGTAGTGGCATCGGTTGACCAAATAAGGAAATTTGGCTACGAACTACAGCAACAGCCGCCACAGGCCAAACGAGCGAGTCCTCCCTTTACACTATGCAGAAGCGAAGAGAAAAAGAGCTATTGGTCTTATAACAATTTACAGCATGCAAATAAGCAACTTGCACCTAGACCTTATTATTCAGACAAAACAGACGAAGGACATTGGTGCAGCAAGTGTAATGTTACTGATGAATGTGCAAATCGACAGAAGTATTTTGTCATCTTTGCTTTTAGTGTCATGGAACACCAGAGGGTATAACTCTTTCTTAGTGCAACCTGGGGCGTGGAGGGCTATATGCTCCTGTGATATATTCCTTTTGCAGGAAACCTGGTTAACGTCCTCTTTTGTTCTCAACGGTTGCCATGTTTTTTACAGAATTAACCTGTAAATCCAGCAAGGGTCGACAAAAAGTAGGTCTTTTCATAGGTTTAAAAGTTTGTTTGGATGCTGCCAGCTATGATATAGGTACAGCCAACACAAATTGCATGGCAGTAGCGATTACAAAATGTCCCACGACAAACACAACACCCTTGTTCTCAACATCTATGATCCCCCAGACAGTGTTCTGACCGCAGCATTGCTTATCCAGGTAAATGAGATGTTTGAAAATTAGGAGGCATTCACTGGTGGAATAAACGTTATATTGGTTGGAGAGCTAAACGCTCATTGCGTTGGTATAGCTGATGAAATAAGGTTGCAACGTGGGGAAGATGTTCTCAATAAACATAGCTTGGGATTGCTTAGGAAAGGACGTAAATGGTCTGATATGCTCCTGAATTTTGGCCTTGAACCTTTGGTGCCAGCAGTCAAAGGTATAGGGCATGATTCATGGCAGCATTTTATAATGGCGCAATCCCATAGGAAAACATTCTGTGAATCAGGCCCCTGGTGTTCTAACTCCAGAGATGCGGCCCAGTGCTCTGGATCTCACTAATACATAAATGTACAGTATTTGAAGCCAGGATTGGAACCCATATTTCCAGTTTGTAAAATGAGCAATTAAGGAAGAAGAGGCGGGGGAAGAAGACTACTCCACTCGGAGAGTCATTTGTCGACCTTGAAAGGATGAAAGGAGGAGCCAGGCATCAGACATTCGATCCTGTGACTACGAGGAACTTTACAGATTTCTGTGCTAGGAAAATTAATGCAATGAACTATTGTGCCGGCTGAATTGCACATTATTTTGATTATATTTTACAGAAGTCAATGAATGCTGTGTACCTGCCTAGCGTTTTGAACATTAAACAGAAGACTAGGATGGACTCGAACGTCGTATGGGCTGTTTTGTGTGATATTCAAAACTCCGAATTGTAGTGCTAAGCACAATTAGCAATAATTACACACGGCGCGTGTATATGCGTTTCTTATCACCTGGAATGTAGCGCCAAGAACATGGAGCATATGTTCTCAGCAGCAGTGCCAGCGCCAGGTCTGCCAGCGCCCTGTGAGAGTTTTGTGCACCCTTCACCCCCCTGTCCTGCACAAATGCAGGGCAGCAGAAGGCTTAGTTCTGTTGTTCTAGTATCATCCGAGCTACAGAATTGAGCCCCCTGCGGTTCTTGTAAAGTGTGTTTAAGGGCGCCCTGCCACCAGCTCAGTGTCACGTAAAGAGCGCCTATTAAGGAATCATGCCTCCTGGGGACGGAGGCCTGCTCAGCAGTACCAGGGTAAAATGCGTAGCGCCAAGAGGCCCTGCTCTGCTTATTGAGATGTGGAGGGATGGATGTGGTTGTTTTTGTCAGAGGCTTCGTTTAATAAGGGATACACGAATGGGGGGGCTGAAGGTTATGGCTGGGGATCTCCCACCCAGAAAGTAGAAATGCGCAACTGTGTGGCATTTCTCTCGCACATGTACACGCGATCCGGGGGTGCAGAGCTGGGGGCAGCACTGCGCTGCTGTTAAAAGGTGCCAGCCCGGAAGTGGGCTGCCCACCCTCTGCACGGAGCTCCGCTTCTCTCAGCCAGGTCCGCGCTTAAAATACCAATCGGATGTGTGGCCTGAGTAACTGGCCCTTCGTCCTTAGCTTAGCTCACTATGTTGGGTGCATAGCGTGGTGGGTTCTACGGTGAAATACTGAATTAAAATGACGAGCTTGAAAAGGTCGAGTTGTTTGGTCAAATTTCAAAAATGCCTTCTCATTTTTTTGCATTGTTAATAAAAGTGTGAGGGGAGAGGCCTCTGAACCCCCGCCACCACCCCCCCACACACACACCCCTTTCTTATTTCTTTATTTTATTCCCATAACCCCCCCCCCCATCTATTTTTTTCTTAAGAAGTGTACACAAACGAAAAAAAACGAAAATGTTGATTTTAAAAAACTTGTTCGGCCTCCTTATTTCGTAATTCGTTTTTGTGGGGGGTTACCAATGGGGTGTCGGTTAGGACAGGGACCCTTGATCGGGAAGCTCGCACTGATCGATATACTGCAATGCCCTCAACATGATGCATACGGGCGGGGTGGGGGGGGGTCATGACCTCCCATGAACCTCGCCACACCCCCATTCTTTGGCTTGCCCCGCATAATGCGTTAGACGGACGGCATAGTTAATGGGCTGATACGAGCTCGTCCCTAAAGCCGTAAGAATCCCTAAACTGAACAGCTGTGGAGCGGAGCCCCCGGCTATGATAATCCAGCGAGCCCCGCCCCCGTGGGGAAAGAGCAGGGAGCCAGCCCTGGCACCGGCAGCCTCCATGGTCTCTGGTGCAGGGCAGGCACAAGGCAGGCAGTGTGAGCAAGGGCCGCCGCTGCTGCTTCGCCCCCTGAGGCTGGAGGGACTATGAGCGGCCTAGAGGAGAGGCGATGGAGGAGTCATCCGTCAGAGCCTGTAATGAAAAGTGATTGGGGTGTGCGACATGTATTACTCAATAAAAGTCATTACAGCCCCTCCTGGGGACAGAGGCCTGTCCCTCTGCAAACCCTGACAAATGCATCGCACGTGTGTCCTCGCCCTACTCGTCCTTCCACTCCCGTTTCTTTTTCTCTCTCTTAGCAGTTCTCTCCCTTCAGCACTCGCATTCCTGCCATTATCTCTCCACCATGCTCTCGCTCTCTCTTCAGATAACCCCTTCCCATACACTTCCTCGCTCCTCCCCGTGTTCCACTTCTCTCTGGCCCAGTCCATTTCTCCCGTCCTCAAGGCCCACTCTGGCTCTCCTGAGCTCCATGATCGCTCCCCTCCTCTGCTTCTTCGCTTTCCATGCACCCAGCTACCCATGCTTCTTTTCTGCTTTTCCCTAGTCCCCAGTTTCTGCTCCCCCATCCCTTCCTGGTATGCTCTCCTTCCTCTAGGTCAAGGGTCTGTAACCTGTGGCTCTGCAGATGTTTTGGACTATGCCTGCCATGATCCCTCATCATTGACTAAACTGGCTAAATGCTGATGGGAGTTGTAGTGCAGAACATCTGGGGTGCCAAAGTTGCAGACCCCTGTGTATCCTTCGTCCATCACCCTTCCTAATCCCGTCTTCCCTCCCCACTTCCTCTCTCCCCCACTTGCACCCCCGTCTGATCGCTGACTGTGCCCTTCTTGCCCCCGGATCTGCTCCCCAGCCCATGTCTCAGCTGTTGCCACTTGCTTCTTCTCTCTGCCCCTTTCACTCCCTTTCTTGCTTCTCTTAGTCAGCTGTGTCTGCGTATGCCCCATGAATGACATGTGTGCGAGAAATGCCGATTATGGTATATATTTGAACAGCTATGGGTGACATTTGTAGAAGACGTGTTGCTTTAAATGGGCCGGTCCTAGCCGTCCATCAGTACCTGCACTTCTTATTTTTGGCAAAATGAGTACGTACACTTTATTCATTGTACTTATTTATTCTGTTCTCCCCCTTCCACGCACTTTCCACCTTTTCCATGCATTCGCGCGTTCTCAATGTCACTGGTCCTAGTAAGAGTGTTGCTTTTGCTCTCCCTTGTTCCCCTCCCTTTACTTGGCCGCGCTCTTAAACACTTGTGCATGAGCGCGATATAAATAAAATATCATATCACTTTGCAAAGCTTAGGGGAGAGTACCAGTAGTCAACTTTGGTGCTCAGTGAAAATAAAATAATGGTACTTCACATAGCCTGAATTACGGACTAAACTCCAGCAGCCTTTGCTGGAGTAGCCGCACGGTCTCCCTCCTCCTTGCCTCCCCTCCCACAGTGTCCATAATTTCTTCCTTAGGACCCATCATTCATACCAAAAGGAGAGCCAAAAGCTCCAGATCTGCCATCGCACCAGGCAGGGGGCATCATTTCATTAACAGAGCTCTACCCGTTACCCACGGGGTTCATTGAAAGCTTTCATGTTTGTTTGTTTATTTTTTTATTTGATAATGCACACCAAACCCTAAGGTAGCTGGGCGCAGCAGTTACACGAATATTTGAAGCTCAGTTACAACATACAAGGCAAGTACATACAATAAACAATTACAGTGCAGGTAGGAAGGTACAGTGCAAAGTAGGCTCGATCGTGTAATACACATGGAGACACGTAGAGCATCCTAATGTCAGGAATGCAAATGAGTAAAGGTGAGTGATTGATTTACTTGTGGCACCCCTGCATGGGCAGCACCTCAAGGAAGCCTGCCTGAGCAATTCCTTGCTTTAATGTTTTTGTTATTAGCAGTGCCTTTTCTAATTTGTAAAGATGTACGTGTTTGAATAGTGATGGAACGTTTCCAACTGAAAGCCCACAAACAGCTACGGTTAACAACCAAATATGTTCCTTTTTATACGACAATGAAAGTGAACAACAATAAAACTCCCCCTTTTTATAGCTTACTGCAAACAAGTCTGTTTTAGAAAGGATATTCACATTATAACACCATCGGTGCGCCCACGCACCATACAACTCTCTCTCTCTACTGACTTGAACTGTGGTTCCCGAGGGCGTTCAACCTACCAGCGCTTTGAGGTCATACCAATGACATAAGGCGCTATGTAAATGCCAAGTAACATAACATATAACACCATGCGTAAACAACAAAGTGGAAGTTTGTGTGAATGAATCCCAGCTTCACTGCTTAACCCAAGTATGTGATCCTTGGCAAATAATTTAATATGCCTGCTCCTTACAGTAAAATAGTGGTCGTTTTAAAGCCTGCCAACTGGTGTACACTACAAAACTGTTGCAAAACAGGCCAAAATCAGCCTGATTGATGAGGGTCTTTAAGAGATTACTGCATTAGGTTGACAGGATTAAATGTAAAGTTAGTGACCTAACAGTAAACTGTTAAACTGAGATTTTGGTTATAATCACTAAGATGTTTTAGCAGCCCAGGCTCAGAAAACATTACAGACTTAGAGTGAAAGAGGGTGCGAGAACATGACTGAAGTGGGACTGTGGGGACAAAGGGAAATCCAAATGCACACAAATAGCGAATGAGTTCTGAAGAGTGAGACAAATGTAGAACTATGTAAATGGTTTGGGACTCACAGTGTGAGATCAACGATTAATTGACATGGGCCAAAGAGCCTCGCCTGGGCCCGTGGGCGAGGGTCATTTTAAGAGCCTTTTGGGGCTGAGCCCAGGCCTACTTAAAGCCTAGATTGGTGAGTACCTGCGCTTCTTTTTTTCCATTTAAAGCACTGGTTCGAGTGTGTGTATGCAATGTGTTTTAAATGTATCAATGTCAGATGTCGTGAAAAGTGGCACCATAAGGTAATAGCCAATACTGATATACCACACAGTGGTGCAATGAAAACCTGCAGAATCTGACAATCCCTAGGAAACAGGTGTACAGTGACAAAAACAAAAAAAAAACAACAATCCTTCTCACGTATAGTTGAAACAGGCCACTCCGATAAACCACACTCATGTAGCATTAAAATTAATAAACTCATCGAGCACAAGGGTAAAGGCAAAAAGTACTATTCACACTCTGCCTCTGCAGAGGCTGCCAGTCAATACTTCCTTTAGAGAACTGGGTCACGAGGGAAGTCCTCATGATTGTTCCATGGCACCCCTCCTGGGAGCATGGTAGCTCCCAGGATGTTGTAATGGGTCATGCGGCAGTAGCCACGTGACTAACTTAATAAAAGAGGCGAGCCGTTTCCGGCTCGTCAGTCAGACCAACAAAGGCTCCGGTGTAGTTGTTGTCCGGCACAATGCTGGTGCCACACCGCGTGCTGTGGGCCAAAGGACGGGGCCCAGCACGAGGACGGTGACCCTGCTGGGCAACACCATCCCCGAAGGCTATCGCCGCCATGTGATCATGGCTACATGGGCGACCCCGTCCTGGGAGCCCCCAGAGCCGTGGCCTCTGTGTGCCCCCCAGCAACGTGGATCGCTCCAGTACCCTGGAGCGGGTGGGGTGACTCCCACTCATGTGTCCGCAGCGTGAGCGCCGCACCGAGGGACCGTGTCCGGTGCTCCCGACACGTACAGGGGCCTGCCCGGTGGTCCAGGGCAGGCCCACAACAATGAGGATAGCCTTACGTTTGCTCACCATAGACACCAAGAGACCATAAAAACGATGAATGATTTGCAAATACCACATAATCAAACATAAGGCTGCCTCTTCCTGTGAGCCTATGCATGCATTGTGTGAGATCCTGAAGGTGAACCTCTCTGCAGTGTGTAACAGGATATAGAGGAGGAGGTGGGCCCGAGCAAGACGGCGTAATCATGAGAAAATGAGGCCCAGCCCCTTCCTGCACCCCGAGGCTCCCAGGCTAGCTAGCAATCCCCATGATTTGCTCCACAGACGAGCTTGGCTCTTAGGCTTCACGTAGGCACCCTGCAACTGAAGCAGCCCCAGACTCAAATCCAGGCCACAACCATAAACTGCCCAAACGGGTACACATGTCACTTGGTTTGCATACATATTTCTGTTAGGTTGAGTACTTTGACAGATGAAATGAGCAGATATCCGTGTGCATTACTTATTCAGAAGGGTTTCCCCGCTTATATCAACATTACAGGCATGTTTTAAAAATAAAATGATGTGGTAATTCTCCTGTTCCGAGAATGCCCTTCGCTTTTTTGCAAATCGCCAGGTCTCTAGTCTCTGCTGCAGGTGCCCATTTTGCACTTAACTTATTCCTTGAGGAGATCAGGTAAACCTGGGCTGGGGCTCCGCCTCTCAGCCCTGCCCACATCAATGGTCCCCTCCTTCCACCAGCTACCGGCAAGAACAAGGGGGTTCCCAAAGTACATTTGGCCAATTTGCAGCAGTGGATTGATGCCACGAAGACGGATGTCTGCTAAGTTTCAAAATGTTCCTGGAAAATGGGACAGAAGAATAAGGAATGAAAGAGGGTGCAAGGAGGCTGACGGAAAGAAAAAAAACAAAACATATGGATAGCTGGAGTGGAGTAAAGCATGTCGAGGGATGAGGAAAGGGAGAACGAAGAAGAACAGAAGCCAGAAAAGCTGGCATGCATGGAACGAACCAAAGAAGACCGAGTGGGGACAAGCGAAATAAGCGGCAATGATGAGTAGACAGAAGGACAGAACAAGGGCAAGAAAGAAGGGAGAAAGACACATGCGAAGGAGAAAGGCCAGGGCAGAGGCAATGTGGCAAATACAAAGCAGAGGAGGGAACATAAGATGGCGGGAAGAGGAGGGAGATTGAAAGGATGGGGACACCGGAATTTTGGACTCAGCGAGAGAGGAATAATATTGCCAGGAAAGAGACTTGGAGCAGTCAAGAAGGGCAAAGAGTTAAATGTGAGAGAGACAGAGAGGGAGAAATAAGACAGTGACTGAAATAAAAAGATGCTTGAAAGGGAAGGTTGGGAAGAAGAGGTTAAACGTGGCCAAAGTGGGAAGCACAAAGACACAGATGTTGTAAAGAAAAGGGAAATGAAAATAAGGATAGGAAGGGGTTGGCGAGAAGATAAGTTTGCAAAGGCGACAGAAGAGTGGAGCGGAAAGAAACCCGAGAGGGAAAAAAAGAGGGGAGAGAAACCAGTAAGGGTTAGGTGAAGGTGAAGGTGACCGAGAAACCCGAGAAGAGAGGTTGAGAAAGAGGATGACCCCTCATGACGGATACTGAAGAAGCCCTGCGGTAGTGCGTGCAATAATAATGACTCAAGGCTGGAGCCTCACTCCGGGGCCCTTTTGCTCCCTTCTCTCGCTGACATAGGTTTCCATATGCTAATCGCTTTTATGAAATGCATGCCTTCTTTAATAAAAGTGCATTTGAATAATGTATTACTCTTTTATTAAAACTGAAAATCCAGCCGATGTTCTTCACGCTGACCAGGCTGCATCTCTGCACTGAGGCTGTCAAACAAGCAAGGTCGCCTCACGGCTCCATCATGGTATTCACTGCACACCGCCATGGCACCGGATCACCTGGCAGGGCTGGGCAGAGCGATGGTGGACCCAGTGCCCCTCGCCTGCCATCTTCACCGCAGGACACTCTGCTGCCCCAGCACACCCAGGTTGGCAATAGTGCTTCCATTAGGGGGGGGAGGGTTGGGGGAGTAGGGGACGCTGACGGTTCTGACAATGAGCTACTGACAAAGTCTCCAGATTGTGTGATCAAAATGTGCAAATGGGCTGGCAGGTTAGGTGGGATCCTTCTACACCTCTCCCTCAGCCGTTGAGGCGACTCCCACAGTCCCAGCCTACTCTCTGTACTCATCAGTACATTATGCCAAATCACTAGAGGAAGGGTATCCCTACTGCCTGGTCTGTCCCCGTCTCAGGGAGGGCCTAGAGGCAGTGGCTTCATCTCGCCAACTCCCTCAAAGACTTCCTATGTGACCTAGTGGGGCAGTCTGGTTGACCTGGTGCCCTTCTCTTGAAGGCGTTCTCAATCCTTCCCTCACTCGCCTGCTCCCCCTCCTCTCGACCCTCCTCTCTGTGTCTCTCTCTTCACACTCTGTCTCCTGGTCTTAGCTATCTTTCTCCCTCTTACACCCTCCAACTGAAATCTCCCCTCTCCATATAAACTTTCCTGCTCTTACTGGCCTCTTCCCCCATTTCCTGTCTTAACTTTTGAAGTTGCCTCTTCCCTATTTTTATACTCCATTTCCTGGTTTTACTGCTCTTCCCAGATCACACCTCCCAACACCACCCCTGTCTCTACTGTCATCTACCGTACTGTCTCACTTCTTTCTCTCTCTCGAAACTCTCTTTTACACATAGCTACTCAACCCCTTTCCCTGCTCTCCATCCACACCTTCAATCACTTTCACACACACACTGCCAAATTGATACCACTCTATCTATCCCAGCATCATACCTTCACTCTCTCCACATAGTCCAAAAGACTCCCCCTGCTGCATCCTCCTCTCTGGTATCTTGGTCTCTTCCCAGCTCAGGGAACCTCACCCAAGGGCCTCTCACACTCAACTGCTAGCTTTATGAAACCATCTCCATAATGCCTAGATGCTCTGCCCATCTCCCATTGGTTACCCAAGTCAGCTGCTCCTCTGGGACAATCTCGGCGCTTACCCCTTGAGGGCTGAGACTTTCCCCTAGAAGTCTTCCTAAAGCCCTTCTGCCCCACCCTCTGTCCAGATGCCATTTTCTTCTAGCCAGTCATGCGGTCAGAGTTGATGTTTGTTCTCTGGCTCTGTCCCTGAAGTCACTGTTCAAACAGGGGTTTGGGAGTGTTCCTGGGTGTCCCCTATTCCTATGCAGCCCCTTTCCAGTTTCAGTTCGGCTTCCACTGCCCTACTTCTCCCCTGTAGCCCATCTGGGGTTTGTAGGGTGGGTGTATGGTATCCCCCATTCCGCTTCTGAAGGGGAAACCCCAGTCCATTCCCATTTGAATAACCAGTCTGTGCCTCCTGTTCTGTGGCAGGTCTTGTCCGTAGGGCCGAACTGCACATTGTGGCACCCGTTCTTCTCGACTTTGTGCTGCATCCCGGTATCCATGATCCATGCTAGTTTTGTGAGGAATCTAGTGCATGCTGGTCATCATATTCTCTGAAAGAATAGAAAACTAGACTTGGTCAGGACAGAGAAGCATTGGGTCAGAGAAAGGGGCAGAAATGTGTATGCACAGCTCCCACCATGCCGGAGGACAGGGGTTCTCAACACCCCCCACTTCCTTGACAGGGTTATTTCCATGACCCTGTCACAGGGTGGTCACAGTGTTCACGGCTTCCCTTCTCCACCTTAGAACACTCTGCTGCCCTGAGTTCAGTGATGGAGAAACCATCGCCTGCTGCTTCCCTTTAAACACTTTGCTACCTCCAGGTCAACACTTCACTACTTTCAGTGCCTTCAGTTGCTTCAATGCTTTATCTTGGGGCATTCTGCTGTCCCACGGTAATTGTAAGGAATTTGACCATCCGCACAGGGAGAGTGCACTCGCCTGGGCTTTTTGATTTTTTAATCTATGAAAATGAATGATGGGAGACCAACTTCCGAGAAATTAGTGCAGCCATTACGCACCCATTTCATCTGATTCCCGCACCAAACACATAGTCACCTGTACTCTGGGAAGACACAGCCTACAGGCCCCGTCTTCCACTGTCATATTCACGTGGAATATGACAGCTCAGGGTGCATCAAAGCATTCCAAGAAGGGGGAAGGCACATCTTCAGCTTGAAGATAGTTCCCACCCCTCTGTATATAAGGCAGTAAATGCATGTCTGGGCCCACTATTTAACATAGGCAAACCCCTGCAGAGATGACCCCTTTCCGAGGGGAGAAGTATGTGGTTTGGGGGAGACAGGAAGTTTGATCCCAGCACATACCTCAAGGGAAAACCTGTGCTTTAATCAAGAGTCACAGAGGGCTCAGTTAACCAGAGAGACACTTTGATCTACAAAAGACAGGAAGATGAGTGGGACTTAGAAAAAATGTTGTCACCCCCTTGTCTGTCCAGTGGCAGACCACTCTGGCCCTGGCCTCATGCATTACAGAAGATTGTTGGTGGGGGGCCCAGGATTGGTTCGTTATGGTGGGCTTAGCCTACACCATTCGCGGGGCCCCATTTGGCCTTAAAAGTGGGCTGAACCCCTCACTTAACAGATCTGAAGACTTTTTACGGAGGAAGAAGGATTCATTTGGACTGGAGCTGAAGGTACAGTCTACATTACATCTTCGGCCAGTGATGAAGGCCAGGAGTTCCAAGAGGGAAGCAAGATCCCTTCCCAAAACATCTCCCAGGGAACAGAGGGAGATACCAGACTCAGATGACCCATCCAGCAGATCCAGAACCAGTACCCAGCCAGCACACAGTGTGCCCTGTTAGGTTCCAACAGCAAGCTTCCTAGGTGGGAAGTGACAGAGAGTCTCTGGACAAAGGACAAGGCCGTTGCCTGCTAACAGCCTCCGGAGCTTTTGGCCATCTGCCTTGAAAGGACACACGCCCTGTGAAGAAGCTAGGAGGAGTGCCACACAAGCATCATCCAGTGTCCATCTTTTTCAGGACCATATCGAGACAGTCGAGTCCTCCAACCGCATCCAGCTGCACCGCTGACTGTTGTCACGCCACAGTCACCAGAGCCGTCTGAGACACCTTGACCAGTATTCCAGATCTGCCAACCAGCACAGAGACAAAGATTCTTGTCCCTGACCCACCGCGCCGGACAGCCTGCAGACCTCTGTCCAGCCTCGCTTGCCGACCTGCTTGCCGACTGGTACCCGCAGCTGTCTCCCGCCACTAACTCTGTCTCAAGGGCTGCGAAGCACCCTGGAACCGCCTCAACACTGTTGAGCACAAAATCTCTTTAGCACCAGGTACATTGTGGTTCTGTGAAGGCCCCTAGAGAAAGTTACAGCCCTTTACCCCTTTGGTGCTGGAACCAAATAATCTTGAACTATAAGACTGATTACTTTACCAACTACCCTCCTGCCAGCATCCAGAGTGCATCGCTTTCCTTCATGAAACTCTGTCCTCTGTGCTCCTTTACAGTGTGGGTTGTAATTGTAGTGTGCTAGAACTGTTTGTTGTAGTAATAATAAAGTAGATATTTGTTATACAACCTTGTCTGGACAGTCCATTTTATCATTGGGTAATAATTGCATTTTTGCTGTGTTGCAACTAACCAATGATCCACGACCTTGCAGAGAAGCTGTAAAGGAGGCCCCAGACATGACCTGCACCCCTGCCCCTGATTTTGAGCTACTAAGAGGGTACTCACCAAGTTATGTGACGTCTGAGGAGCAAACAAACCGACAGAGAGCCGCACTGGGACTCTGCCCTGTGTACATAAGATCTGTACCGGTTGAAGCAACCATAACTCGACAACCCTGGGCAGCACTGTACCCTATCAGAAAGCCATTCCAGCAGCTGATACGAAATGAGGAATACCTACACACGGTCCACGAAGAGACCCCAAAAGCCGTAATGGAAAGCCAGTGGAAATGACACAAGGGCCTGAACAGACTCATGAAGGAGCAAACGTGGCTATTGAAGACAAGAACGCCAGTGCAAGTAACTACGAAAATAAATGATATGTACACAGAGAAGAGACAATGTTAAAAAGTAAGGAAATGGTGCTATGAGACAAGATGGAAGCAACCGTCCTGTTAAAAGTGTGTAAATAGGCTTGAAACGCAAGATGCTAAGAAATCGATACTGCTTGCAATGCTTAGTAGAAGATAGAGCGGCAAGCGCCAATCATATATCTACCTCAAAAAGGCACATTATACAAGTACGACTCCATTTTGTAAAAGCAGAAAGGTACCCAGGCGGCTAGAGGCCTGACAGGCCAAGTTTCGAAACCCAGCCAAAGGCAGGAGAAGGAGCGGAATCGAAACTTAGCAAAGAGCGACTCATGCTTAGGAAATCGAGGTCAACCAGAGAAGGGGAGGAGAGCATGAGTTCACGAGACTCCAACTACAGAGCATACCAGCCCGTCCGTGAAGGTCAAGATAAGAGAGGCCCATGCAGGTGGCTAGTCTGACACATAATTAAATGCACAAAAGGCTAGAAACTGAAGCAGATTCACAGTGAACCAACACATGATCAGCCAGGCGCAAAGAGGTACCACCGCCTGATGTCATCCAGAACCCGAGGATGCCATAACTTTTCCTGATAAGAGGCTACAGTTCCGAGGCCATACCCAGCCAACTAATTGACACATAGCCCTAAAACACTGATTGATGGAAAGGAGGAAGGGTGAATCCTGGGGCACTAGGCACCTGGGTGTCTAATCTGCATGCTGCTAATTAAAGTGGAGATTTATGTTTAGGGGTGTACCTTACCCAATCACAATGGACCATCTAACCTAGGGTCCTATATACACTGTACCCAATGAGACGTCGTACTTGTAGTGACGTCAATCACGTGTGATGTAGAGGGATGGGCGTAGACGCCCACCCGATAAGAGTTATCCAATCCACATGCTTTATTTCTATATGCAGATATAGCACCTATACTTAAGTTACCTTTCCTAACCAATTATATTGCATGATGATTTTTTATAGAACTTAGACGTCAGTGATGACGATTTTTTCCTATAAGAATTGCTGTTCTACCAAAGTTCGTGGAAGTCGGAGCGAGACCGGTGATCGCACTACAGCTGATTCCCATTTGTTTCCCTGTTTTGTGTATGTATGTATCATTAAACGGACTTCCCTTTGCCAAACTACTGAGTCCTCGTTATTGAGTCGTGTCGGAGTAAGTGAATCCTGCACCCCCACTCCTTGCATGGTGCAGCTATCTTGTCTTACAAGTTCTAGAGAGTGAGTGCTGACCTATGGGCTCGTCAGTGATTTCCTCCCCTCGTGAACAAAGCCTGTTCCGTCCACGTTACCAAAATTGGACTTGTATTCCAATCTGTTCAGATCCCTTCTGGTGTACTAGAGGTGTGCTGTTGATTGATGATTTAGAAAACGATTTTCATTACTGGACCACTGGTGCCCCAGAAGTCACAGTCGTAGAGGGTGAACACACTGCCCTCGTACTAGCTCCATTATGCAGGCACCTGGCTGTGCTAAAGTCAGCGAGGGAGAACACAATGTGCCTTGCTGCCCTTTTCAATTCAGAACAATTTGCTACCATGAAGTCACAGTGGATGGACCGTGGCCAGTGCTTCTTTTCGCCTCCCTCGAACACTCTACTGTGCTGAGGTCACTGATGGAGAGAATATGGGCCACTGCTTCCCTTGGAAGACTTCGCTGCATTCAGGTGAATGAGGTGGATCAGTGCTTCTAGCTGCTTCATTGATCTACCTCAGGTGTACAGCGATGTCTGGTGTGGAATCAGTGCCCCATGCTGGTCTTCCCTCAAGGCTCTTTACTGCCAACAGGTCAGGGTAGTAGTAGTCCCGCTTGCTTGCATTCTCCTGCTCACGGTCCTCTTCTCGCAGTAGGGGATGGGAGGGAGACACCTTCCTCGGCTTCTTCTCTGGGCATTCCATTATCTTCAGATCACTGGGGATGGACTCAGTGACTGTGTTGTGCCGGCATTCTGGGAACCTTGCAGTAGTCAAATGCCCCCACTGCCCTAACAGTACTCTGCTGTCCTTGGGGTCACTGGAGTGAATGGGGCTTTTCCCTGCCTCCTTTCTAGGGGTGCTCAGGTGTCCACAGGTCACGGAGGGCTCCGAATGTGGCTCCTGTTTCCTATTCAAGGGCACTCTGTTGTCCTGTAGGTTCATGATGGACTCAGAGACTGTTACATGTATTCTCTATGTTGAGTCACTGTCACAATCCTCCGTTACTCAAGGGCAGCAAAGTCACTGTGGCCCCACTAACAAAGGGATACTGGGGAACTCCAAGGGCCACAGTGAGCCACTCACTCCATGTTATTTCCCTTGGTGGTAGTAAATGGATAAGGATTTCTGGGACCTCGTAGAGTCTTCCCAGGGCTAAGAAAATGAGGCCTAGAGCACATGCACATCCAAAAAAATTCCAACAGGGGCTCTGTAGACCGGGTTCACACCTCAGATGCAAACAGGTGGCAGGGCAGAGAAACAAACACATGCCACGTAGTTTAAACTTGGTCTGCAGGTTTGCACACAGAGCAGGATCCCCAGGAGCCCAGCGTTATGTGCTTCAAATGGGCTAAATCTGATATGAATCCTGGACTGGTCATTAGAATAAAAAACAATACAGCACAGCCAGGAATTGGGTGTTTGTACTTGGTGCACAACCGCAAACCATATCTCAGTCAACTTTGTTCACTCAGCAAGAGGAGAGCCAATTGATAACAAACCAGGCCGGAGGAATGCCGACATGGAGCACCAGCACAGGAGCTCCTATTGATTCTAAAAAGGTGGACCGGAGCTAGAAGGTCCAGACTAGGAGGGTCACCCTGGGACAGAGTCAATGACCAGAAGGTGGTCCCCTCTAGGAAACTATATCTAGGTGACCTGCTGGGAATCCAATCTAAGGCAGAAGGCCTGCTGAGGACCTGGGGAGAGAAGCTTGAAGGTAGCAAACATCGTGGTAGAAAGGTTGCTATACAGACTAAGGGGACATATTCCTTAAAGGTTGTTGAAGTGAGCCAGTGCTACGATATCCACTAAATGATGCTGAGTGATTACTTGTCCATATAAACGCCAAGAATGGCAGATCAAGCAGTGTGTCTCGAAGACTAGAAAAACAATATAAAACAAATGAAAGGGTGGGGGTTCAGACTAGGGTGGTAGTGAGCAGGCCATCAATCTGACCCAACAGCCTAGAGGAGTACTCATGTTGGGGGGCATTCCTATAAACATGTACCCACAATGGGTGGGGTGCGGTAGGAATACCTGCCAGGGTTGTCCTGGGGGGTGGCGGGGAGCATTCAGGCCTATGTGACTCCTAGGTCAGGAGGGGGAACTTTGCACCTGCACACCAAAGGTTCTGGAGGGCATAAAAAATCCAACAACTGCAAGAGGTCATCTAATGGACCACGAGCTGTGACCAGCATCTCGGATGAGTAGGCTCATCAAGACTAAACGGGGACACAAGGATACTAAAACTCAATGACAATAGGTCTAACTGATGGACACCGTCCTGACATGGAGCTCTCGGGAACCTTGCATTGTAGAGTAGTGCCTTGCCATTTGGACTCGTGACCATTAGTGGTTCGAGAACAAGAGATGCATTGCATTGCTTGACCCATACTGACAGGTTTTTGATTGTAGAAAGCTCCCTCCCTCTGTTGTGTAAGGAGACCTCTCGGTCTCATAGGAGTTCTCCTAACCAATCACTGTGCTCCTTACTCTCTAGTGGTCTGGGTCTGCAAGCCTATACCAAGATGGAACACTGACAAGGGGATGCTAGGGTGGTGGGGAAACTCTACATTTATGTTCAGTATTACCCTGTTGCGTAGAGGGCTTTCCATTTTGCTATCTCCGATAAAATCCCCCTGTTCTGCTTATCCAGGCGAGGATTTGTTTTTTCATGGCTTTGCGCTCCCGTGAAGTCGTTCAACATTTGTAATCGCAATATCGGTTTGACTAGCCCTTTCTGCCATTTCTGCTGTTGTCTCTGTATTAGGCTGTGTTCTTTGTTGAATCAAGTCGGTGTTTGTACGTGCTCCTTCGCTTCCATGCTAATGTCTTCCCCGTCCTCCTCCGTGTGGGTCTACGGCTGTTGTAAGGGGTCCAGTTCTAACTATCGGTGAGTTACTTTGTGGAGGGAGACACACAGTGGTAGAAGTGTACTAAAAGTAGTGCAACTATGGTCCCTACAAGCCTGCCCCGCTTCCTAAAAACCCCATTACCACACCCCATTCCACGCACAATACAAATCCCCAAACGCGTGCACCTACCCAAACGCGTGCACCTGCCGTTTAAGGGAACGTTCAGTGCAGTGCACTGAAAGGGCACGTTTCGACTTCTTCATACACTTATTTTAAAACCAAAGCATTCTGGAACGTTTTCTTTTTAAAACAAAACTTTAGGAGCAGTAAATCGTAATGTAAAAAAGTAGAGGAGCACCGCTCCTGCCCACTTCGACTACGAGAGACACGAGGCGGATTTCCAATGGATAAGCGAGGAATGTCTTGGCATTTGCTCTGTTGTGAACTCTCCAGGAGACGTATCTGTTCATTCCCCCTTTTCCTGAGAGTCCTTAACTGACTGACTCAGATACTGTTGAGCGCTCTCTCGCGGTCACTTCTGAGCTCTGCACATATCTTCTCACTCACTCTGGCTCCTTGAACAACTTGTGCTCGCTTCATAACAACCCTACTGTTTTGTTATTTCCTGAGCTGTGCAGCTACACTGTCCATAAAACTAAGTGAGAACTACAATTCTGGTCTGAGTGGGCGGTTCCATGGTTCTCATGTCCGCCTTTTGAGCCATACACCTTGCTGTCTGCAGAACAGCATGACACAGTCTTTCCATACCCACTGTCCACAGGTCACAGAAGGCTAGCCTGTGCTTCCATGTTCACTTCTGTCTGTTGCCCCCTCACTCTCTTGCTAGCCAGAAGGCACTCTAATATCATCTAGTCACTGTACCATGGGCACATGTTTCAACTGACTTTGGAGTCGCTGTCTTCATGTCACTGATGGCGGGCACAGTTACTTCAACTTCACACTCCAACATATGTTGTATTAACATTTGTATTGAAATAGTTACAATTCAGTACAAACAAAAAGGCCAGGCAAAGAAAGAATAATGAAAGGTCCTTTTTGACCAGTTAACCCTTATTAATATCTTGACTTCTGAAACATGATGTAGCATACTAGTATTACAATGAATATCCGCCTCCACCTACTTTGAGTAAACTGCTCTTCATCAGGTTATCACGTTTTTGTGATGCTAGTGACGTGTTAAGTGCCATACAAGGCGTGTTTAATTTTACAAAGACTTCTTTCTCATGAAATAATAACAGACCCAGTACAGAATTATTTCGTATTCACATGTTTAACCTATTTACAATAATGCATAGAAACAATACAAACAAACGGGCCTGGAGAACAAAACACAAGACCAAAAATCACACCAGCTCCAAAAACCTACCGCAGATTCCTCCCTCAAACATATTCAATTTCTTCTGTTTACATAAAATCACCCTCTCCAACAGTGCTATTTTACAAAGATCCTCAACCCGAGCTCCAAGTAGAGAATTATTATCCTCTATAAAGCGACTTCCTTTAATAAAATAAATCTTGACCGATTATGAACGCAGCAACATCTGGACTTTCATCATTTACCATCTGTCTTTATTTTATTTCCTCTTGATCACTGCTTAAAAGTTACGTTTTCTTGATTATCTTCATTTAATAAAAGTTTCCAACGGTGTCTTTACTGGGCGCTTATTAAAACAAAAGTCTCGTATTCGCCAGGCGTTGCAACAAATGCCAGGTAGTGTCATTCAATACCAGTTCTCACATCATATGTTGGAAATCCTAATGCGATGGGAGTGCATTACTGCGCTGCACTGCCCACGCCTCGCCGCAAAGGCAGCCGGAAGGGCGGGGAGGAATGAATGCACTGGCAACTGGATGTGGGCATGGTGTCTCAACTGTACTCCGTAACAGTCCGATAAGGGTTCCAGAGTTTCTGACCTTGTACCAGCCCTTCGGGCCATTCAGAGGCCCTCATTGTTTGGGAAATGCACGGTTTTCGATGGATAACAGCTAGCCTCTGCTTCTTGGGATCTAGTGGCTAAGTTGGTGACTGACTGATCTGGGGTGACCGGCATCTAATCAGGACTCCTCCACTTGAGCTAAATCAGTTTATCACTAAGGATCAAAGGGAGCTTATCTGCCAAAATAAGGACAACTTTACAAGGGATGAATGCCAACAGGTGAACATAAGACATGCATGAACTACAATTAATCATATCTGGGGTGGTTTCACGCGCTAGATTTAAGGTGCGAAGTGGCACAGAATCACAGCCTATATTCTTCACAGTGCATTCATAGTAAACACAATATAAAACAATAGCTGTTTTCCAGAAGCGAACCCAGGAAAAAGTGGGGTAACATTTATGGAGGCTTATTTTAAAAAACTAAACCACTCCTAAAGTCTGGCAGTAAGGGAAGGTGAGGCATAGCAAGATTAAATGAGTTGCCCAGGATGGAACACTTAACATGGTGCAGGTTGACGAGAACATAGTTTCCAAGTTCTAGTCGTTTGCAAAGTACAATTATTTGTGAATGTTTTGTTTACACGAAGCAGTATAATATTTAGTGTCGTACTGCAGACCGGACTATTTAAGATCTTTATGGACGCGAGCATGGCAAAAAAACAGGATTATCTCGTTTCTGTTGGTTTGTTAGGCGATCCTCTGCACACCAATCCACTGCACACCAGAACACTGCTCACATTTCCCCGACACCTCCCTCAAGGGTTCGAGGCTCATGTGATTCAGTTTACCCAAAGGACCGAAAGCTCCGTACCAGGTACGATTTACAGGCTCGATTGCAGCCCTTCCTGCACTGGCAGTTGCCATGGAGAACATACAGCAGAAGGGGCGGCGTTACACCTTCACGCCGATCGTTCACTTGCTCACGTGATCCAGAGTGGCGTTTCCCACGTGACCTTGGTGGACGTCACATGACCCCGAAACGCACAGTATATAAGGCTTGATGCACGGAACACTCATTGATTCTCAGCTGTCTTCAGACCCTGTTTGGCGCTACGTTTGGATAACTCTACTGGTTTACCTTGATCTTGGAACTCTCTCTTGGACTCCTTCGGATTACCCTTTTGTACCTTTGCTTGGAACTGCTTACCTATTGCTGGATTTCTGACACAACCCTAACTTGTCTTTGGATCATCCCTTGGTACCTTGTTGAACTTCTACGTCATTTCCCTTTTGGGTTCAAGTCACACCTTCAGTCCTACAGGTGGCTTATCCTGCATCCACGCTTGTCTGCGGTCCTCTTGTTCTAGGGACCGCCTCATCTGAGTCTCGAACCTCCCTCCTAGGTTTCCTGGGTTTTCCAAAACACTGGATAGGTAAGACTATTCAGATCCTTTGGTTTTTGTGTTATATTGTAATTGCCTCGTACTTAACCTTGTTCTTTTGACAGCAGCATCGGTGTTCCAGAGGTTCCGTGGATCCGGGAAGTAACATCTCCCACCTGTGGCCCCAAAGGTCGCACAGCGGGTTTCTTTTAGTTCCCCTGTACGTCACTTGAGGACGGAGGTTTCAACGGTCTACACGACACTCAAGTCAGAACATGGTTAAAGAATGCAATCGAAATTGACATGAACCAAAACAATATCGTCTAGGCTCTACTACAGTATTTCAAAGACTTAAAAACACCCCACAGAAGAACTGCTTAATAAGGTCACCTGCTTGTTCACAGCCTCTTATTTATTTTATGTCAATAACTCTGGAAGGTTCTACTGGAAAAGCCAAAAAGACAAAGCATGACATTTACATTGGGATTCTGGTTTAACGTTGCATTCAAAGATACCTATCGCTCGGTATTGTTTCAATAAACTTAAATAAAAAATGTTTAAAGTCTTATCACGGAGCAGGACTTTGTGGTGTGTTGGCAGCAGATGCCCAAATGGCAGCTGCAATCGCTGGAATGATTAAAGTATTTGAAAGGCCAGAGGAAGGAACTGCCTGCAGACTTTTGTCACACCAACAGGTCTGTAACCAACTAGAACAGGCCCAGGCAGGGCTTTATAGGCATCAGCCGCACTGGACATTTCCCAGAATTCCATTTGGGCCAGTCCGCTACTGTCCCCTGGCTGGTCTTCTCAGCTCCCTTCAAGGATGGGCCGAGGATGCGATCATCACACCTGTGGCTAAGCAGCGCTGTTCATTCGCTCCACCAGAAAGGTAGGGTCTCCAATCACCCGTTTGACCGTTTCAGAAGGTGGACCGGCTGCTGCTGAGTCCCAGTTCCCTCCCTTTCAGCTCTTGTTCCTTGTTCTTGATTTCCATTTTCCTGCCCTCCCTTGTAGGAGGAAATCCAGGCTCATCTGCTCCTGTGCTTCGTTATGGCTAAGCACCCCAAGTTCCTGCTCTTGTGTATCCAGTCCAATGAAAATGGCGTGACTCCTGGCCCACTTACCACATGGAAAACAAAACCTATAGCCCCAACAATGCAAGCTGAGAGGGAGATAATGGATATGCCATGCTAGACTGTACGACTAGCTGTGCATCACTTGCAATCTACGCCATCTGCAACCATCAGAGGGAGGGTTGCTAGGAAACAATGTTGCTAAGGAAGGCACAGTAAATACACATGTAGACTTGGATGCCCCCAATCATCTAATCCACCCGTGAACACTTTACAGAACTTTAACATAGAGCTTCAGCTGATGAAGACCCACAGGTAACACGCAATAGACCACAGTCTTTGCGAGCTGTGGGGACAAGGAACATACAAGGACCTTCCGATGTTCTCTACTCATTGGCAACGCCGGAGCAATAACAATGCGTGTCTTTGCAAAGAGCAAGAGGGACATTACACTAAAGAGAATAGCAGGGTGGTGTATAGAGCAGCATTAACCCTCTCATGGCTAAACCTTCCTAATCTCCACCACTATTGATTAAATTGATTATTTTAGGGGCGCTGCTGATCCACTTACTATTGCGAACCAAGGCCCATGATGAGAGCTTGCCTCTAAGAGCTTGCAGGAGAGAATACCACTTACAAAGCATATCTTCCCTGAGCAGTAAAAAGAAACTCTCGGCCAAATTCCCATCGCTCCAACGAGAACTACTAGAGACGACACCCAACAGCAGATTTGCTATGAAGCAAGTACACATTGTTAAAGGAGCCAGAGGGAAGAAGCTATGTGCAGAGCTCAATGAAAACAGAGGAATACCAAAGAGAAGGCGAGGGAGCTCTATACAGTATCCGAGTCAATAGTTAAGGAGTCTCAGAAAATCGGGAATCCATAGATGCAAGCGCCCCCTGGAGAGTTCAGAAACAGAGCAAATGCCAAGACATTCCTCGCCAACCCAATCAAAGGCTTATCCATTGGAAATCCGCCTTGTGTCCCCCCCCCAACCCCACAAAGGAACTCACCCGTAGTATTAACCGGACCAATTACAACAGCCGGAGCCCCACAAGGAGGAGAGGGAAGAACATTGAAGCGAAGAAGCAGGTAAAAGGAACGACTTGATTCAACAAAGAACAGAGCCTAATACAGAGGAAGCAAACATGATAGACATTGCTAGTCAAACCGACATTGCGATTATAACAGACCGGAGCAGTCATGAAAAACCAAACCCTCACCTGGATAAGAGGAACAGAGCGGCATTACTTCATCCATGGGTGGTATAAAGGCTGCAATGTTGCATTGTGTCCAGAGATAGGAATGGCCCAGAGAAAGACTTCAAAATCCTCAGATTCAGTGAAGGAAACTTGCCCTGTGAATCTGCGTTCAACAAGGAGATAAAGAAGAAATCCTGCAGACTGCACATTGACACATCAGGATCAGGCAATGGGGGTATCTACAGAACCTGGTTCTTTTAGAGTCCCATGTTGATCGCAAACGATGAACCCAGTCTTTGACCCCCAAAATGTCCCATATTATAACATACCAGGTGCATTTTTACAGTGCACATTCATCCCCAGATGGGTATCTTGATGCTATTCAGAGATAGCAGATGCATATGGTTATCAAATTCAGTGGCACTCGTTTTAAGAACCTCAGAAGGATGAAGGCCTGAGTGGTCCTGTCAGGATTCGAACCAGTGACCATGAGTTCAAACACATCCCAATGCAGTGGAGGCAGTAGCCCACCGAGTCACAGCTCCAGCCAAAACAAATGAGGAGGTTTGTCAATTCCTATGACCAAGTACACAGTTAACATATCCAATATTTCAAGGCAATTGGCAACGTCCTATGTACTTCCAATTCAGGTAGGACAATTATTTTGTGTCCATCTGACAATGAAATGAATAAGGCCAATTCCAACGATAACTTTTTCCTTCATATCCTGTAAGGCTATTCCTTTGATTTTGCTTAACGTAATAAAGCTGAACTTTTTTATAGCTGAGTGAGAAATTGAGATACAGAGGTTGACAAGGTGGGGAGTGCTCTTCATTCCATGCAGTGTTATAGTGAGATACAGGGGATGACAAGAAGGGGAGTGCTCTTCATTCCATGCAATGTCTTAGTGAGATACAGAGGATGACAAGTCACGGAATGCTCTTCATTCCATGCAATGTCTTAGTGAGATACAGGGGATGACAAGGCAGGGAATGCTCTTCATTCCATGCAATGTCTTAGTGAGATACAGTGGATGACAAAGCAGGGAATGCAATTCATTCCATGCAATGTCTTAGTGAGATACAGAGCATGACAAGGTGGGGAGAGGTCTTCATTCCATGCAGTGTTATAGTGAGATACAGAGGATGACAAGACGGGGAGTGCTCTTCATTCCATGCAATGTCTTAGGGAGATACAGAGGATGACAAGACAGGGAATGCTCTTCATTCCATCCAATGTCTTAGTGAGATACAGGGGATGACAAGGTGGGGATGCTCCCCATTGCATGCAATGTTATGGTGAGAAACAGGTGACGACAAGGCAGGGAATGCTCTTCATCCCATGCAATGTCTTAGTGAGATAAAGGGGATGACAAGGTGGGGATGCTCCCCATTGCATGAAATGTTATAGTGAGATACAGAGGACGACAAGGCAGGGAATGCTCTTCATTCCATGCAATGTCTTAGTGAGATACAGAGGATGACAAGGTGGGGAGTGCTCTTCATTCCATGCAGTGTTATAGTGAGATACAGAGGATGACAAGGCGGGGAGTGCTCTTCATTCCATGCAATGTCTTAGTGAGATACAGAGGGTGACAAGGTGGGGAGTGCTCTTCATTCCATGCAGTGTTATAGTGAGATACAGGGGATGACAAGATGGGGAGTGCTCTTCATTCCATGCAATGTCTTAGTGAGATACAGAGGATGACAAGGTGGGGAGTGCTCTTCATTCCATACGGTGTTATAGTGAGATACAGAGGATGACAAGGCGAGGAGTGCTCTTCATTACATGCAATGTCTTAGTGAGATACAGAGGATGACAAGGCAGGGAATGCTCTTCATTCCATCCAATGTCTTAGTGAGATACAGGGGGTGACAAGGTGGGGATGCTCCCCATTGCATGCAATGTTATGGTGAGAAACAGGTGACGACAAGGCAGGGAATGCTCTTCATCCCATGCAATGTCTTAGTGAGATACAGAGGATGACAAGGTGGGGAGTGCTCTTCATTCCATGCAGTGTTATAGTGAGATACAGAGGATGACAAGGCGGGGAGTGCTCTTCATTCCATGCAGTGTTATAGTGAGATACAGAGGATGACGAGGTGGGGAGTGCTCTTCATTCCATGCTATGTCTTAGTGAGATACAGAGGATGACAAGTCATGGAATTTTCTTCATTCCATGCAATGTCTTAGTGAGATACAGAGGATGACAAGGTGGGGAGTGCTCTTCATTCCATGCAGTGTTATAGTGAGATACAGAGGATGACAAGGCGGGGAGTGCTCTTAATTCCATGCAATGTCTTAGTGAGATACAGAGGATGACAAGGCAGGGAATGCTCTTCATTCCATCCAATGTCTTAGTGAGATACAGGGGATGACAAGGCGGGGATGCTCCCCATTGCATGCAATGTTATGGTGAGAAACAGGTGACGACAAGGCAGGGAATGCTCTTCATCCCATGCAATGTCTTAGTGAGATACAGAGGATGACAAGGCGGGGAGTGCTCTTCATTCCATGCAGTGTTATTGTGAGATACAGAGGATGACAAGGCGGGGAGTGCTCTTCATTCCATGCAGTGTTATTGTGAGATACAGAGGATGACAAGGCGGGGAGTGCTCTTCATTCCATGCAGTGTTATAGTGAGATACAGAGGATGACAAGGCGGGGAGTGCTCTTCATTCCATGCAATGTCGTAGTGAGATACAAAGGCTGACAAGGCAGGGAATGCTCTTCATTCCATCTAATGTGATATTCCATCTAATGTCTTAGTGAGATACAGGTGTGACAAGGGGGGGATGATCCTGTAAGGATATTTGGCGTGTCACAGCACAGAGTACAGCACTACTACACAGGTAGCAAACAGCACAGAGTACAGCACTACTACACAGGTAGCAAACAGCACAGAGTACAGCACTACTGCACAGGTAGCAATTTTTTTTGCAGCACCACCACAAGGGTGCGGTGCATTGCTATATGTGTTACCAGATTAACAAGAAAAGACAGGCTATTCAGTCAAAAACGATTTTAACATATAAGATGCAAATCTATTTTTACAGTTAAAAGCACACGTGCTCATTTAAAAATGCACACTATTTTTCACCTGAAATGCCTATGGTGCGAGAGACACATTTGAAAATAACAACTAACATAACTTATTACTAACCTGACTAATGAAACATAATCCACTAATAAAAATGTGTCTCCACTGCAGAATTAGGCCTATTCTGAAAGTGAACTTTTAAACGCACATCCATTTTTTTTTCTGTTCTCTCTGCTGCCCTGTCCACATAACTACAGGAAGCAAATGGGCTCGAAAGAACAGGAAATCAGTTGGTTACAAAGTATTACTATAAAAATGAGCCATTGTGTAGAGAAGGAGGAGATGGCGTGATTAATTCTGATTGGAGCAGCGTCATAGCAAGTATCATGCTAGAGGGAGTGATCAGGCTTTTGCTGGGGGGAGTTTGAGAAAGGAGAAAGGCAGTCAAGATTTGGCAGAGCTGGAAGAAGGACCTTTCGCCTGGCTGAGGCATTCCTATCTGCAAAAGCTGAGGATTCCAGATAATAACCCCGGTTTGAGAACGAAAAGCGTTCGTTTTCACTGGGGTTAATCTTCAAGGGAGCCACATTCAGAAAGAGGACAACTAAAGAGATAAGGTAATTACAGAAGTGTGGGAGCTGAGTGTGTATGAAAATATGCAGTCAGTGTAGGGAAGGAGACTCCTGTGCGTGCCTTAATCAAATGCTAATGTTGCAATTTGAGTTCTGTTCTCCGCCACTCTCTTTGCAGTGTGTCATAGACAAAGCTGTTACTGTGCTATTGTATTTATTTCTGTAAAGAATGAGATCGTGTTTAAATGCAACTTTTATAATACAGAAAAATATTTGAAAGCAGACGGGTGGTGTGTTTACTATTTACCATTACAATGCTGACGATGTGGGGAGATTTTTAAACAATGCAATGGTCATTTTAAGACAGATGTGTGCATGTCAGATTCAGTATGAACAGTTGTGAGTGACTGTAGCATAGCTTGTTGGAGGGACATGAGCCAACGGGAGGAGAGACTCTCTGGACATAGTTCCCTACCGTATATAAGGTAGTGGAAATTACCACAAAATTACCGCATATAGCTCTCTGTCGTAAATAAGTCAGTGAGATTGCCCATGGTGGCACACTAACACTAACACTAACACTGAAAATGTGGTATTCCTGAAATGTAGGCCTGAGGTCTCTCTAGTGATTACACGAAAAATCTAAGCAAAGATAAGGGATTTTGGACATTGGGGCCACCAATAAAACAAGGGAATAATGCTCACCAACCACGCATACCAACCACGTATACCAAATATGCATGTCTAGGTGCTGAAATAATGCATGTCCACTGTATTATTGTTGCACATGGCCAAATCTGAATACAAGGAGTAATTATTGCTAAGTTATTTTTCGGCGGTAATAAAGTACCGTCAGGCCCCAAATCTCCACAAAATACCCTACATATTTATGGTGCGTTGCAGGCCGGGAAAGTGATCATAGAGTACCTACTGGGCGTGGCAAGTGTGTCTCACACTGCCATTTGCACATTAAAGGGAACCCATTTTATAATAGCAGTGTGCCACTAAAAACGAATTTCAGAATGTCACAAAGGGAAACCACATTCTCAGATCTAGTGCAATATTTAGAGGCAAAGTTATTTGCACATGGGAATTGGTCTTCGAATAGCACGTTAGAATGGAGTAACCGCATTCAGGGTGAGGTGCAGAAAGAAAAACTAGACAATATTTTTGCAGAAGGCAGCATAATTCAGGTCTGCCTTACAAGATTATTGAATGCAGCCGATAAAAGTGCAGAGAAAGACTGTTTAATACGGCTATGCGGCAAAATATGGTTTATTTTAAACAAGTCCCTGCGAATGCAAGAGAATGATACTCAGCTAATTAACAGGTTAAAGACTGAATTAGAGGGGGCAAGTAAAAATCAGGAAATGTTGAGAGCAGAATTGGATGTATGCCAAAAAGACATGCAATTAAAATGCAGAGACTTTGATACTCAGTTATCCAAAAGCAAGAAACAATTTGAAGATAGTGAGCAAGAATTGGCACACTTAAAAGCCTTAGTGGATCACATTAGGCAGGATAAAGATGAGGTTGTTTCAGAAATACGGATTTTACAAAAAGAACATTGTGAAAAAGAAGGTGATCTCCAGAGTGCAGAACAAGAAATGATTAAAATGATCCAAGAAAGATACAAGAGAAATAAAGAGTTCAATGAATGCCAAATGCAAATGTGCGAAATGCAGGAGGATATTAATAAAATGAGTGTTGAAAATAATTATTTGCAAAATGAAGCAACCAGACTCCTTAAAAAGTGTAAGGACTTAGAACAGCAAATGTGCATTCCCAGGTCCCAGGAGAGGCGGCAGGGTACCACATTCAATGGAGTGGAGGTGAATTCTAGCTCTGCCCAAAGAGCTAGTGCTCCAGTGACTGGGCCGGTGACTGAACTTGGTTGCAGCGCCCTTGGGGGATTTGATACTCCCATTGGGGGCAGCCACCAATATCATACACCTGAAAACAGGATTGAATCACAAAATAGTGCAATTCCATGTATTGCAACAAGTAGCCCCATAATAATAATGAAATCCATTAAAGCCCTGATCAAACCATTTAAAAAGGGAGGTGAATGCTGCATTGAGGATCACTTAGAAGCGGTGCATGACATTTTTAAAGCACTCCAGATACCTAAGGAACAGTACAGACAATATTTTCATTTAACTTTAGATGCCCCGACGGCCAGCATCATAAGGGGATTAAATGAACAGCAGAATATGACATGGCTGGAGTTTGAAAAAGAAATTAGGCGTCATTTTTCTCCTTTTCAATCATTGCAGGAGGCAAAGAAAGTCGCGTACACAATTACTGCTGGACCTAATATATCCCCTCGCCAATTTTTACAAGACTTAAAAAGAGCATTTTCTCGCTTTGATGTATCTTTTGACTCAAATTCCAATGAGTTTAAAACTGCATACTTCTATGGGCTACAGAAAGACATCATATCCCAATTGGTCCGTGAATTTGACCGTGACAAGTCCCTTGAATGGATTGTACATCAAAGCACAAAACTATATGAGGTACTCTATTGTCAGGGTAGAGAAAGTGATAAAATGAAAGATACTAGACCTAAATCTAAAGAACCCTCAGCCACAGTAATGGAAATCAGGTCAGCCAAAATGTCCCTTGAGTCTGCTCAAAGCCAAGGTAAAAATAATGTGACACCTGAACAAAGGGGTAATCAACAAAGATCGCCATTTCCTGTACCAATGTTCCAATCACATGATCCTAGTAATAGAGAGAGCTACATCAGCCCTATGTATTTAGGGGACAGACCCCGGGTAGGATACCGGTCTGATATGGCAGGTATGAACAATAACCAGAGACAAAATCAAGATCAAAGAAATGATGGTCCCTACCAGTCATTGGGGACACAGAGCAGATTTGATCCCAGCACCATGATATATGGTAATCAGGATAGGCCCTGATATGTGGATCGATTTACTGATAATGGAAATCAACATAGGGGCCAGTACCCACAATCTGAGAGACAGGACATGAGGCAAAACGTGAACTACAGTCCACGCCAGTACAATGATTCCCCACTAGGGGACTATAATCAAAGGATGGGTGCAACCCGCTCCCCTCCACAAATGAATCAAGAGTTCAGAAACCATCCCAACCGACATCAATCACCTGAGAGGTATCAGAATAGATCCAATCAGGGGGAAAACAACCAATATCCACCTAGGCCACAGAAAGAGGATCCTAGAGAGATGGAAAGGTTCTAGTGCCTTGAGGCCCAAGTGAAAATGTTAGCTGAGCAAATAGGAAAGCTCTATACAGCGCAAAAACAACCTTCCAAAGAGGGGGCTGATGGCCATAGCAATGACCGGGGGGTTTCCGAAAAGTGACTAAGTACTCATGATAACTGCAGTGCCAAAATGACAGATTGCTCTGATATAATTTTGCATAACGACTCTGAGATGCCTAATGGATTAAAAATGAAAGTACCAGTAAATGAAATTGTGACAGAAAGTGCAAATACTTCTAAAAAAGAGGTACGGTTTAACTTAGAGCTAAATAAAACAGTAAAGATTTGCACAAATGAAAAAGAAACATTAGGAATTCCAAAAGAACAAAGGAACAGATTTAAGAAAAATGACACATGCATGGGGAATACCAGTGAACAGGGAGTAAGTGGGGATGCCATAGCTCCTTCCCTGGGCAAGCAAAACAATGACCAAACACAGACAGAAGAAGGAAATACTCACAAGGAGGGTACGAGTCAATCACCTGAAGAATTCTTTGAGCCACATATTTTTGAAGAGGCTGAAAGGGCTGGTATTACACTAAATGATCACAAATGCACAGAATTAAAAAATGACAAATTGCTGAATGATGTTGTTACACATGTTCAGTTGGAGGATTGTAATGTGGTCTCTGATGTTACCCAGATGGATGGGCGAACAGTGGCCACACTCCAAAAAACCTCTGAACATGGAGAAATGAATAAAATCTCTCGCACAGAAATGGGTAAAAAGGAGGGAAAAATGTCTTTTCATTTACCAATGTGCTTAGCCAAAAGTGAAAAAGACCTGAGAAAGGTGAGCCCTGAAATCAGTAAGAATTCACATTTCTTATGTGTATTAGAGGAAGTTGAGGACGGATATTATGCACCCATCTCTGTAGAAGAAAAATGCCACACATTTGCTATGATTGACACTGGCGCACAGGCCACAATTATGTCCAAGGAGCTGGTAAAGAGTATCAATGAAGGGAGGCCTCCACAGAGTCAGATCACAGTGAAGGAAAATCAAGGCCCAGTGCATAACTTTAATGGGGAGGAGGTGCCCATCATAGGTGTAACTGAGGTTGACATAAAAATAGGAAAGCACAGAATGAAACAAGAGGTATTGATCACATCTATTTGTGAAATTCCATTTCTGATGGGGACAGATTGCCTGAAAAGATTGTCTCCTCTCATAGATGGGGTGAATGGAGTGCTGTGGTCCTTAACCAAAAAACCATTGAGGCCTAAGAAACTAAAATCACAAAACAGCAATATAAATGAATGTCACACCGTTGCCAAAACAAATGATGCTGTGGAGGTATATCTCCAGAATAGCTGCATACCTAGTGTCACTGTCATATTAATGTGTCAAGACAAAATACAGAGCGGCAATGAAAAACTACCTGTACAAATATACTTGGACCCAAGGAAAGATTGGCAGACTGCCATAGATGAGCACACATTATGTTTTTATCTAAAAGAGAAAACGTGCAAACAGAATATTGCTCCTAAAACAGATTCAGAAAAACACATTACCACTCTGGCAGAAATACACATGGAGGATGAGCAACCATGGGTTCATGTTGGTATAAATGATTATTTTAAAACAATAAAAGCCACTTTAGCGCTTGGACATGAAAGGAGCTTCATTAATGAGAAATTGTTGCAAAAAATTATGGAGAGGGAAGAAATCCCGAAATTTAGGATTAAAAACCAATATGTTTCTGGGTTGGACAGTCCAGACCTTGAAAACCGAATTGCAGGCAGATGCATGCTTAAAATTAGCATTGGGCAGAAAACAATTTACCATAATGTATGGATAGTGAGTGGAGCACAAAATGAATTTTACATGGGCAATGACATCATGCACAGAATGTGTATGGTGTTAGATTTCCTTAATCAAAAAATATGGTCACGCCTAGGTGGTCCGGCACTTGAATTTGAAGACAAAAGAAGGGCTTATCATTGTGCACAACTGGTTCCTTATGCAATCGAATTACAAATGAGGAAAGATACTATTATTCCTGCATTTACAAAACAATTTGCAATAACACTAAAATGCAAAAATGGGCAGCAGATGAAAGGCTCTGATGCATTTGTATGCCTGAATGAGTCCATAAAACAGCAAGGCCTGTATTATGAATACATTCCATTGGTAGACATTGGTAAGGTGATTATAAAAATCATGGTAAATAATAAAGGTTGTCAGGATATTCATTTAGAGGAAAACTCCCCATTAGGAATGGCCATACAAAAATCACATTATACGGCAGATTTAAATAACATGGTGATTGGGAATATTCCTGAAAAATATGTAGATGCCAAGGGCGAGTTGCCAGAACACCTGGACTCTCAGCCCAAAGGAATATTCAAAATTCATTCTGTGTATCCTTATGATTCAAATGAGACAGTGTGCTGCCATCAAGAGGATTGCATAATATTTAATTTAAATGAAAATGAAACAGAAAATCAGCCCATTGAAGTGGAAGCTGATATGCCAAAATATTTAAAAGTGGCAGCTTTACTAAAAGACACAGCCACACAGTTAGAGGAAAGCGCCGAGATTCCCTCACCAGAAGATTTTCCAGAATTTTCCAAAATGGTAGAAGAGCAGGTATCCTTAGCGGGTGCATGTGAAAGCGATAAGGATAGGGACAACCTGAGGGAAATATTTATGGAGTTTAAGGATGTATTTGCAAAAGATGCTTATGATTGTGGTTTAACTGATTTACATGTGGCCACACTACCAGAAGGTTGTAGCAGAAATCCAGTGTTTGTACGCCAGTATAGACTACCGCTGGCATGTTTAGAATCATTGGCAGAGATTATTAAAAATTTGGAATCACGGGGAATAATCAGGCCCATTCATAGCACATCCAATACGCCTATTTTAGGTGTGTTAAAGCCAAATGGTCAATGGCGGCTGTGTGCAGACTTGAGAGAGTTAAATAAAAGAGTACCAATATCTAGATGGCCACTGCCATTCATTGATCTGGGCCTAGCTCAGATACATGGTTCAAATGTATTTACCACATTAGATCTCACCTCTGGATATTGGTGCGTGCCATTGGCAGAAGAGATACAACATTTATTTTCCTTTACATTCGACAGGACTCAATATGCCTGGCTTAGAGCTCCGTTCGGGTACATCAATAGTGGGAGTGAATTTGGCATATTTTTGAGAAAGGCCATGCCGGATGCAGCGGAAAGAGGAACAATAGTTTATGTGGACGATGTCCTGATAAAAAATGAAAGTTTGAAAAGCCATTTTGATGAAATAAGACATGTACTTGGCCAATTGCAGAAAGCAGGCGCCAAAGTATCTTTGCAAAAAGCACAATGGTGCAAGAAAAAAGTGAACTTTCTAGGGCATGAAGTGACTGAACATGGGCTAAATCCACAAAAGAAGAAAATAGAGGCCATACAAAGATTAAAAGATCCTAAAAATGTGAAAGGAGTAAAAAGTTTATTAGGGATGACAGGCTATAACAGAAAGTTCATTGAAAATTATGCAGAAATCACTCAACCATTGACTAAACTGCTTAAACTGAATACTCCCTGGAAATGGGAAAGAGGGCAGTCTGATGCAGTGGCTAAATTAAAGGAATGTCTTATAAAGGCACCATGTTTAGCATACCCCATAAAGGACAGGGATTTCTTTATAGAAATAGGTTTTTCTGAACATTGTATGTCAGCAGTGTTATCACAAAAACACGATTTGAATCACAAAACCATTGCATATGCAAGTAAGGCATTTTCCCAAGTTGAAATGAAATTTAATGAATGTGAAAAGGCCCTATTAACCACTGTGTGGGCGCTACAACATTTCCGCCCCATTGTTCAGGGAGAAAAGGTAATTATTGAAACAAATCATCAACCTTTGCAATTTTTAGAGAGTAAAAGAATTAGATCAGGTAATCTAGCGCAATCCAGAATCACTTCATGGACGCTGGCATTACAAGGTTTTCCCGTAGAAGTGAGATATGGACAAAATAAAAAGAGCCCAATTGCTCAAGGGTTAGCTGACTTACATGACTGTGCAGCTGAACAAATAACAAATGAAATGGAAGTGGAAACTAGTTTACAGGAATTTGAACAATCACCACACAAAGCTTTTGATGAAAAAACATGCAAGGATTTGCCAACTGTATATGTGGATGGTTGTGCTTTTCACATTGAAAATGACAGTAATAAACAATTAATGGCAGGAATAGGAAATGTCTGGTTGAAATGTGAAGGCGTTCCCAGTATAGGGATGAGGATTGGAGATAGGAGCAGTCAGGTGGCGGAATTGGCAGCCATTTATAAAGCAATTGCTACTGCAGTTGATAAAAAGTTCAGTGAAATTGTCCTGGTGACTGATTCTGACTATGCACGGAATAGCTTTGTGGAGTATTTGCCTGGTTGGAAAGCAAGAGGCATGGTTACATACAACAAAAAGCCACTTAAACATGGAAAAATGATACAAGCCATAGACAAATTGGTGTCAGAAAATAATTTAACAATATACTGGAGAAAAATTCGTGGGCATTTAAAAACACCAGGAGAGGATAAGGAGGGAAATGATAAGGCAGACCACCTGGCTAAGATTGGGGCTGTGATGGGAGAATTGCTACCTATTGATTATTTAATGGGTGAAATACAAATTGATGCAGTCACACGTTCTAAAGCACCAAAGGAGGTAGATCAACCGGTGGTGCAGTGGAGTCATGACACGCCAGACCAAGATTTGATTGAGGCACAAAAGAATGATCAAATTTTGGGAATCTATTATAATCATTTGATAGACCCCGAACAAAATCCTTTAACAGAAAATGATTGTATGGGAAAAGAAGAGTTGAGGGTGTTATTAAAGAACAAAACACGAATTAGATTACAGGATGGACTCATGATTAGAGAGTCCATAACAGGGCAAATACAGTGGATAGTACCCCTTTCATTCAGAGGACTAATGCTACACCATGCACATGATGCCAAAACTGCAGGCCATAGAGGTTCACAAAAAACATTAGAAATACTAAAAGATTATGCTTACTGGCCACATATGTCCCAAGATGTGGAATTATATACTAGAGGATGTCTAGTATGCGCCCAATTTAAACCTGCTTCACCAATGCATAGAGCACCATTGATGAAAAGAGGCCTAACTCTCCCATGGTCAGATTTGCAAATAGACTATGTAGGTCCTTTAAAAAGGTCGAGCAGGGGACACCGTTATATTTTGAGTGTGGCATGTTTGATGTCGAAGTGGATTGAGTGCATTCCTGCACCAGATTGTAGTGCGCAAACAGCAGCCACATTGCTGGTGAACCATGTGTTCTCAAGGTTTGGGTTGCCACAAAGAATTGAGTCAGACAGAGGAAGTCATTTCACAAGTACTCTAATGAGTAAGGTATGGCAAATACTAGGTGTGAAAAGGAAACTACATATCGCATATCGGGCGGCGTCTTCAGGTACAGTTGAAAGAAGCAATAGGTCCGTTGTGGATATTTTAAAGAAATTTGTGGCAGAAGCAGGTTCCAGCTGGGATTTGCGTTTACCATTGGTTTTGATGGCAATCAGGTCGACTCCTGCCAAAGCAACAGGTGTTAGCCCCCATGAGGTCTTAACAGGTAGGAAAATGGTGTTACCACAACACCTACTATACAGAACACATGAGCAAACCCTTGTGAGTGCATCCACAGTTCATGAATATATTGATGAACTGAGGAGGCATTTGCAACATGCATTTGCTTTTGTGCAGAGAAATCTGGAAAGAGCTGTTGACAGTGCAAAATCGTATTATGATAAAAAGACATCAGTAAAGGAATACAGTGTAGGGGATCAGGTATACAAGTTTCATTTTGGAAAAAGTAAACAGAAAAAATCTAAATTTCTAGCAGCCTGGCAGGGGCCATTTCGAATTATAGATAAGGTCTCTCCTGTAGTGTATAAAATTTTGAAAAATGAAGGTGAAACAGCAATAGAGCAGTTTGTCCATGTAAATCAAATCAAACCATGCCATCCCAGGCATGAGATCAGGCAGCTTGAGCATGTAGAAACAGATAAAGTCCCTTGAACACAAAAAGAGAAAATAAATGGGTGTAATCAGGAGGCAGTGACAAAGGAGTTAAAAAAGTTGATTGTTATGATGGCACATAAACACTGTAGTATATGTAAAAATATATAATATAAAATAAATAAATAAATAAATAAATAAATGCACATATAACGGAAGCTCATGGTTGGTGTGCAGAGAGAAAATGTATTAAATATTGAATGCTGTTTATGTGTGCTTT
This sequence comes from Ambystoma mexicanum, assembly GCF_040938575.1. Lineage (NCBI taxonomy): Eukaryota > Metazoa > Chordata > Amphibia > Caudata > Ambystomatidae > Ambystoma > Ambystoma mexicanum. The sequence goes on along the minus strand of NC_090932.1, from coordinate 1,232,941,010 downwards.
TTTTCTTTTAACTTGTGTTTAATTTCAGAAAAAAAAAAAAAAAAATATAAAAAATGAAATCTTTTTACCAAGCATGTTTTATTTTTGGCAAAAGGATGAAGTTAGTATTATGCTATGTACTTAATTTGTTTATTTTCTATTTTGATTTAGACAATTAACATTATTTGGTCGGAGGTTCCGGGATCAGAGCCCACGGGAGAGACGATGGAGTCCTGGAGTCCCCTGGATGAAGACCAAAAGATGCCTGCCTCCAGGTGGAGGTGAAGACAAGATAACCAGAATGCTAAAAAGGATGACTCCTATGGATCTAAGATTGCCAAGATGGAAGTGTACTCGAATGAACCGAATAACATCGCTGGTCGGGACATATCAGAAGCGGACAAGAGTGCTGACATATGGAGTTCCACGTATTTATTATTTTAATTATTTATTTTAATTTGTTATATTAATTATTTGTTTTAGTTAATTGTTTTATTTCTTTGTTTTTAATTGACTTGGAAAATCTAAACTTAAAGTAATGCCACTTCAACTGAGAAGGCAAATGTAGAACATTTTGTAAACTAATGAACTCAGATGAATACTGTGTTGATTGCAAATTTTTCATTGATGTACATGAATATTCATGTTGTTGGATTGCTATATTGTAAAAGAAAAAAAGAGAGAACAAATTGTTTTTAGGTATTGGCTTGGATTATAGCCAAGTTCTAAAAACAAAAGGAGGGTATGTAAGGATATTTGGCGTGTCACAGCACAGAGTACAGCACTACTACACAGGTAGCAAACAGCACAGAGTACAGCACTACTACACAGGTAGCAAACAGCACAGAGTACAGCACTACTGCACAGGTAGCAATTTTTTTTGCAGCACCACCACAAGGGTGCGGTGCATTGCTATATGTGTTACCAGATTAACAAGAAAAGACAGGCTATTCAGTCAAAAACGATTTTAACATATAAGATGCAAATCTATTTTTACAGTTAAAAGCACACGTGCTCATTTAAAAATGCAAACTATTTTTCACCTGAAATGCCTATGGTGCGAGAGACACATTTGAAAATAACAACTAACATAACTTATTACTAACCTGACTAATGAAACATAATCCACTAATAAAAATGTGTCTCCACTGCAGAATTAGGCCTATTCTGAAAGTGAACTTTTAAACGCACATCCATTTTTTTTTTCTGTTCTCTCTGCTGCCCTGTCCACATAACTACAGGAAGCAAATGGGCTCGAAAGAACAGGAAATCAGTTGGTTACAAAGTATTACTATAAAAATGAGCCATTGTGTAGAGAAGGAGGAGATGGCGTGATTAATTCTGATTGGAGGAGCGTCATAGCAAGTATCATGCTAGAGGGAGTGATCAGGCTTTTGCTGGGGGGAGTTTGAGAAAGGAGAAAGGCAGTCAAGATTTGGCAGAGCTGGAAGAAGGACCTTTCCCCTGGCTGAGGCATTCCTATCTGCAAAAGCTGAGGATTCCAGATAATAACCCCGGTTTGAGAACGAAAAGCGTTCGTTTTCACTGGGGTTAATCTTCAAGGGAGCCACATTCAGAAAGAGGACAACTAAAGAGATAAGGTAATTACAGAAGTGTGGGAGCTGAGTGTGTATGAAAATATGCAGTCAGTGTAGGGAAGGAGACTCCTGTGCGTGCCTTAATCAAATGCTAATGTTGCAATTTGAGTTCTGTTCTCCGCCACTCTCTTTGCAGTGTGTCATAGACAAAGCTGTTACTGTGCTATTGTATTTATTTCTGTAAAGAATGAGATCGTGTTTAAATGCAACTTTTATAATACAGAAAAATATTTGAAAGCAGACGGGTGGTGTGTTTACTATTTACCATTACAATGCTGACGATGTGGGGAGATTTTTAAACAATGCAATGGTCATTTTAAGACAGATGTGTGCATGTCAGATTCAGTATGAACAGTTGTGAGTGACTGTAGCATAGCTCGTTGGAGGTACATGAGCCAACGGGAGGAGAGACTCTCTGGACATAGTTCCCTACCGTATATAAGGTAGTGGAAATTACCACAAAATTACCGCATATAGCTCTCTGTCGTAAATAAGTCAGTGAGATTGCCCATGGTGGCACACTAACACTAACACTGAAAATGTGGTATTCCTGAAATGTAGGCCTGAGGTCTCTCTAGTGATTACACGAAAAATCTAAGCAAAGATAAGGGATTCTGGACATTGGGGCCACCAATAAAACAAGGGAATAATGCTCACCAACCACGCATACCAACCACGCATACCAACCACGTATACCAAATATGCATGTCTAGGTGCTGAAATAATGCATGTCCACTGTATTATTGTTGCACATGGCCAAATCTGAATACAAGGAGTAATTATTGTAAGTTATTTTTTGGCGGTAATAAAGTACCGTCAGGCCCCAAATCTCCACAAAATACCCTACAATCCCCATTGTATGCAATGTTATAGTGAGATACAGATGACGACAAGGCAGGGAATGCTCTTCATTCCATGCAATGTCTTAGTGAGATACAGAGGATGACAAGGCAGGGAATGCTCTTCTTTCCATGCAGTGTTATAGTGAGATACAGAGGATGACAAGGCAGGGAGTGCTCTTCATTCCATGCAATGTCTTAGTGAGATACAAAGGCTGACAAGGCAGGGAATGCTCTTCATTCCATCTAATGTCTTAGTGAGATACAGGTGTGACAAGGGGGGGATGATCCCCATTGTATGCAATGTTATAGTGAGATACAGATGACGACAAGGCAGGGAATGCTCTTCATTCCATGCAATGTCTTAGTTAGATACAGAGCATGACAAGGTGGGGAGTGCTCTTCATTCCATGCAGTGTTATAGTGATATTCAGAGGATGACAAGGCGGGGAGTGCTCTTCATTCCATGCAGTGTTATAGTGAGATACAGAGGAAGACAAGGTGGGGAGTCCTCTTTATTCCGTGCAATGTCTTAGTGAGATACAGAGGATGACAAGGCAGGGAATGCTCTTCATTCCATGCAATGTCTGAGTGAGATACAGAGCATGACAAGGTGGGGAGTGCTCTTCATTCCATGCAGTGTTATAGTGAGATACAGAGGATGACAAGACGGGGAGTGCTCTTCATTCCATGCAATGTCTTAGTGAGATACAGAGGATGACAAGACAGGGAAAGCTCTTCATCCCATGCAATATCTTAGTGAGATACAGGGGATGACAAGGTGGGGATGCTCCCCATTGCATGCAATGTTATAGTGAGATACAAAGGACGACAAGGCAGGGAATGCTCTTCATTCCATGCAATGTCTTAGTGAGATACAGAGGATGACAAGGCAGGGAATGCTCTTCAATCCATGAAATGTCTTAGTGAGATACAGAGGTTGACAAGGTGGGGAGTGCTCTTCATTCGCTGCAGTGTTATAGTGAGATACAGGGGATGACAAGGTGGGGAGTACTCTTCATTCCATGCAATGTCTTAGTGAGATACAGAGGATGACAAGGCAGGGAATGCTCTTCATTCCATGCAATGTCTTAGTGAGATACAGAGCATGACAAGGCGGGGAGTGCTCTTCATTCCATCTAATGTCTTAGTGAGATACAGGTGTGACAAGGGAGGGATGATCCCCATTGTATGCAATGTTATAGTGAGATACAGATGACGACAAGGCAGGGAATGCTCTTCATTCCATGCAATGTCTTAGTGAGATACAGAAGATGACAAGGCAGGAAATGCTCTTCTTTCCATGCAGTGTTATAGTGAGATACAGAGGATGACAAGGCAGGGAGTGCTCTTCATTCCATGCAATGTCTTAGTGAGATACAAAGGCTGACAAGGCAGGGAATGCTCTTCATTCCATCTAATGTCTTAGTGAGATACAGGTGTGACAAGGGGGGGATGATCCCCATTGTATGCAATGTTATAGTGAGATATAGATGACGACAAGGCAGGGAATGCTCTTCATTCCATGCAATGTCTTAGTGAGATACAGAGCATGACAAGGTGGGGAGTGCTCTTCATTCCATGCAGTGTTATAGTGAGATTCAGAGGATGACAAGGCGGGGAGTGCTCTTCATTCCATGCAGTGTTATAGTGAGATACAGAGGAAGACAAGACGGGGAGTGCTCTTCATTCCATGCAATGTCTTAGTGAGATACAGAGGATAACAAGACAGGGAAAGCTCTTCATCCCATGCAATGTCTTAGTGAGATACAGGGGATGACAAGGTGGGGATGCTCTTCATTCCATGCAATGTCTTAGTGAGATACAGAGCATGACAAGGTGGGGAGTGCTCTTCATTCCATGCAATGTCTTAGTGAGATACAGAGGATAACAAGACAGGGAAAGCTCTTCATCCCATGCAATGTCTTAGTGAGATACAGGGGATGACAAGGTGGGGATGCTCCCCATTGCATGCAATGTTATAGTGAGATACAAAGGACGACAAGGCAGGGAATGCTCTTCATTCCATGCAATGTCTTAGTGAGATACAGAGGATGACAAGTCCCGGAATGCTCTTCATTCCATGCAATGTCTTAGTGAGATACAGATAATGACAAGGTGGGGAGTGCTCTTCATTCCATGCAGTGTTATAGTGAGATACAGAGGATGACAACGCAGGGAATGCTCTTCAATCCATGCAATGTCTTAGTGAGATACAGAGGTTGACAAGGTGGGGAGTGCTCTTCATTCGCTGCAGTGTTATAGTGAGATACAGGGGATGACAAGGTGGGGAGTACTCTTCATTCCATGCAATGTCTTAGTGAGATACAGAGGATGACAAGGCAGGGAATGCTCTTCATTCCATGCAATGTCTTAGTGAGATACAGAGCATGACAAGGCGGGGAGTGCTCTTCATTCCATGCAATGTTTTAGTGAGATACAGAGGATGACAAGGCGGAGAATGCTCTTCATTCCATGCAATGTCTTAGTGAGATACAGAGGATGACAAGTCCCGGAATGCTCTTCATTCCATGCAATGTCTTAGTGAGATACAGATAATGACAAGGTGGGGAGTGCTCTTCATTCCATGCAGTGTTATAGTGAGATACAGAGGATGACAAGGCGGGGAGTGCTCTTCATTCCATGCAGTGTTATAGTGAGATACAGAGGATGACAAGGCGGGGAGTGCTCTTCATTCCATCCAATGTCTTAGTGAGATACAGGGGATGACAAGGTGGGAATGCTCCCCATTGCATGCAATGTTATAGTGAGATACAGAGGACGACAAGGCAGGGAATGCTCTTCATTCCATGCAATGTCTTAGTGAGATACAGAGGATGACAAGGCAGGGAATGCTCTTCATTCCATGCAATGTCTTAGTGAGATACAGAGGATGACAAGGTGGGGAGTGCTCTTCATTCCATGCAGTGTTATAGTGAGATACAGAGGATGACAAGGTGGGGAGTGCTCTTCATTCCATGCAATGTCTTAGTGAGATACAGAGGATGACAAGGCAGGGAATGCTCTTCATTCCATGCAATGTCTTAGTGAGATACAGAGCATAACAAGGTGGGGAGTGGTCTTCATTCCATGCAGTGTTATAGTGAGATACAGAGGATGACAAGACGGGGAGTGCTCTTCATTCCATGCAATGCCTTACGGAGATACAGAGGATGACAAGACAGGGAATACTCTTCATTCCATCCAATGTCTTAGTGAGATACAGGGGATGACAAGGTGGGGATGCTCCCCATTGCATGCAATGTTATGGTGAGAAACATGTGACGACAAGGCAGGGAATGCTCTTCATCCCATGCAATGTCTTAGTGAGATACAGGGGATTACAAGGTGGGGATGCTCCCCATTGCATGAAATGTTATAGTGAGATACAGAGGACGACAAGGCAGGGAATGCTCTTAATTCCATGCAATGTCTTAGTGAGATACAGAGGATGGCAAGGTGGGGAGTGCTCTTCATTCAATGCAGTGTTATAGTGAGATACAGAGGATGACAAGGCAGGGAGTGCTCTTCATTCCATGCAATGTCTTAATGAGATACAGAGGTTGACAAGGTGGGGAGTGCTCTTCATTCCATGCAGAGTTATAGTGAGATACAGGGGATGACAAGATGGGGATTGCTCTTCATTCCATGCAATGTCTTAGTGAGATACAGAGGATGACAAGTCACGGAATGCTCTTCATTCCATGCAATGTCTTGGTGAGATACAGAGGATGACAAGGTGGGGAGTGCTCTCCATTCCATGCGGTGTTATAGTGAGATACAGAGGATGACAAGGTGGGGAGTGCTCTTCATTACATGCAATGTCTTAGTGAGATACAGAGGATGACAAGGCAGGGAATGATCTTCATTCCATCCAATGTCTTAGTGAGATACAGGGGGTGACAAGGTGGATATGCTCCCCATTGCATGCAATGTTATGGTGAGAAACAGGTGACGACAATGCAGGGAATGCTCTTCATCCCATGCAATGTCTTAGTGAGATACAGAGGATGACAAGGTGGGGAGTGCTCTTCATTCCATGCAGTGTTATAGTGAGATACAGAGGATGATGAGGTGGGGAGTGCTCTTCATTCCATGCAATGTCTTAGTGAGATACAGAGGATGACAAGTCATGGAATGCTCTTCATTCCATGCAATGTCTTAGTGAGATAAAGAGGATGACAAGGTGGGGAGTGCTCTTCATTCCATGCAGTGTTATAGTGAGATACAGAGGATGACAAGGCGGGGAGTGCTCTTCATTCCATGCAATGTCTTAGGGAGATACAGAGGATGACAAGGCAGGGAATGCTCTTCATTCCATCCAATGTCTTAGTGAGATACAGGGGATGAGAAGGTGGGGATGCTCCCCATTGCATGCAATGTTATGGTGAAAAACAGGTGATGACAAGGCAGGGAATGCTCTTCATCCCATGCAATGTCTTAGTGAGATACAGAGGATGACAAGGCGGGGAGTGCTCTTCATTCCATGCAGTGTTATTGTGAGATACAGAGGATGACAAGGCGGGGAGTGCTCTTCATTCCATGTAGTGTTATAGTGAGATACAGAGGCTGACAAGGCAGGGAATGCTCTTCATTCCATCTAATGTCTTAGTGAGATACAGGGGTGACAAGGGGGGGATGATCCTCATTGCATGCAATGTTATAGTGAGATACAGATGACGACAAGGCAGGGAATGCTCTTCATTCCATGCAATGTCTTAGTGAGATACAGAGGATGACAAGGCAGGGAATGCTCTTCTTTCCATGAAGTGTTATAGTGAGATACAGAGGATGACAAGGCAGGGCGTGCTCTTCATTCCATGCAATGTCTTAGTGAGATACAGAGCATGACAAGGTGGGGAGTGCTCTTCATTCCATGCAGTGTTATAGTGAGATACAGAGGATGACAAGGCGGGGAGTGCTCTTCATTCCATGCAGTGTTATAGTGAGATACAGAGGATGACAAGGTGAGGAGTGCTCTTCATTCCATGCAATGTCTTAGTGAGATACAGAGGATGACAAGGCAGGGAATGCTCGTCATTCCATGCAATGTCTTAGTGAGATACAGAGCATGGCAAGGTGGGGAGTGCTCTTCATTCCATGCAGTGTTATAGTGAGATACAGAGGATGACAAGACGGGGAGTGCTCTTCATTCCATGCAATGTCTTAGTGAGATGCAGAGGATGACAAGACAGGGAATGCTCTTCATTCCATCCAATGTCTTAGTGAGATACAGAGGATGACAAGGCAGAGAATGCTCTTCATTCCATGCAATGTCTTAGTGAGATACAGAGGATGACAAGGCGGGGAATGCTCTTCATTCCATGCAGTGTTATAGTGAGATACAGAGGATGACAAGGCGGGGAGTGCTCTTCATTCCATGCAATGTCTTAGTGAGATACAGAGGATGACAAGGCAGGGAATGCTCTTCATTCCATGCAATGTCTTAGTGAGATACAGGGGATGACAAGGTGGGGATGCTCCCCATTGCATGCAATGTTATAGTGAGATACAGAGGACGACAAGGCAGGGAATGCTATTCATTCCATGCAATGTCTTAGTGAGATACAGAGGATGACAAGGCAGGGAATGCTCTTCATTCCATGCAATGGCCCTCATTACGACCCTGGCGGAAATCGAAAAACGATGGCGGAAATGCAATACCGCCATCGAATAGCGCTCGGTGCGACTATGACCCGTCACCGCAAAGTACGATGCCATTAGCGACACCGTAGTGAACGCCAACGCTAACTGCACCAAGTACGCGCGCGCGCGCCATGCCAAACTGTAAATACCACCATGGCGCAAGGGTACGCGAATTCCGACCCTAGCGGACATGTACCTAACGCCATCAAGCACGGCGGAAAGTACCATTCCGCCATGGTGAGAAGTACGGCATCGCGAATCAACCGTAAACGGCCCCACTGAGTGCCTGTACACCGCTCCCTGGCCACATAGTACAACTCCCCGTAGGTGCAATGAAGTCACAATGCAACCAGTGAAATGTACAAGTCACCCATGCATGCCAACGAACAAAAGAATCTCAAGAGGGGCCAATGGGAGCTGCAGGGCACAGATGGCACGAATACAGAAGCCATTCCAATGGACATGACCTCAGTCCCCCACCAAGAAACGCACGCAAACACAGGCACCTGTGACCAGCAATATTCCGAAAATCACATCATTCCACCAGTCCACCTGGCTGACCGGCATCTGTCACACAAAACCTAATCCCCCGCCCCTGAGCATGACATCATTCAAACAGTCATATTGGCAGCCCTCATCCCTGACCTCACTGGGCTTCGTAGGCAAACGCGCCCAGCACAGTACCACGCAACTATACTCCGAAGCTGGAACCCAATGCAGATCTCCTCACAATACATCGCTCCCCAAATAGGAATATGCCACATCACTTGCAAAGAAGAACGCTACACGGCCCATATCAGAATAGAAATTTAATGCACAACAAATTCACCAAGCCCATACAGCCATTAGGCCATTAACTCCAAAACACATTTCACCATTGTGGGCTGCATCCGCAAGAAATGACCAGCTACTTCTTGTGTGACGCCCTGTTCCTTCATGGTACACAGGGCCACATTCTCATACGAAAAGGCAACATGGAAGCGCACAGAACCGCAGGGCCGTCCCAATGGGGAGGCACTAGTCCAGCTGAAAGGCCGAAATGTTGCTCCGAGCCACTAGTACTGCGTAAGGGCATGTGGCCCATTGGCGATCGTCCCATAAGATCGTAATGCTGCTCCACTGATTAACACGAAGCAGCAGGTGTCGGGAGTAAAAGCCATCTGCAGGAGTGGCATACAGATGGCAGTGGCAAAAGGGGAGGAGATACCTGTCAACCAAAAGAAAAGAAAAAGAATAGAATGGCCATCAGAACTACATCCGAACAACTCACTTCAATGATCACACTAAATCCACAGCCATATGCATGCTAGCCCACTCCAAAGGATCATCACCACCCCAAAACCACTTGCGACTCATAACTATCTATATCGAGGTGAAAACACCATCACAAACGAGTGTACCTGTGCATGCGTCTGTGAAAACAGAATCCATCAGATGGGATTGGTAACGTGCATGGACACAAGTGTCTGAAGGCGCGTCGAGACAGGGAGGGCTCAACAAGGCCAGATAGACGATGGTCCCACTATGGCAGCCCTGCATCACATAGCGCAGGGGAGGCGGACAGATTCCAAGAAGCCCTGTACATGGCAAACACTGTATCAAATCATCTGTCCATGCATCCATTCATCATTCCCTCATCCCGTAATGATAACGCCTGTTTCCATACTCACATAACATGTGAGAATTCCATTGAGTCTGTGCGTTATGCAGCCTGCAAAATCCACTGTGCCCCAGCCCGTAATTCCAGTGTTGTGAAGTAACATGTATATGGGAACGTCCGGCCTCATCGTCCACTTCGCTATTGCGCATCCCAAACTATTCATATCAATCATTGCATCCTCGCCATGGCCCCTGTCCCAAGGACATTGAACAATAGAACGTTATATTTGCAGTCAGACCTGTGGGCATCTCCTCGCCGCTAGCTGATAACCGAAAGCGCCGCCCTTCGAATTCCTCATTTGCAACATCACGTCGAAAAGGCATCTGTGGCCGCTTGAAATCACAAATTAATCCATCTAGTGCGGCTGTGTGTGAAAATGGCAACTGCCTTCACTCACAAATGGGACGCCCCGCCCGTCGTTGCAACTCGGTACAGTGATGCATGAGGGTCCACCGTTACTCGAGTACTACGTTCCACTGACCCTTCACAAGTCTGTTCGAGACTGCAAAGATTGTATGTGAAACAATGGGACCATAGCCGAATGTACATATCAACCAATGTTACACGGCCATCGGGTACAAATACATGATTGTAATAGCAAGATGCCATTCCTCGAATTGCAGCGTTGTGTGCGGGACGTGCTCGGCCAAAGGGGAGAGCAGCTTGCACCGGTGGAATGAATCACCACAGGTGGAGGCCATACAGCCTGAAAACACATAAATTGCACACCCAGTCTCCTCCCACAACCACACCCACTCCGAAATGCTACCGGCAGGACTCGCGATGTTGGCCCTGGGGGACCTGATAGCACTGCAAGTACTCCAACTTCAAGAAGAAGACGAACACCAACTACAACCGGCCGCACGGAGGAGACGCAGGAGGAGGAGGAGGGCAAGGCAGGGCCAGCAAGGGCCGCCAGCACAGCCACTACCACCACGCAGGCAGCCCGCAATCCCACGCCTCCGAGCACATCCGTTCAACCTCACTGATGAGCAGATCCACACCCTCTACCGTTTGGACCGGGACACCATAGCCGCCATTGTGGACATGACACAGGCTGACCTTGTCAGCATGATAGATAGCCCAACCGCCATCCCACCCCTACTGAAGGTGGTGTCTGTACTCCACTTCCTGGCCACAGGCACCTACCAGCACACAGTCGGACAGTTGCATGGCATTTCTCAGCCACTGTTCTCACGGACACTATTGCAAGTGCTCGATGCCCTCCTGCAGCACGCAGACGACTACATCTCTCTACCACGCTCGGAGCAGGAAATTACCAACACAAAAGTGGGATTCCATGCACTTAGCGGCATACCGGGTTGCCTTGGTGCCATCGACTGCACCCATGTGGAATTGGTCGTCCCACATGCCATGGAGGCCCAGTACCGCAACCGAAAACAATTTCATTCTCTGAATGTACAAATGGTGTGTGACTCCAACAGGATCATTACACATTGTTGTGCCCGATTCCCTGGATCAACCCATGATTCTATGGTCTTGAGGAACTCAACAATACCACGCTACATGGAGCGACACGCAGGGAACAGATCCTGGCTACTCGGTGAGTCTCATTACATGCATGATGATGTGGGGTATGTGATGCGGCAATGACCTGGCAGGAAGGGGGCGGGGGGTGCGTACGTAGCAATGGCATTCCACATAATTCGTTTATCGTCCACATACAGGTGATGCCGGATATCCACTGAAGAGATGGCTCCTCACACCAGTCCGGAACCCACGGGACCAGCATGAGGAGGACTACAACCATGCCCACTCACGTACCCGTGTAGTCATAGAACAGGCATTCGGCCTACTGAAGACTCATTTCCGGTGCCTCAGCAGGTCTGGCGGGGCACTCCTGTACCGCCATGAGAAGGTTGCAAAGATGGTGATGGCATGTGTCATGCTACACAACATGTGCGTACGTAGAAATGTGCCCATGCCCCCTGACGCAGAACTGCAAGCACCTGAAGATGGTCATGATGAGGGTGGGGATGTGGCAGCACCTCAAGGAGTCCGCGAGGCACAGGAGGGCCGTGACATTCGTCAGCATCTCATTGATGCATGCTTCTAACACTCACGCCTGGTGGCTGATACATGGACACGGGACTCGTGGCACTGTGTGTGTCTGGTACATGCACAATATGGACTGTACGCCTATGATGGCCTAGTACACAAAGATCATTGTCCACACATCTCATTGGTTGATCGTGCATTGTTTATGGCATATGTGATATCATGTTGAACACCCTATCGACCCGCCACCCAAGTGAGCCCAACACACCCCCTCCACCCTCCTACCTCCCCCCCGAACACCAGTGTCCAAAGATGCTCATTGTCAGTGGGCAGTCGCTATTGCAAGCCCCCTCTGCGGGTATCAGGGGCACCCCTGCCTGTGGAGCGCAGGTTCCTCCCAGATCTACGTTGGGGGCTGCCCTGGACGGAACTTGCAACGGATGATGTCTCTGCCTGCTCACGTCCATGCATGTCCCTAAGGGTTTGTGAGAGCTCAGTGAGCACACGGCGCACTGCGGCAAGTTCGGCACATACGTCTTTGGACGTCGCATGCAGTTCCCCCCTCAGGCTCTCGGTGCTTCTCTCCATTTGGACTCTCAGGCTCTCGGTGCTACTCTCCATTTGTACTCTCAGGCACTCGGTGCTACTCTCCATTTGTGCCCTTAGTGTCTCTGTACTTCTCTCCATTTCTGCCCTAAGTGTCTCAGTTGATGTTTCTATGTCTGCCTTAGTGCCCCCACATTCATCGGCATGGTCCTTGAGGAGCGTGGCCAGTTGCTGCTGTTGCACGATTAACTGGTCGAGGGACTGTTGCCTCTGCTGCGCCATGGCCATTTGCGGTGGTGTCACAGAGTGGCTGTTCGCCTCATGTTGCCCTGCCACAGGGCTTGTGGGGGATGGCCAGTCGTCGTCTTGTGGGTGCCCCTGCGTGGTATCCTCATGGTGTACGGGATGGAACAGACAGGGGGATTGGGACAGGTCATGGATGGATCTGACTTCGACATCCCCGTCTTCTGTGTCGGAGCATGCTGCCATTAATGGGGTGTCACCTATGGTGCTGCTGCCACCAGAGGAAGTGCCTTCTGTGGCATCCATTGGGGGGACCTGTGGTGGTGGTGTTGTGGGCATGCTGGCTGCTGGGGTGCCTGTTGATGTTCCCTCCTCTGTGCTGCCACTTGATTTGTGCTGCTGCCGTGTCTTGATGCGTGCAGCTGAGGTGGAGGGTCTTTGGCCGTTGGTCTTGGCCCTCTTTGCAGGTGTGCTGGTAGGGGTGTCCTGAAGCTCGTCGTTTGGATCGGACCCTGTGGTGGAGTAAAGGAGGGCGAGCGTTATTAATGGGTCTGTGGGAATTGGAATGGCAATGTATCACATGCATTGGGGTGGTACCTGAGGGTGATTTGGGTCGGGGCCTTGGAGGTGCTTTCATTTGTGTGTGGAGTGAGGGTGCAGTTGTTTGGCAGCCTGCAGTTAGGGTGTGCCTGCTGCACGTGTAGTGGGTGTGTTTGGGGTTTTTAATTATTTATGTATTTATTGTGAGTTTTAAAGTGCGCTATCAGGCCAATGTGTGTGGACGTTCTCCTGGCCATGTGTTGCTGTTGCGCTATGTGGACACATGTGATTCACATGATTGGACATTGTGGATTTGGCATGGTTTTATTTGGGCCACCTACCGGATTCTCCAGATGTCTGCACTCCTTTCTCCATCCCTCCGACTCCCTCTATGCTCTCCATTCCAATGGTGGAGGCACAGATTTCTTCCCAGGGGGTCAACTTGATGGGTGATTCCGATCCTCCCCCGTTGGCTGTGGCAATGTTGCGGTTGGCAGAAAGTATGCTACGGACGCGTATCCGCAGGTCGTCCCATCGCTTTCTGCATTGCTGTGGGTTGCGGGGTGCGGTCCCCACCGCACTTACCCGCTGTGCCACCAGGGCCCATATGGCCTTCTTGTTCGCAAGTGCCGTCCTGGTCATTTGCGTGGAGAAGACGGCGGCGGCATTCTCCTGGAGGGTCTCTGTAAGCACGGTGAGTTCCTCACGGGAGAAGTGGACCTGCCGCTTGCGGTCGCACGCTTTCTTCGCTACTTTTCCCATTTTTCTTGGTTTCACTAGGGTGGATGACGGGTTGGGATGTGTCTCAGGGTAGTGTTTTTAGTGGTTGTGTGGATTTTGTGGTTTTATAGGTGTACGGCGTGTTGTTTCCCGTTCCGGGCCCATGTTTTTACTTCCGTTTCCGTATATTTACGGTCACCGTACTTTCCGGTTGGCGCTCACTGCGGTGTCCGCTAAGATGGGTGGCGGTATTGCACCTAGGGCGCCGTACGGCGGCGGTGTGGGCCGTTTTGGGGTCATTTCCGCCATCGCGGACTTTGCACTTCCGCCATGCCGTGGTGCTCGTGCCCGATGGGTCGGAATGGGCCGCACTTTGCTCCATCGTGCAATGGCGGAAACGCTATTTACGCTGTGGCGGTCCGGTCAGTCACTTTCCGCCAGGGTCGTAATGAGGGCCAATGTCTTTTTGAGATACAGAGCATGACAAGGTGGGGAATGGTCTTCATTCCATGCAGTGTTATAGTGAGATACAGAGGATGACAAGACGGGGAGTGCTCTTCATTCCATGCAATGTCTTAGGGAGATACAGAGGATGACAAGACAGGGAATGCTCTTCATTCCATCCAATGTCTTAGTGAGATACAGGGGATGACAAGGTGGGGATGCTCCCCATTGCATGCAATGTTATGGTGAGAAACAGGTGACGACAAGGCAGGGAATGCTCTTCATCCCATGCAATGTCTTAGTGAGATACAGGGGATGACAAGGTGGGGAGTGCTCTTCATTCCATGCAGTGTTATAGTGAGATACAGAGGATGACAAGACGGGGAGTGCTCTTCATTCCATGCAGTGTTATAGTGAGATACAGAGGATGACAAGGCGGGGAGTGCTCTTCATTCCATTCAATGTCTTAGTGAGATACAGAGGTTGACAAGGTGGGGAGTGCTCTTCAATCCATGCAGTGTTATAGTGAGATACAGGGGATGTCAAGATGGGGAGTGCTCTTCATTCCATGCAATGTCTTAGTGAGATACAGAGGATGACAAGTCACGGAATGCTCTTCATTCCATGCAATGTCTTGGTGAGATACAGAGGATGACAAGGTGGGGAGTGCTCTTCATTGCATGCGGTGTTATAGTGAGATACAGAAGATGACAAGGCGGGGAGTGCTCTTCATTACATGCAATGTCTTAGTGAGATACATAGGATGACAAGGCAGGGAATGCTCTTCATTCCATCCAATGTCTTAGTGCGATACAGGGGGTGACAAGGTGGGGATGCTCCCCATTGCATGTAATGTTATGGTGAGAACAGGTGACGACAAGGCAGGGAATGCTCTTCATCCCATGCATTGTCTTAGTGAGATACAGAAGATGACAAGGTGGGGAGTGGTCTTCATTCCATGCAGTGTTATAGTGAGATACAGAGGATGACAAGGCGGGGAGTGCTCTTCATTCCATGCAGTGTTATAGTGAGATACAGAGGATGACAAGGCGGGGAGTGCTCTTCATTCCATGCAATGTCTTAGTGAGATACAGAGGATGACAAGGCAGGGAATGCTCTTCATTCCATCCAATGTCTTAGTGAGATACAGGGGGTGACAAGGTGGGGATGATCCCCATTGCATGCAATGTCTTAGTGAGATACAGAGGATGACAAAGTGGGGAGTGGTCTTCATTCCATGCAGTGTTATAGTGAGATACAGAGGATGACAAGGCAGGGAGTGCTCTTCATTCCATGCAGTGTTATAGTGAGATACAGAGGATGACAAGGTGGGGAGTGCTCTTCATTCCATGCAATGTCTTAGTGAGATACAGAGGATGACAAGGCAGGGAATGCTCTTCATCCCATGCAATGTCTTAGTGAGATACAGGGGATGACAAGGTGGGGATGCTCCCCATTGCATGCAATGTTATAGTGAGATACAGAGGACACCAAGGCAGGGAATGCTCTTCATTCCATGCAATGTCTTAGTGAGATACAGAGGATGACAAGGCGGGGAATGCTCTTCATTCCATGCAATGTCTTAGTGAGATACAGCGGTTGACAAGGTGGGGAGTGCTCTTCATTCCATGCAGTGTTATAGTGAGATACAGGGGATGACAAGGTGGGGAGTACTCTTCATTCCATGCAATGTCTTAGTGAGATAAAGAGGATGACAAGGCAGGGAATGCTCTTCATTCCATGCAATGTCTTAGTGAGATACAGTGCATGACAAGGCGGGGAGTGCTCTTCATTCCATGCAATGTCTTAGTGAGATACAGAGGATGACAAGGCAGAGAATGCTCTTCATTCCATGCACTGTCTTAGTGAGATACAGAGGATGACAAGGCGGGGAATGATCTTCATTCTATGCAGTGTTATAGTGAGATACAGAGGATGACAAGGCGGGGAGGGCTCTTCATTCCATGCAATGTCTTAGTGAGATAAAGAGGATGACAAGGTGGGGAGTGCTCTTCATTCCATGCAGTGTTATAGTGAGATACAGAGGATGACAAGGCGGGAGTGCTCTTCATTCCATGCAATGTCTTAGTGAGATACAGAGGATGACAAGTCCCGGAATGCTCTTCATTCCATGCAATGTCTTAGTGAGATACAGATAATGACAAGGTGGGGAGTGCTCTTCATTCCATGCAGTGTTATAGTGAGATACAGAGGATGACAAGGCGGGGAGTGCTCTTCTTTCCATGCAGTGTTATAGTGAGATACAGAGGATGACAAGGCTGGGAGTGCTCTTCATTCCATGCAATGTCTTAGTGAGAAACAGAGGATGACAAGGCAGGGAATGCTCTTCATTCCATCCAATGTCTTAGTGAGATACAGGGGATGACAAGGTGGGCATGCTCCCCATTGCATGCAATGTTATAGTGAGATACAGAGGACGACAAGGCAGGGAATGCTCTTCATTCCATGCAATGTCTTAGTGAGATACAGAGGATGACAAGGCAGGGAATGCTCTTCATTCCATGCAATGTCTTAGTGAGATACAGAGGATGACAAGGTGGGGAGTGCTCTTCATTCCATGCAGTGTTATAGTGAGATACAGAGGATGACAAAGTGGGGAGTGCTCTTCATTCCATGCAATGTCTTAGTGAGATACAGAGGATGACAATGCAGGGAATGCTCTTCATTCCATGCAATGTCTTAGTGAGATACAGAGCATGACAAGGTGGGGAGTGGTCTTCAGTCCATGCAGTGTTATAGTGAGATACAGAGGATGACAAGGCGGGGAGTGCTCTTCATTCCATGCAATGTCTTAGTGAGATACAGAGGATGACAAGACAGGGAATGCTCTTCATTCCATCCAATGTCTTAGCGAGATACAGGGGATGACAAGGTGGGGATGCTCCCCATTGCATGCAATGTTATGGTGAGAAACAGGTGACGACAAGGCAGGGAATGCTCTTCATCCCATGCAATGTCTTAGTGAGATACAGGGGATGACAAGGTGGTGATGCTCCCCATTGCATGAAATGTTATAGTGAGATACAGAGGACGACAAGGCAGGGAATGCTCTTCATTCCATGCAAAGTCTTAGTGAGATACAGAGGATGACAAAGTGGGGAGTGCTCTTCATTCCATGCAGTGTTATAGTGAGATACAGAGGATGACAAATCACGGAATGCTCTTCATTCCATGCAATGTCTTGGTGAGATACAGAGGATGACAAGGTGGGGAGTGCTCTTCATTCCATGCGGTGTTATAGTGAGATACAGAGGATGTCAAGGCGAGGAGTGCTCTTCATTACATGCAATGTCTTAGTGAGATACAGAGGATGACAAGGCAGGGAATGCTCTTCATTCCATCCAATGTCTTAGTGAGATACAGGGGGTGACAAGGTGGGGATGCTCCCCATTGCATGCAATGTTATGGTGAGAAACAGGTGACGACAAGGCAGGGAATGCTCTTCATCCCATGCAATGTCTTAGTGAGATACAGAGGATGACAAGGTGGGGAGTGCTCTTCATTCCATGCAGTGTTATAGTGAGATACAGAGGATGACAAGGGGGGGAGTGCTCTTCATTCCATGCAGTGTTATAGTGAGATACAGAGGATGACAAGGCAGGGAGTGCTCTTCATTCCATGCAATGTCTTAGTGAGATAAAGAGGATGACAAGGTGGGGAGTGCTCTTCATTACATGCAGTGTTATTGTGAGATACAGAGGATGATGAGGTGGGGAGTGCTCTTCATTCCTTGCAATGTCTTAGTGAGATACAGAGGATGACAAGTCATGGAATGCTCTTCATTCCATGCAATGTCTTAGTGAGATACAGAGGATGACAAGGTGGGGAGTGCTCTTCATTCCATGCAGTGTTATAGTGAGATACAGAGGATGACAAGGCGGGGAGTGCTCTTAATTACATGCAATGTCTTAGTGAGATACAGAGGATGACAAGGCAGGGAATGCTCTTCATTCCATCCAATGTCTTAGTGAGATACAGGGGATGACAAGGCGGGGATGCTCCCCATTGCATGCAATGTTATGGTGAGAAACAGGTGACGACAAGGCAGGCAATGCTCTTCACCCCATTCAATGTCTTAGTGAGATACAGAGGATGACAAGGCGTGGAGTGGTCTTCATTCCATGCAGTGTTATTGTGAGATACAGAGGATGACAAGGTGGGGAGTGCTCTTCATTCCATGCAGTGTTATAGTGAGATACAGAGGATGAAAAGGCGGGGAGTGCTCTTCATTCCATGCAATGTCTTAGTGAGATACAGAGGCTGACAAGGCAGGGAATGCTCTTCATTCCATCTAATGTCTTAGTGAGATACAGGGGTGACAAGGGGGGGATGATCCCCATTGCATGCATTGTTATAGTGAGATACAGATGACGACAAGGCAGGGAATGCTCTTCATTCCATGCAATGTCTTAGTGAGATACAGAGCATGACAAGGCGGGGAGTGCTCTTCATTCCATGCAATGTCTTAGTGAGATACAGAGGATGACAAGGCAGAGAATGCTCTTCATTCCATGCACTGTCTTAGTGAGATACAGAGCATGACAAGGTGGGGAGTGCTCTTCATTCCATGCAGTGTTATAGTGAGATACAGGGCATGACAAGGTGGAGAGTACTCTTCATTCCATGCAATGTCTAAGTGAGATACAGAGGATGACAAGGCGGGGAATGCTCTTCATTCCATGCAATGTCTTAGTGAAATACAGAGCATGACAAGGCGGGGAGTGCTCTTCATTCCATGCAATGTCTTAGTGAGATACAGAGGATGACAAGGCAGAGAATGCTCTTCATTCCATGCACTGTCTTAGTGAGATACAGAGGATGACAAGGCGGGGAATGATCTTCATTCCATGCAGTGTTATAGTGAGATACAGAGGATGACAAGGCGGGAGTGCTCTTCATTCCATGCAATGTCTTAGTGAGATAAAGAGGATGACAAGGTGGGGAGTGCTCTTCATTCCATGCAGTGCTATAGTGAGATACAGAGGATGACAAGGCGGGAGTGCTCTTCATTCCATTCAATGTCTTAGTGAGATACAGAGGATGACAAGTCCCGGAATGCTCTTCATTCCATGCAATGTCTTAGTGAGATACAGATAATGAAAAGGTGGGGAGTGCTCTTCATTCCATGCAGTGTTATAGTGAGATACAGAGGATGAAAAGGCGGGGAGTGCTCTTCTTTCCATGCAGTGTTATAGTGAGATACAGAGGATGACAAGGCAGGGAATGCTCTTCATTCCATCCAATGTCTTAGTGTGATACAGGGGATGACAAGGTGGGGATGCTCCCCATTGCATGCAATGTTATAGTGAGATACAGAGGACGACGAGGCAGGGAATGCTCTTCATTCCATGCAATGTCTTAGTGAGATACAGAGGATGACAAGGCAGGGAATGCTCTTCATTCCATGCAATGTCTTAGTGAGATACAGAGGATGACAAGGTGGGGAGTGCTCTTCATTCCATGCAGTGTTATAGTGAGATACAGAGGATGACAAGGTGGGGAGTGCTCTTCATTCCATCCAATGTCTTAGTGAGATACAGAGGATGACAAGGCAGGGAATGCTCTTCATTCCATGCAATGTCTTAGTGAGATACAGAGGATGACAAGGTGGGGAGTGCTCTTCATTCCATGCAGTGTTATAGTGAGATACAGAGGATGACAAGGCAGGGAGTGCTCTTCATTCCATGCAATGTCTTAGTGAGATACAGAGGATGACAAGGCAGGGAATGCTCTTCATTCCATGCAATGTCTTAGTGAGATACAGAGCATGACAAGGTGGGGAGTGGTCTTCATTCCATGCAGTGTTATAGTGAGATACAGAGGATGACAAGACAGGGAATGCTCTTCATTCCATCCAATGTCTTAGTGAGATACAGGGGATGACAAGGTGGGGATGCTCCCCATTGCATGCAATGTTATGGTGAGAAACAGGTGACGACAAGGCAGGGAATGCTCTTCATCCCATGCAATGTCTTAGTGAGATACAGGGGATGACAAGGTGGTGATGCTCCCCATTGCATGAAATGTTATAGTGAGATACAGAGGATGACAAGGTGGGGAGTGCTCTTCATTCCATGCAGTGTTATAGTGAGATACAGAGGATGACAAGGTGGGGAGTGCTCTTCATTCCATGCAATGTCTTAGTGAGATACAGAGGATGACAAGGCAGGGAGTGCTCTTCATTCCATGCATGTCTTAGTGAGATACAGAGGATGACAAGGTGGGGAGTGCTCTTCATTCCATGGAGTGTTATAGTGAGATACAGAGGATGACAAGGTGGGGAGTGCTCTTCATTCCATGCAATGTCTTAGTGAGATACAGAGGATGACAAGGCAGGGAATGCTCTTCATTCCATGCAATGTCTTAGTGAGATACAGAGCATGACAAGGTGGGGAGTGGTCTTCATTCCATGCAGTGTTATAGTGAGATACAGAGGATGACAAGACAGGGAATGCTCTTCATTCCATCCAATGTCTTAGTGAGATACAGGGGATGACAAGGTGGGGATGCTCCCCATTGCATGCAATGTTATGGTGAGAAACAGGTGACGACAAGGCAGGGAATGCTCTTCATCCCATGCAATGTCTTAGTGAGATGCAGGGGATGACAAGGTGGGGATGCTCCCCATTGCATGCAATGTTATAGTGAGATACAAAGGACGA
Organism: Ambystoma mexicanum; assembly: GCF_040938575.1. Classification (NCBI taxonomy): domain Eukaryota; kingdom Metazoa; phylum Chordata; class Amphibia; order Caudata; family Ambystomatidae; genus Ambystoma; species Ambystoma mexicanum. Next base: position 1,232,920,093 of record NC_090932.1, on the reverse strand, counting down.
CAAGGCAGGGAATGCTCTTCATTCCATGCAATGTCTTAGTGAGATACAGAGGATGACAAGGCAGGGAATGCTCTTCATTCCATGCAATGTCTTAGTGAGATACAGAGGTTGACAAGGTGGGGAGTGCTCTTCATTCCATGCAGTGTTATAGTGAGATACAGGGGATGACAAGGTGGGGAGTACTCTTCATTCCATGCAATGTCTTAGTGAGATACAGAGGATGACAAGGCAGGGAATGCTCTTCATTCCATGCAGTGTTATAGTGAGATACAGAGGATGACAAGGCGGGGAGTGCTCTTCATTCCATGCAATGTCTTAGTGAGATAAAGAGGATGACAAGGTGGGGAGTCCTCTTCATTCCATGCAGTGTTATAGTGAGATACAGAGGATGACAAGGCGGGGAGTGCTCTTCATTCCATGCAGTGTTATAGTGAGATACAGGGGATGACAAGGTGGGGAGTGCTCTTCATTCCATGCAATGTCTTAGTGAGATAAAGAGGATGACAAGGTGGGGAGTCCTCTTCATTCCATGCAGTGTTATAGTGAGATACAGAGGATGACAAGGCGGGGAGTGCTCTTCATTCCATGCAGTGTTATAGTGAGATACAGGGGATGACAAGGTGGGGATGCTCTCCATTGCATGCAGTGTTATAGTGAGATACAGAGGATGACAAGGCGGGGAGTGCTCTTCATTCCATGCAATGTCTTAGTGAGATACAGAGGATGACAAGGCAGGGAATGCTCTTCATTCCATGCAGTGTTATAGTGAGATACAGAGGATGACAAGGCAGGGAGTGCTCTTCATTCCATGCAATGTCTTAGTGAGATACAGAGGATGACAAGGTGGGGAGTGCTCTTCATTCCATGCAGTGTTATAGTGAGTTACAGAGGATGACAAGGCGGGGAGTGCTCTTCATTCCATGCAATGTCTTAGTGAGATACAGAGGACGACAAGGCAGGGAATGCTTTTCATTCCATGCAATGTCTTAGTGAGATACAGAGGATGACAAGGCAGAGAATGCTCTTCATTCCATGCAATGTCTTAGTGAGATACAGAGGATGACAAGGTGGGGAGTGTCTTCATTCCATGCAGTGTTATAGTGAGATACAGAGGATGACAAGGCGGGGAGTGCTCTTCATTCCATGCAATGTCTTAGTGAGATAAAGAGGATGACAAGGTGGGGAGTGCTCTTCATTCCATGCAGTGTTATAGTGAGATACAGAGTATGACGAGGTGGGGAGTGCTCTTCATTCCATGCAATGTCTTAGTGAGATAAAGAGGATGACAAGTCACGGAATGCACTTCATTCCGTCCAATGTCTTAGTGAGATACAGGGGATGACAAGGCGGGGATGCTCCCCATTGCATGTAATGTTATGGTGAGAAACAGGTGACGACAAGGCAGGGAATGCTCTTCATCCCATGCAATGTCTTAGTGAGATACAGAGGATGACAAGGTGGGGAGTGTCTTCATTCCATGCAGTGTTATAGTGAGATACAGAGGATGACAAGGTGGGGAGTGCTCTTCATTCCATGCAGTGTTATAGTGAGATACAGAGGATGACAAGGTGGGGAGTGCTCTTCATTCCATGCTGTGTTATAGTGAGATACAGGGGATGACAAGGTGGGGAGTGCTCTTCATTCCATGCAATGTCTTAGTGAGATACAGAGGATGACAAGGCAGAGAATGCTCTTCATTCCATGCAATGTCTTAGTGAGATACAGAGGATGACAAGGTGGGGAGTGTCTTCATTCCATGCAGTGTTATAGTGAGATACAGAGGATGACAAGGTGGGGAGTGCTCTTCATTCCATGCAGTGTTATAGTGAGATACAGAGGATGACAAGGTGGGGAGTGCTCTTCATTCCATGCTGTGTTATAGTGAGATACAGGGGATGACAAGGTGGGGAGTGCTCTTCATTCCATGCAATGTCTTAGTGAGATACAGAGGATGACAAGGCAGGGATTGCTCTTCATTCCATGCAATGTCTTAGTGAGATACAGAGCATTACAAGGCGGGGAGTGCTCTTCATTCCATGCAATGTCTTAGTGAGATAGAGAGGACGACAAGGCAGGGAATGCTCTTCATTCCATGCAATGTCTTAGTGAGATACAGAGGATGACAAGGCAGGGAATGCTCTTCATTCCATGCAATGTCTTAGTGAGATACAGAGGATGACAAGGTGGGGAGTGCTCTTCATTCCATGCAGTGTTATAGTGAGTTACAGAGGATGACAAGGCGGGGAGTGCTCTTCATTCCATGCAATGTCTTAGTGAGATACAGAGGACGACAAGGCAGGGAATGCTTTTCATTCCATGCAATGTCTTAGTGAGATACAGAGGATGACAAGGCAGAGAATGCTCTTCATTCCATGCAATGTCTTAGTGAGATACAGAGGATGACAAGGTGGGGAGTGTCTTCATTCCATGCAGTGTTATAGTGAGATACAGAGGATGACAAGGCGGGGAGTGCTCTTCATTCCATGCAATGTCTTAGTGAGATAAAGAGGATGACAAGGTGGGGAGTGCTCTTCATTCCATGCAGTGTTATAGTGAGATACAGAGTATGACGAGGTGGGGAGTGCTCTTCATTCCATGCAATGTCTTAGTGAGATAAAGAGGATGACAAGTCACGGAATGCACTTCATTCCGTCCAATGTCTTAGTGAGATACAGGGGATGACAAGGCGGGGATGCTCCCCATTGCATGTAATGTTATGGTGAGAAACAGGTGACGACAAGGCAGGGTATGCTCTTCATCCCATGCAATGTCTTAGTGAGATACAGAGGATGACAAGGCGGGGAGTGCTCTTCATTCCATGCAGTGTTATTGTGAGATACAGAGGATGACAAGGCGGGGAGTGCTCTTCATTCCATGCAGTGTTATAGTGAGATACAGAGGATGAAAAGGCGGGGAGTGCTCTTCATTCCATGCAATGTCTTAGTGAGATACATAGGCTGACAAGGCAGGGAGTGCTCTTCATTCCATCTAATGTCTTAGTGAGATACAGGGGTGACAAGGGGGGGATGATCCCCATTGCATGCAATGTTATAGTGAGATACAGAGGATGACAAGGCAGGGAATGCTCTTCTTTCCATGCAGTGTTATATTGAGAAACAGAGGATGACAAGGCAGGGAGTGCTCTTCATTCCATGCAATGTCTTAGTGGGATACAGAGCATGACAAGGTGGGGAGTGCTCTTCATTCCATGCAGTGTTATAGTGAGATACAGAGGATGACAAGGCGGGGAGTGCTCTTCATTCCATGCAGTGTTATAGTGAGATACAGAGGATGACAAGACGGGGAGTGTTCTTCATTCCATGCAATGTCTTTGTGAGATACAGAGGATGACAAGACAGGGAATGCTCTTCATTCCATCCAATGTCTTAGTGAGATACAGGGGATGACAAGGTGGGGATGCTCCCCATTGCATACAATGTTATGGTGAGAAACAGGTGACGACAAGGCAGGGAATGCTCTTCATCCCATGCAATGTCTGAGTGAGATACAGGGGATGGCAAGGTGGGGATGCTCCCCATTGCATGCAATGTTATAGTGAGATACAGAGGACGACAAGACAGGGAATGCTCTTCATTCCATGCAATGTCTTAGTGAGATACAGAGGATGACAAGGCAGGGAATGCTCTTCATTCCATACAATGTCTTAGTGAGATACAGAGGATGACAAGGCAGAGAATGCTCTTCATTCCATGCAATGTCTTATTGAGATACAGAGGTTGACAAGGCGGGGAATGCTCTTCATTCCATGCAGTGTTATAGTGAGATGCAGAGGATGACAAGGCGGGGAGTGCTCTTCATTCCATGCAATGTCTTAGTGAGATAAAGAGGATGACAAGGTGGGGAGTGCTCTTCATTCCATGCAGTGTTATAGTGAGATACAGAGGATGACAAGGCGGGGTGTGCTCTTCATTCCATGCAATGTCTTAGTGAGATACAGAGGATGACAAGTCCCGGAATGCTCTTCATTCCATGCAATGTCTTAGTGAGATACAGATAATGACAAGGTGGGGAGTGCTCTTCATTCCATGCAGTGTTATAGTGAGATACAGAGGATGACAAGGCGGGGAGTGCTCTTCATTCCATGCAGTGTTATAGTGAGATACAGAGGATGACAAGGCGGGGAGTGCTCTTCATTCCATGCAATGTCTTAGTGAGATACAGAGGATGACAAGGCAGGGAAAGCTCTTCATTCCATCCAATGTCTTAGTGAGATACAGGGGATGACAAGGTGGGGATGCTCCCCATTGCATGCAATGTTATAGTGAGATACAGAGGACGACAAGGCAGGGAATGCTCTTCATTCCATGCAATGTCTTAGTGAGATACAGAGGATGACAAGGCAGGGAATGCTTTTCATTCCATGAAATGTCTTAGTGAGATACAGAGGATGACAAGGTGGGGAGTGCTCTTCATTCCATGCAGTGTTATAGTGAGATAGAGAGGATGACAAGGTGGGGAGTGCTCTTCATTCCATGCAATGTCTTAGTGAGATACAGAGGATGACAAGGCAGGGAATGCTCTTCATTCCATGAAATGTCTTAGTGAGATACAGAGGATGACAAGGCGGGGAGTGCTCTTCATTCCATGCAGTGTTATTGTGAGATACAGAGGATGACAAGGCGGGGAGTGCTCTTCATTCCATGCAGTGTTATAGTGAGATACAGAGGATGAAAAGGCGGGGAGTGCTCTTCATTCCATGCAATGTCTTAGTGAGATACATAGGCTGACAAGGCAGGGAATGCTCTTCATTCCATCTAATGTCTTAGTGAGATACAGGGGTGACAAGGGGGGGATGATCCCCATTGCATGCAATGTTATAGTGAGATACAGAGGATGACAAGGCAGGGAATGCTCTTCTTTCCATGCAGTGTTATATTGAGAAACAGAGGATGACAAGGCAGGGAGTGCTCTTCATTCCATGCAATGTCTTAGTGAGATACAGAGCATGACAAGGTGGGGAGTGCTCTTCATTCCATGCAGTGTTATAGTGAGATACAGAGGATGACAAGGCGGGGAGTGCTCTTCATTCCATGCAGTGTTATAGTGAGATACAGAGGATGACAAGACGGGGAGTGTTCTTCATTCCATGCAATGTCTTTGTGAGATACAGAGGATGACAAGACAGGGAATGCTCTTCATTCCATTCAATGTCTTAGTGAGATACAGGGGATGACAAGGTGGGGATGCTCCCCATTGCATACAATGTTATGGTGAGAAACAGGTGACGACAAGGCAGGGAATGCTCTTCATCCCATGCAATGTCTGAGTGAGATACAGGGGATGACAAGGTGGGGATGCTCCCCATTGCATGCAATGTTATAGTGAGATACAGAGGACGACAAGACAGGGAATGCTCTTCATTCCATGCAATGTCTTAGTGAGATACAGAGGATGACAAGGCAGGGAATGCTCTTCATTCCATGCAATGTCTTAGTGAGATACAGAGGATGACAAGGCAGAGAATGCTCTTCATTCCATGCAATGTCTTATTGAGATACAGAGGTTGACAAGGCGGGGAATGCTCTTCATTCCATGCAGTGTTATAGTGAGATGCAGAGGATGACAAGGCGGGGAGTGCTCTTCATTCCATGCAATGTCTTAGTGAGATAAAGAGGATGACAAGGTGGGGAGTGCTCTTCATTCCATGCAGTGTTATAGTGAGATACAGAGGATGACAAGGCGGGGAGTGCTCTTCATTCCATGCAATGTCTTAGTGAGATACAGAGGATGACAAGTCCCGGAATGCTCTTCATTCCATGCAATGTCTTAGTGAGATACAGATAATGACAAGGTGGGGAGTGCTCTTCATTCCATGCAGTGTTATAGTGAGATACAGAGGATGACAAGGCGGGGAGTGCTCTTCATTCCATGCAGTGTTATAGTGAGATACAGAGGATGACAAGGCGGGGAGTGCTCTTCATTCCATGCAATGTCTTAGTGAGATACAGAGGATGACAAGGCAGGGAAAGCTCTTCATTCCATCCAATGCCTTAGTGAGATACAGGGGATGACAAGGTGGGGATGCTCCCCATTGCATGCAATGTTATAGTGAGATACAGAGGACGACAAGGCAGGGAATGCTCTTCATTCCATGCAATGTCTTAGTGAGATACAGAGGATGACAAGGCAGGGAATGCTCTTCATTCCATGAAATGTCTTAGTGAGATACAGAGGATGACAAGGTGGGGAGTGCTCTTCATTCCATGCAGTGTTATAGTGAGATACAGAGGATGACAAGGTGGGGAGTGCTCTTCATTCCATGCAATGTCTTAGTGAGATACAGAGGATGACAAGGCAGGGAATGCTCTTCATTCCATGCAATGTCTTAGTGAGATACAGAGCATGACAAGGTGGTGGAGTGGTCTTCATTCCATGTAGTGTTATAGTGAGATACAGAGGATGACAAGACGGGGAGTGCTCTTCATTCCATGCAATGTCTTAGGGAGATACAGAGGATGACAAGACAGGGAATGCTCTTCATTCCATCCAATGTCTTAGTGAGATACAGGGGATGACAAGGTGGGGATGCTCCCCATTGCATGCAACGTTATGGTGAGAAACAGGTGACGACAAGGCAGGGAATGCTCTCTTCATCTCATGCAATGTCTTAGTGAGATACAGGGGATGACAAGGTGGGGATGCTCCCCATTGCATGAAATGTTATAGTGAGATACAGAGGACGACAAGGCAGGGAATGCTCTTCATTCCATGCAATGTCTTAGTGAGATACAGAGGATGACAAGGTGGGGAATGCTCTTCATTCCATGCAGTGTTATAGTGAGATACAGAGGATGACAAGGCGGGGAGTGCTCTTCATTCCATGCAATGTCTTAGTGAGATACAGAGGTTGACAAGGTGGGGAGTGCTCTTCATTCCATGCAGTGTTATAGTGAGATACAGGGGATGACAAAATGGGGAGTGCTCTTCATTCAATGCAATGTCTTAGTGAGATACAGAGGATGACAAGTCACGGAATGCTCTTCATTCCATGCAATGTCTTGGTGAGATACAAAGGATGACAAGGTGGGGAGTGCTCTTCATTCCATGCAGTGTTATAGTGAGATACAGAGGATGACAAGGCGGGGAGTGCTCTTCATTACATGCAATGTCTTAGTGAGATACAGAGGATGACAAGGCAGGGAATGCTCTTCATTCCATCCAATGTCTTAGTGAGATACAGGGGGTGACAAGGTGGGGAGTGCTCTTCATTCCATGCAGTGTTATAGTGAGATACAGAGGATGACAAGGCGGGGAGTGCACTTCATTCCATGCAATGCCTTAGTGAGATACAGAGGATGACAAGGCAGGGAATGCTCTTCATTCCATCCAATGTCTTAGTGAGATACAGGGGGTGACAAGGTGGGGATGCTCCCCATTGCATGCAATGTTATGGTGAGAAACAGGTGACGACAAGGCAGGGAATGCTCTTCATCCCATGCAATGTCTTAGTGAGATACAGAGGATGACAAGGTGGGGAGTGCTCTTCATTCCATGCAGTGTTATAGTGAGATACAGAGGATGACAAGGCGGGGAGTGCTCTTCATTCCCTGCAGTGTTATAGTGAGATACAGAGGATGACAAGGCGGGGAGTGCTCTTCATTCCATGCAATGCCTTAGTGAGATACAGAGGATGACAAGGCAGGGAATGCTCTTCATTCCATCCAATGTCTTAGTGAGATACAGGGGGTGACAAGGTGGGGATGATCCCCATTGCATGCAATGTTATAGTGAGATACAGAGGACGACAAGGCAGGGAATGCTCTTCATTCCATGCAATGTCTTAGTGAGATACAGATGATCACAAGGCAGGGAATGCTCTTCATTCCATGCAGTGTTATAGTGAGATACAGAGGATGACAAGGTGGGGAGTGCTCTTCATTCCATGCAGTGTTATAGTGAGATACAGAGGATGACAAGGTGGGGAGTGCTCTTCATTCCATGCAATGTCTTAGTGAGATACAGAGGATGACAAGGCAGGGAATGCTCTTCATTCCATCCAATGTCTTAGTGAGATACAGGGGATGACAAGGTGGGGATGCTCCCCATTTCATGCAATGTTATGGTGAGAAACAGGTGGCGACAAGGCAGGGAATGCTCTTCATCCCATGAAATGTCTTAGTGAGATACAGGGGATGACAAGGTGGGGATGCTCCCCATTGCATGCAATGTTATAGTGAGATACAGAGGACGACACGGCAGGGAAAGCTCTTCATTCCATGCAATGTCTTAGTGAGATACAGAGGATGACAAGGCAGGGAATGCTCTTCATTCCAGCAATGTCTTAGAGAGATACAGAGGATGACAAGGTGGGGAGTGCTCTTCATTCCAGGCAGTGTTATAGTGAGATACAGAGGATGACAAAGCAGGGAGTGCTCTTCATTCCATGCAATGTCTTAGTGAGATACAGAGGTTGACAAGGGGGGGAGTGCTCTTCATTCCATGCAATGTCTTAGTGAGATACTGTAAGAGGATTCAATTCAACACTACAGCTAAGTCAATGCCTAGTCTGGGATACTGAATGGAAACCCTTATTGATATATCTTTATGTCCAGTTCATGAGTTCTGGATGACTACCCCTATATAACACCCCTCTCTTAGAATCCCCCTGACCCCACTGAGCCAAGAAGTAGTTCTGTTTTGCAAGTTTAAAAGGTTTATTTGAGAATTTAAACAATATATATATATATATATATATCACACTTTATAATAAATTAATATCTGATAGTACACTTAGACATATGATGTTGATCAACAATGGGTAATCAGGCACTAGCACACTTCTTTACAATCAATCTGGAGTTAGTATAGGATGGATAAAGTAGCAAAACTACTTTTATGATTTCAAGGGAAAAGCAATGAGGAATAAAATGCAGTACAGAAATACTTGATATGATTTTAGCAAAAGATAAAATAATCACTTTTTCTCTGGCAATCCACCCCCCCCCCCTATGCAAAGTAAGAAATGGAAGGAGATGGAAGTAACACACACAGTTCTTAGGAATGCAATCAAATATAATTCAGTTCACCCCAGCAAGCTTAGGCCACAGATAGAAGTTTGAAACACAGACCCAAAATGCTTTTAAAAGGTGATGGCAATGAAGTGAGAAATATGCTGAAAATTGTTTTAATTCCCTTTAGGAGGTTCAGGGGGAGTGGTAGCTACTTGGGATAAGTTCAGGCTCACTTTAGCAATGATTCAGAGATGGTGATTAAGAGGCAAACAAATTTTTAGCAAGGAAAGAAATAACTGCTGATGGTTTCACGTGGCTGGATTTTTAACCAAATCGCAAATTGCGGTAAAGTTTGCGAGTGCGTGAATTGTGATTACGGCAAAAGTATAAGGCAAGGTGGCTCTAGGCTTGTTGGAAAGCTGAGATTCTAAGCTTTCAGAGGAAAGTTAAACCAAGTTCCTATAAACGGTTCCAGAGATACGGACGATTAAATAAAGGTAGTTTTTCGGATTTAAAGTAAACTCAAAATGACAGGTGACAGCTTGCAGCTTCAGAATTGACAAGTGACAGTGGTGCAGCTTTACAAAATGACAAGTGACAACTTCTAGGAGGCAGTTCTGGTTAGATTAAAATAGTTTGGATTAGATTATTTTAAACTAAGAGCTTATTTCTGTCACAATCTGACCTAAGTACTCACAATATATTTTGGAAGGACTGGACCTCGTCACGGATCTGATCAATCAGGCTAGCGGCACTTCACAGCGATCTGGTCTCTGGGTCTGCGGTTCTGCACGCTCTGGTCTGGTCTGGCACTGGTCTGGTCTGTCCGGATACAGCGGTCTCTGCACGGCTCCTGGATCTCTGCACTGGTCCTGGCAAAAGTTCTTGGCAAGGGATTCAAGCAGCTCGCCCGGCTGTGAGTAGCTTGCAATGATTTGAGGCCTGCTGCAGAGAACTCAGCTTGTGGTTTTAGGCCTCTGATTTAGGTTCTAAAGTATAAGTTCTAGGTTCTGGAGTATGTAGCTGGAGTCAGTCTGGAACTGGTATCTTCTGGATGTTGTGTGGTCCGGCAAAACGCTCCGCAGCAACTGGATTTGAATGTCCTCTCTAGCTTCCAGTGGCTCTTTTTATGTCTTTTGAAAGTGGGTGTGTGCGCAGCATCACTAAGCCAGCCCCTCTCTCAACTGATCATTGGTCAAGCTTTTCTCTCTTCCTTGATAGGGGAAAGGAAATGTGAGTCATGGTGATGCTGTTTTATGGCCTGCAGAAGGACACTCCCCTGTCAAATTGCACATAAATCTATATTTGACCCAAATACATATTGCACAGATACACAGTTGTTTAAAATTACATGCACCCATCACATATCACATGAGGTATACTCTGTTCAAACTCTGCTCTTCCTGGGGGCTTGCATTCAGAAATGGCAACATTTTGCGCTTTTTAGTGGGTTATGCAACACTGGTTTTTCATTAAAATTTATACAAATGTACACCCTCCTACTACACATATCTCAGTAACTTTCCAGGTCGCTAGCTTACATACAGTGTCTACAATATCAATAAATAGTGGGGTCTTGCCCCAGAACATCACACAAATTGGAGTTTGGGCTTGAATTGTAGGCAAAGTTTCCATTTTAAGGTTCCCCACATTTCACATTTCTGTCATCCGGTTACCAAGAGTTATCAGTGTTTCTGTAAAATATATATTTTGCTTTCAATTCAGTTCTCAGAGTGTTGGAGTCCGCCTCCAAGACTTGGGTGGGTCAGTGATCACATGTGTCTCCTGGCCGACAGGTCTTTGTTGATAGGAAACAGTCAACATCAACATATTCTATTCAAGTGCAAGAGCCTATTGTGTGGTCTCCAGGAGGCTGCCAGCCAGTTTGCCTTCTATCAATCAAGAGGTCATGTGAGATTCTAACTCCTTGTGTGAATCTCTGGAGGTGAGAGGTTTCCCAGCCTTTTGGCCTGTTAATCAAATCAGATTGTCTCTGGGAACAGCAAGTGGTTAAGTTTTTAATTAAATGCAGTCTTTTGATGTCTCAGTTGTCACAGAAGGCGGATGGGCTTCTGAAGTAGCAGTTCTCCTGTCAGAGTTTAGACCGCTAGTGCCGCCTTGATGTATTTATCGGTACTGCGTCCATTTTTTTTTGATCAGTCTTGAATGAATGCATTCCAAACAAGAGATTTTACATGGAAGTATATTATCCAGGTTCAGCACATGGCACTGGTGTGGTACTGCAGTAAAATAATTTTGTGCCCATAATTTAGCCATGTTTGACCTGAAGAAAATGAATTCCCAATAGTTATGGGTTGCTTTTGGCAATCAGCATTGCCCTTTTTGCAATGGTTTTCAGGCTACTGTGTGTAGCTCAATGGTGGTTTTAGGCAGTGCCCTCCTGTGCTCACAACATAGGCAAAAATGGGTGGCACCTATTCTTCATGGATTTTCCTGTGCATTTTCTGGGAAGCTCTGGCCATCATGATGTTTTCAATGCCAGTAATGCACAGTTTTTGTGGTAGGGCTCGGATGCATGGGTAAAAACATCCCACAAGCCCCCCTCTTGCGATGGCCATTCTGTTTCCCTGATGGAACTCGCAAGATCTGGGATGTCCTCCTCATCTTCTTCCGGTAGATGGCACAGTTCAGCATCTTTTTCTCCATCCGTTCGGATCGATCGGTTCTCCTTGCTGGTCCTGATGGGAGGATTGGGCGGTACCCCGAGCCCCTCGGGTCTCTGCTCCCGGTCTCCGGATCGTCCTCCTTGGCCAGTCTCCAGGTTTTCTTTCTCCTAGGACGACAAAGGAAGAGCGGCAAAACCTATTCATGGACATTTCTCCCCCACCATTGATATAGTGGGGTGGCATATATTTTTTAGAACTCAACAGATATGAACATGCACATTTTTTTAAATTAAGAGACAGGAACACATAAACTTGAGAAACACAGAATTTGATAGGTTATATGTAGGATATTTTAGGGTTGGAATTGAATTACTCTGGCGCGATACCCTCTGGGATTACAGAGGACTCCTCCAGTTGCTGCAAAATGTGCCTGGGATGGCAACACTTCAACTGGTTTCTGTGGACCCACTTGTCTTCCCCCTCTGCCAAACCGCCTTTGGGGATGCGGATCTTGTAGGCCACAGGGGAGATCTTGTCTATAATCTCAAAGGGTCCCTTCCATGTAGGCCAAAATCTGCGCTGTCTTGCCTGGTTTCTTTGGAAGTTGTATAAATAGACCCGATCACCCACCTTATATTCCTTTCGGGTAGTTTTTAAATCATAGTGGGTCTTCATGCTCTCAGCTGATCTTTCTAGATTCCGCTGAGCATAGGCAAAAGCATGTTGAAGGTGTTTCCTTAAATTCTCCACATACTCATGAGTTGTGGAGGCATTTATCAACGTTTGCTCTTGGGTTCTGTAGAGCAAATGCTGGGGAAGCTCCATCTTGCGTCCAGTCATCAACTCAAATGGTGACATTTTGGTTGCAGATGAAGGGGTAGATCTGATGGCCATTAGGACCAGAGGTAATCGGATATCCCAACTTGGCCCAGAATCTGCCACAAACTTTTTTAAGATGCTCATAATTGTCCGGTTGTAACGTTCCAATGCTCCAGAAGAAGCTGGCCTATAAGCAATATGTAGCTTCCTTTTAACCCCCAGTATCTCCCACATCTTTGTCATTACTTCACTGGTGAAGTGGCTACCCCTGTCTGACTCAATCCTTTGAGGTAGACCAAAACGGGAAAAGATGTGGTTAATCATCAGGGCAGCTGCTGTTTCTGCCTTGCAGTTTGGGGCTGGGAGACATTCCACCCACTTGGTAAACAAGCATGTAACGGTCAACATGTACTTGTTTCCTCTAGACGAGCGGATTACAGGGCCTACAAAGTCGATTTGCAAATCTGACCATGGCAGTGTCATCCCCCTCTTTTGGAGAGGCACACGGTTTGTGAGGGATGATGGCTGAAATTATGCACACACAAGACACCCCTTCAAGTATTGGTCGAGGTCCTGCCCAATGTGTGGCCAGTATGCAACCTCTCTTAAGATTTCCAGTGTTGTGTGAAGCCCCCTATGACCGGCGGTGGCCGCATCATGGGCGTGACTTAACATCAGGCTTCGGAATGAGGTAGGAACCACCCACTGATCATGGCCAGCTTGTGATTTCCTTACCAACAAACCGTCTTGGATTCGGAACATTTTTGGACATTTCATCAACACTCTTAGGTCCTCTTTCCCAATGTAATCGGTATCCGTCAGGGGAAAGTTCTCAGGGTCCTCAAGGTGTTGGTAAAACTTACCAATAATTGGATACCCCTTCTGAGCTGTAATCAAATCAGCATCAGGGGTCTCCTTGCTCCATTGTGCAGTTGAAAGATCATTGTGAGCATTTGTCTGGGACCTAGTGATAGCAGTGACCTGGATTTCTCCCAACAGGGACTCTATTTCGATTAGATCCCCTTGGATGGCCCCGGTTTCGGCCAGCTGATCAGCTAAGTCATTTCCAGTTTTGTCTGTTCCCTCTACTTTGGAATGACCCTTAATCTTTTTCCAGTAGATGGTCATCCCATTCGATGTGACCTGATCATCAATGTTTTGGATTAACTTCCCATGTTTCAAGGGTTTGTTATTAGCACATACCATGCCTCTGGTTTTCCAATTAACCAGGTGCTCCACGAACCCGTTCCGTACATAATCCGAATCGGTGATCATGACTAGTTCGTGGAGTTGATGTTGGACAGCAGTGAGGATGGCCTGATGCACAGCCATCAATTCTGCCACCTGACTACTTCGGGGACCAATTTTGTATCCAGCGGACGGTTCTGGGAACTCCTTCACCCATGCATTCCCTACGCCAGCCACCAGTTCTTTCTCCCCGTCGTTGTCAACATGGTAAGAGCATCCATCCACATAGACAGTGGGCATTCCCTCACACTTGTCTTCTTCAAAGACTTTGTGTGGGGAATTAAGGTATGCCTCCATGTTGTCCTTGATTTTTAGACTTTCGTCCTCGAGACAGTTTTCTCTGGCACAATCATGCAAGTCAGCCAGACCTTGCGCCAGGGGACTCTTCTTGTTTTGGCCATATCTGACCTCCACAGGAAAGCCTTGCATTGACAGAATCCAGGAAGTAATTTGGGAATTACTCACATTTCCGGGCCGGATTCTGTCACTTTGAGATATTGCAGAGGCTGGTGTGGAGTCTCCACTATGATGTGTTCCCCATGGATAAACGGGTGGTAATTCTTCAATGCCCACACCGTTGCCAGGAGTGCCTTCTCACAATCGTTGAATTTTTCCTCCACAGAGGATAAAGTTTTGCTCGCATAGGAGATTACTTTATTGACCTTGTCATGCTTTTGGTACAATACTGCCGTCAAGCACGTATTAGAGAACCCTGTCTCCAGGAAGAACTCCTTGTTTCTGACAGGGTAAGCTAGGCAGGGCACTTGTGAGAGTGTTCTTTTGAGTTGTCTTACTGCCTCGGCTTGTTCTGGACCCCATTCCCACTTGACCCCCCCCTTCAGGAGATGAATCAGGGGTCTGGTGATCTCTGCGTAGCCCTCAATGAGCTTTCTGCTGTAAATAGTCAGTCCAAGGAGGCTCCTTAGTTCCCGCAGAGTTGTGGGGTCTTTCAGTTTCTGAAGTGCTTCCACTTTCTTTTCCTGGGGACAGAGACCCTGAGGAGTAATCTCATGCCCCAAGAAATTAACACGGGTTCTACACCACTGTGCTTTCTGAAAGGAAAGTTTTGCTCCGGCTGCCCTCAACTGGGTCAGAACATAACGGATCTCCGCTATGTGTTCCTCCACAGATGAACTTTTGATGAGGACATCATCTACATAAGCCAGGTTACCCCTTGCACCCAGGTCGGGCATGGCCTTGTGTAGGAAAACGTTGAATTCATTGCCGGAGTTGAGGTATCCGAAGGGAGTCCGGGTCCATGTGTACTGCTGGCCCCCAAAGGTAAAAGCCAGCTTGTATTGGTCCTCCCTACTGACAGGCACAGTCCAGTATCCATTGGTCAGGTCTATTGCAGTAAATACCTGTGACCCCTGAATCTGGGCCAGCCCTTGGTCAATGTAGGGCAGAGGCCATCAGGAAGTATGGACCCGTTTGTTGAGCTCCCTGAGGTCGGCGCAGAGTCTCCACTGGCCGTTTGGCTTCAATATTCCCAGCACCGGGTTATTGAAGGTGCTGTGAACTGGACGGATTATTCCCCGGGACTCCAGGTTCTTAATTATTTCAGTAAGGGACTCCATTGATGCGAGAGGCAAGCGATATTGCTTCACAAACACTGGAGTCATGCCAGGGTCCGTGGGGATTGTTGTTGTGTGGATGTCGGTGCGACCACAGTCATATGAGTCTACCGCAAAGAGATCTTGGAAATCCAAGAAAACTTGTTTCAACTTTTGCTTCTGTTCCAGAGTCACACAGGCATCAGCTAGGTTGACTCTCTCTTCCACCATCTGCCTGAAGCCTGGAAAGACTTCTGGTTTGGCTATTTCAGCGGCCTCCTCCAGCTGGGTGGAGAGGTCCCTGGTCAGAGTGCTGATTTGGACTGGAGGCCTCAGGTGGGAAAGGCAACCCTCATGGACCTTGAAAATCACCTCATCCCTCCTGAAGTCACAAGTCACATCTTCCTTACCATAAGGGCAGGAAGTGTACACCAGGAAGTTCCCCCCATGCCGGGTAAAAAAACCTGTCTGGTGTTGTATTGTCATCACTGTCACTGTCAAAACAGTCCTTGGGGATTGGTCCTAACAGTTAATTTCCTAAATCAATGGAAAAATGTCGGTCATCAAACGCCATTCCAATAATGGTGCCTGCGGCTAGAGTAATACTCTTTAAGTCGCTGTTATCCACCTCTATTAGAATGGTGTCATGTTCTATGTTGACTAATGGAGTTGGGTTTACCACCAACCCTTGCTGTTGGAAAGAAGCGTTTAGATGTATGTAAGCATCAGGGTTTTTCAAATATTGTCCTCTTTTAACTTTCACTTCCAGGGAGAATTGTCGGGTCCTTTCTGGGATGGTGACTTCCTCTTTAATCTGAATTTCAACTACATAAGGTAGCAATTGAGCTGACCTAAATGCTTTTTCTGGATCATCAAAGCCCATGGGATTATCCGCTAATCGGGACCAAGCTTTGAAGTTTATTAGGTCCAAACTAATTGCAAAGCGATTGAGAATGTCACTGCCTAAGTAAAACTATGCTCTTGTTGCCAATGGAGATTTTGAGCATACACCTGCTTGGCAGGAGATGTTTGGAATACGGTGCTTCCAGGTCCATTTCCCATTTGTCTATCAGTTTGAATGTGGGAATGGCTGGATCTTTTGGGAGTTGGCGGAACATGGCTTCGCTGATGAAGCTCTTACCGTTGTTCACACACACTCGAGCGAGAACAGAGTCCTTCCCATCACTTAACTGAACAGGGATGAACAACTGCTCTCCAATTTGCTGAATATCAGCCAGGCTCTGAGCTGATTTCACATCTTTCTGGACTATAGGAGTGGGAGTTTCTGATTGTGGATTAGTAAAGAATTTCAGGGTGTTTCCTTCCAGTGTGGAATACCACCTTAAACTGGAAGGAAGGTTGATTTTCAGAAATAGAGAGGACCCCCCATCACCAGTCTGCTGTCCTACTGCTATTACTGTCACGTCTGGAGTTTGGTTGTTCCGGAAGTGAAATTCTACTTGGTCAGATTTTTGTTCAACCATGTGGCAGGTGCCGTTTAAACTAACATGGTTGACACTCTGTTTTAATTTTATTGGTCGGCTAGTCTGGATCCAGAGGACCTTGTTTACACAATCTATTAGGGGTGACAACCTTCTCAGGAGGTCATTCCCTAGTAAACAAGGGGTGCCCTCTGGAGTCACTACTATGACCGGGTGTTTCACCTTGTGTCGCCCAATTTTAATGTCCAAGTCTGCAGTCCCCTCAACGGGCATTTCCTTCCCGTCAAAGTTCTGCAGTTGTCCAGGAAGAGAGGTGAGAGGAATACGGTAATTCTCCCCCCTTCCTGCATTTAGTTCATCAAAGGCCCTTTTGGACAGAAGGGTAGCTTGGGATCCAGTGTCCAACAGTGCCCACAATTGTACCCTGCCCCTGTACTTGTACGGGGGCATAGTATCTTCCCTCCTTCTCCTCAAGGGGGCACAGATAATGCACATTTTTGGACAACTGGTGGGCTAATTTTCTGGTTTTGGACATTGCTAGCGAAGAGATTTGGGCAGAATTCTGTGGAGAGCCTGGGGTATCTGAAAGAAAAAGTTGGCAACTAGAGATCAGAGCCATCGTGGGTTCCCCTGGTTCTGGTTCTGGGCCGCCCCCCCCTTTTTGGAGGCAGTCACCAGGATGGGTTTGAACCAGGGGATTTTGGTATTGTCGGTTCTGGGATGAGATGATGGGCGGCGGTAGCTCAGTCTCCACATCTCCCCAGTCTGAATTGGCATCCCTTGGGACCCATTTTTTCTTGGGAGGAGTTCCCCCATCTCTAAAGGAGAAGATCCTTTCCCCAGGATCCTCTGAGGATCCCTCTCCCTCAAATTGGAAGATCTGTACCTCCTCCACAAAGTGGGTCTGTTTGGGTCCTTTGTTTCTCCTACCCCCCCTCTGCTCCTTGGGAGGCAGGCTTTCAGGGGTAGGAGATTTTGTTTCCGGTTCCTGGTTTTCCAGGGGCTGTTTACAAGTTGGGAAGGAAGCTTCCTCCAAGGCTTTACACCCCCCTTCCCCTTGTGCCTCCTCCCTGGGAACCGGTGTGTTATCGGGGTGCTGCCCCCGTCATTGTTCTGGAGAACCAGGTCCCGAGTTTGGGCATTCTGCGGTGGCATGCTCAGCTGAGGGTTCTGTTGAGCCCTCAGTATGTGACCCAGATCTCGTGCCATATTTTGGACCTGGCGCTTATTTTGCTCCCTGTTGCAATGCAAGAGCCTGCGCTTTCAGTTCCTCAGTTAAGGCCTTACTAGACTCCATCAGTCTCTCCTGCATCGCTACCTGTTGTTGGAGCCTATCATTGTGCTGACAGAGAGCCTCATTTTCTCTCTGTGCTCCTGATTGGTCCTGGAGTACTGGGCCAGTCTTTGCTGCAGGAGGGTTACCTCCCGAGTCCCTTCCCTACTGGCCTGCTCCTTTCTTGCCAGAGCCTCCTCCACCCTCCTGGTGTGCTCTAACAAGTTCTGGTGTTCTTTTTGGAGGTCACCCAGTCCCTGGAGGGCCAGGTGATTTTCTTCCATTTTCCTTTTTAAATGGCAGACTTCCTGGCCTAAGGTGCCCTTTCCTGACTAAGAGTCTGCATCTGTGCCGCCGGTCGTCCCTTTGCCTTTGGAAGGCACCAGCTCTCTGTCGCTCCTGATCAAACTCTGCCTTGGTATCCAGGTCTTTCAGAATCAATTTATTGCTTTCTGCCTTTTCCCTATCTAGGTGGCTTTGCAGGGTGACTACCTGCTCAGCACATACCCTATTGAAATCTAATTGTTGCTCCAGCTTTTTTTGGCTCTGTAGTAGGGAGTCCAAACCTTCTTGGTACTCCTTTTGCAAGGCCAGAAATCTGGTATCCTGGTCAGCCTTTTCCTGTTGCAGGATGTCCATATCCTCTTTTATTTTAATGATATACTGCCTACTATCATTTACTAACTCCTGGCTCCTCTGCAGCCTCTGCTCAGAAGAGACCAGGTCAGATTGGACCTTCTCTAACGTCATCTGTCGCCTATTTGCCAGCTCTTGGCTTTCAGTACATTTATCCTGCATGTCTCCCATATATAGGTACAGGTATGCCGCTATCCTGGCACCATCTTGTTGTGTTCATCTTTGGCTTTAGGAGCCATATATAGTTCACTCAGGGCCACATGTAATGGACCCTGATCTCTTCATATGTCTGAACCTGTTTCAGTGACCTGTTGCGCGATGGCCTGCAACCAGACCGTTTGGTCCTGGTGAGTCCACTCACCTCTCACGAATAGCTTATGTAAGAGGTGCTCCCTCGCTATTTTCATGTCTACCAAGGTCGTCATTCTAGAGATTGATCTCTGTCCTGACTTACAGAAATTAGTATTTTATTTTTGCAAAACAGACCTTTTCCTTAGAGTGTCCCTTTGAAGAGTGCTTTACAGCGTAAAACAGCGTGGTGATCCGACCGGATGTATGTATCCCGTCAGTTAGCACACTGTATTAAGCTGCACAAGTGATAGATCTAACCCAGACGTCCGGCTCAAGCCCCCAATTTGTAAAAGGATTCAATTCAACACTACAGCTAAATCAATGCCTAGTCTGCGATATTGAATGGAAACCCTTATTGATATATCTTTATGTCCAGTTCATGAGTTCTGGATGACTACCCCTATATAACACCCCTCTCTTAGAATCCCCCTGACCCCACTGAGCCAAGAAGTAGTTCTGTTTTGCAAGTTTAAAAGGTTTATTTGAGAATTTAAACAATATATATATATATATATCACACTTTATAATAAATTAATATCTGATAGTACACTTAGACATTTGATGTTGATCAACAATGGGTAATCTGGCACTAGCACACTTCTTTACAATCAATGAGGAGTTAGTATAGGATGGATACAGTAGCAAAACTACTTTTATGATTTCAAGGGAAAAGCAATGAGGAATAAAATGCAGTACAGAAATACTTGATATGATTTTAGCAAAAGATAAAATAATCACTTTTTCTCTGGCAATCCACCACCCTCCCCTATGCAATGTAAGAAATGGAAGGAGATGGAAGTAACACACACAGTTCTTAGGAATGCAATCAAATATAATTCAGTTCACCCCAGCAAGCTTAGACCACAGATAGAAGTTTGAAACACAGGCCCAAAATGCTTTTAAAAGGTGATGGCAATGAAGTGAGAAATATGCTGAAAATTGTTTTAATTCCCTTTAGGAGGTTCAGGGGGAGTGGTAGCTACTTGGGATAAGTTCAGGCTCACTTTAGCGATGATTCAGAGATGGTGATTAAGAGGCAAACGAATTTTTAGCAAGGAAAGAAATGACTGCTGATGGTTACATGTGGCTGGATTTTTAACCAAATTTGCGAGTGTGTCAATTGTGATTACGGCAAAAAAAAGATTCTAAGCTTTCAGAGGAAAGTTAAACCAAGTTCCTAGCCCAAACGGTTCCAGAGATACGGATGATTAAATAAAGGTAGTTTTTCGGATTTAAAGTAAACTCAAAATGACAGGTGACAGCTTGCAGCTTCAGAATTGACAAGTGACAGTGGTGCAGCTTTACAAAATGACAAGTGACAACTTCTAGGAGGCAGTTCTGGTTAGATTAAAATAGTTTGGATTAGATTACTTTAAACTAAGAGCTTATTTCTGTCACAATCTGACCTAAGTACTCACAATATATTTTGGAAGGACTGGACCTCGTCACGGATCTGATCAATCAGGCTAGCAGCACTTCACAGCGATCTGGTGTCTGGGTCTGCGGTTCTGCACGGTCTGGTCTGGTCTGGCACTGGTCTGGTCTGTCCGGATATAGCGGTCTCTGCACGGCTCCTGGATCTCTGCACTGGTCCTGGCAAAAGTTCTTGGCAAGGCATTCAAGCAGCTTGTCCGGCTGTGTGTAGCTTGCAATGATTTGAGGCCTGCTGCAGAGAACTCAGTTTGTGGTTTTAGGCCTCTGATTTAGGCTCTAAAGTATAAGTTCTAGGTTCTGGAGTATGTAGCTGGAGTCAGTCTGGAACTGGTATCATCTGGATGTTGTGTGGTCCGGCAAAACACTCCGCAGCAACTGGATTTGAATGTCCTCTCTAGCTTCCAGTGGCTCTTTTTATGTCTTTTGAAAGTGGGTGTGTGAGCAGCATCACTAAGCCAGCACCTCTCTGAACTGATCATCGGTCAAGCTTTTCTCTCTTCCTTGATAGGGGAAAGGAAATGTGAGTCAAGGTGATGCTGTTTTATGGCTTGCAGAAAGGACACTCTCCTGTCAAATTGCACATAAATCTATATTTGACCCAAATACATATTGCACAGATACACAGTTGTTTAAAATTACATGCACCCATCACATATCACATGAGGTATACTCTGTTCAAACTCTGCTCTTCCTGGGGGCTTGCATTCAGAAATGGCAACATTTTGTGCTTTTTAGTGGGTTATGCAACATTGGTTTTTCATTAAAATTTATACAAATGTACACCCTCCTACTACACATATCTCAGTAACTTTCTAGGTCGCTAGCTTAAATACAGTGTCTACAATATCAATAAATAGTGGGGTCTTGCCCCAGAACATCACACAAATTGGAGTTTGGGCTTGAATTGTAGGCAAAGTTTCCATTTTAAGGTTCCCCACATTTCACATTTCTGTCATCCGGTTACCACGAGTTATCAGTGTTTCTGTAAAATATATATTTTGCTTTCAATTCAGTTCTCAGAGTGTTGGAGTCCGCCTCCTAGAACTTGGGTGGGTACGTGATCACATGTGTCTCCTGGCCGGCAGGTCTTTGTTGACAGGAAACAGTCAAAATCAACATATTCTATTCAAGTGCAAGAGCCTATTGTGTGGTCTCCAGGAGGCTACCAGCCAGTTTGCCTTCTATCAATCAAGAGGTCATGTGAGATTCTAGCTCCTGGTGTGAATCTCTGAGGTGAGAGGTTTCCCAGACTTTTGGCCTGTTAATCAAATCAGATTGTCTCTGGGAACAGCAAGTGGTTAAGTTAAGGCGGATTGCCGTCTGAAGTAGCAGTTCTCCTGGCAGAGTTTAGACCGCTAGCGCCGCCTTGAGGTATTTATCGGTACTGCGTCCCTTTTTTTTTTGGATCAGTCTTGAATGAATGCATTCCAAACAAGAGATTTTACATGGAAGTATATTATCCAGGTTCAGCATATGGCACTGGTGTGGTTCTGCAGTAAAATAAATTTGTGCCCATAATTTAGCCATGTTTGACCTGAAGAAAATTAATTCCCAATAGTTATGGGTTGCTTATGGCAATCAGCATTGCCCTTTGTGCAATGGTTTTCAGGCTACTGTGTGTAGCTCAATGGTGGTTTTAGGCAGTGCCCTCCTGTGCTCACAACAAACTATTCTTCATGGATTTTCCTGTGCATTTTCTGGGAAGCTCTGGCCATCATGATGTTTTCAATGCCAGTAATGCACAGTTTTTGTGGTAGGGCTCGGATGCATGGGTAAAAACATCCCACAATACAGAGGATGATAAGGCAGGGAATGCTCTTCATTCCATGCAATGTCTTAGTGAGATACAGAGCATGACAAGGTGGGGAGTGCTCTTCATTCCATGCAATGTCTTAGTGAGATACAGAGGACGACAAGGTAGGGAATGCTCTTCATTCCATGCAATGTCTTAGTGAGATACAGAGGATGACAAGGCAGAGAATGCTCTTCATTCCATGCAATGTCTTAGTGAGATACAGAGGTTGTCAAGGCAGGGAATGCTCTTCATTCCATGCAATGTCTTAGTGAGATACAGAGGATGACAAGGTGGGGAGTGCTCTTCATTCCATGCAGTGTTATAGTGAGATACAGAGGATGACAAGGCGGGGAGTGCTCTTCATTCCATGCAATGTCTTAGTGAGATACAGAGGTTGACAAGGTGTGGAGTACTCTTCATTCCATGCAGTGTTATAGTGAGATACAGGGGATGACAAGGTGGGTAGTGCTCTTCATTCCATGCAATGTCTTAGTGAGATACAGAGGATTACAAGGTGGGGAGTGCTCTTCATTCCATGCAGTGTTATAGTGAGATACAGAGGATGACAAGGCGGGGAGTGCTCTTCATTCCATGCAATGTCTTAGTGAGATACAGAGGTTGACAAGGTGTGGAGTACTCTTCATTCCATGCAGTGTTATAGTGAGATACAGGGGTTGACAAGGTGGGGAGTGCTCTTCATTCCATGCAATGTCTTAGTGAGATACAGAGGATGACAAGGCAGAGAATGCTCTTCATTCCATGCAATGTCTTAGTGAGATACAGAGGATGACAAGGTGGAGAGTGCTCTTCATTCCATGCAGTGTTATAGTGAGATACAGAGGATGACAAGGCGGGGAGTGCTCTTCATTCCATGCAATGTCTTAGTGAGATAAAGAGGATGACAAGGTGGGGAGTGCTCTTCATTCCATGCAGTGTTATAGTGAGATACAGAGGATGACGAGGTGGGGAGTGCTCTTAATTCCATGCAATGTCTTAGTGAGATACAGAGGATGACCAGGCAGGGAATGCTCTTCATTCCATCCAATGTCTTAGTGAGATACAAGGGATGACAAGGCAGGGATGCTCCCCATTGCATGCAATGTTATGGTGAGAAACAGGTGACGACAAGGCAGGGAATGCTCTTCATCCCATGCAATGTCTTAGTGAGATACAGAGGATGACAAGGCGGGGAGTGCTCTTCATTCCATGCAGTATTATTGTGAGATACAGAGGATGACAAGGCAGGGAGTGCTCTTCATTCCATGCAGTGTTGTAGTGAGATACAGGGGATGAAAAGGCAGGGAGTGCACTTCATTCCATGCAGTGTTGTAGTGAGATACAGGGGATGAAAAGGCAGGGAGTGCTCTTCATTCCATGCAATGTCTTAGTGAGATACAGAGGATGACAAGGTGGAGAGTGCTCTTCATTCCATGCAGTGTTATAGTGAGATACAGAGGATGACAAGTCACGGAATGCTCTTTATTCCATGCAATGTCTTAGTGAGATACAGAGGATGACAAGGTGGGGAGTGCTCTTCATTCCATGCAGTGTTATAGTGAGATACAGAGGATGACAAGGCGGGGAGTGCTCTTAATTCCATGCAATGTCTTAGTGAGATACAGAGGATGACCAGGCAGGGAATGCTCTTCATTCCATCCAATGTCTTAGTGAGATACAAGGGATGACAAGGCGGGGATGCTCCCCATTGCATGCAATGTTATGGTGAGAAACAGGTGACGACAAGGCAGGGAATGCTCTTCATCCCATGCAATGTCTTAGTGAGATACAGAGGATGACAAGGCGGGGAGTGCTCTTCATTCCATGCAGTATTATTGTGAGATACAGAGGATGACAAGGCAGGGAGTGCTCTTCATTCCATGCAGTGTTGTAGTGAGATACAGGGGATGAAAAGGCAGGGAGTGCTCTTCATTCCATGCAATGTCTTAGTGAGATACAGAGGCTGACAAGGCAGGGAATGCTCTTCATTCCATCTAATGTCTTAGTGAGATACAGGGGTGGCAAGGGGGGGATGATCCCCATTGCATGCAATGTTATAGTGAGATACAGATGACGACAAGGCAGGGAATGCTCTTCATTCCATGCAATGTCTTAGTGAGATACAGAGGATGACAAGGCAGGGAATGCTTTTCTTTCCATGCAGTGTTATAGTGAGATACAGAGGATGACAAGGCAGGGAGTGCTCTTTATTCCATGCAATGTCTTAGTGAGATACAGAGCATGACAAGGTGGGGAGTGCTCTTCATTCCATGCAGTGTTATAGTGAGATACAGAGGATGACAAGGCGGGGAGTGCTCTTCATTCCATGCAGTGTTATAGTGAGATACAGAGGATGACAAGGTGGGGAGTGCTCTTCATTCCATGCAATGTCTTAGTGAGATACAGAGGATGACAAGGCAGGGAATGCTCTTCATTCCATGCAATGTCTTAGTGAGATACAGAGCATGACAAGGCGGGGAGTGCTCTTCATTCCATGCAGTGTTATAGTGAGATACAGAGGATGACAAGACAGGGAGTGCTCTTCATTCCATACAATGTCTTAGTGAGATACAGAGGATGACAAGACAGGGAATGCTCTTCATTCCATCCAATGTCTTAGTGAGATACAGGGGATGACAAGGTGGGGATGCTCCCCATTGCATGCAATGTTATGGTGAGAAACAGGTGACGACAAGGCAGGGAATGCTCTTCATCCCTTGCAATGTCTTAGTGAGATACAGGGGATGACAAGGTGGGGATGCTCCCCATTGCATGCAATGTTATAGTGAGATACAAAGGACGACAAGGCAGGGAATGCTCTTCATTCTATGCAATGTCTTAGTGAGATACAGAGGATGACAAGGCAGGGAATGCTCTTCATTCCATGCAATGTCTTAGTGAGATACAGAGGTTGACAAGGTGGGGAGTGCTCTTCATTCCATGCAGTGTTATAGTGAGATACAGGGGATGACAAGGTGGGGAGTACTCTTCATTCCATGCAATGTCTTAGTGAGATACAGAGGATGACAAGGCAGGGAATGCTCTTCATTCCATGCAATGTCTTAGTGAGATACAGAGCATGACAAGGCGGGGAGTGCTCTTCATTCCATGCAATGTCTTAGTGAGATACAGAGGATGACAAGGCAGAGAATGCTCTTCATTCCATGCAATGTCTTAGTGAGATACAGAGGATGACAAGGCGGGGAGTGCTCTTCATTCCATGCAGTGTTATAGTGAGATACAGAGGATGACAAGGCGGGGAGTGCTCTGCATTCCATGCAATGTCTTAGTGAGATAAAGAGGATGACAAGGTGGGGAGTGCTCTTCATTCCATGCAGTGTTATAGTGAGATACAGAGGATGACAATTCGGGGAGTGCTCTTCATTCCATGCAATGTCTTAGTGAGATACAGAGGATGACAAGTCCCGGAATGCTCTTCATTCCATGCAATGTCTTAGTGAGATACAGATAATGACAAGGTGGGGAGTGCTCTTCATTCCATGCAGTGTTATAGTGAGATACAGAGGATGACAAGGTGGAGAGTGCTCTTCATTCCATGCAGTGTTATAGTGAGATACAGAGGATGACAAGGCGGGGAGTGCTCTTCATTCCATGCAATGTCTTAGTGAGATACGGAGGACGACAAGGTAGGGAATGCTCTTCATTCCATGCAATGTCTTAGTGAGATACAGAGGATGGCAAGGCAGAGAATACTCTTCATTCCATGCAATGTCTTAGTGAGATACAGAGGATGACAAGGCAGGGAATGCTCTTCATTCCATGCAATGTCTTAGTGAGATCCAGAGGATGACAAGGTGGGGAGTGCTCTTCATTCCATGCAGTGTTATAGTGAGATACAGAGGATGACAAGGCGGGGAGTGCTCTTCATTCCATGCAATGTCTCAGTGAGATACTGAGGTTGACAAGGTGTGGAGTACTCTTCATTCCATGCAGTGTTATAGTGAGATACAGGGGATGACAAGGTGGGGAGTGCTCTTCATTCCATGCAATGTCTTAGTGAGATACAGAGGATGACAAGGCAGGGATTGCTCTTCATTCCATGCAATGTCTTAGTGAGATACAGAGCATTACAAGGCGGGGAGTGCTCTTCATTCCATGCAATGTCTTAGTGAGATACAGAGGACGACAAGGCAGGGAATGCTCTTCATTCCATGCAATGTCTTAGTGAGATACAGAGGATGACAAGGCAGGGAATGCTCTTCATTCCATGCAATGTCTTAGTGAGATACAGAGGATGACAAGGCAGAGAATGCTCTTCATTCCATGCAATGTCTTAGTGAGATATAGAGGATGACAAGGTGGGGAGTGCTCTTCATTCCATGCAGTGTTATAGTGAGATACAGAGGATGACAAGGTGGGGAGTGCTCTTCATTCCATGCAATGTCTTAGTGAGATAAAGAGGATGACAAGGTGGGGAGTGCTCTTCATTCCATGCAGTGCTATAGTGAGATACAGAGGATGACGAGTTGGGGAGTGCTCTTCATTCCATGCAATGTCTTAGTGAGATACAGAGGATGACAAGGTGGGGAGTGCTCTTCATTCCATGCAGTGTTATAGTGAGATACAGAGGATGACAAGGCGGGGAGTGCTCTTAATTCCATGCAATGTCTTAGTGAGATACAGAGGATGACAAGGCAGGGAATGCTCTTTATTCCATCCAATGTCTTAGTGAGATACAGGGGATGACAAGGCGGGGATGCTCCCCATTGCATGCAATGTTATGGTGAGAAACAGGTGACGACAAGGCAGGGAATGCTCTTCATCCCATGCAATGTCTTAGTGAGATACAGAGGATGACAAGGCGGGGAGTGCTCTTCATTCCATGCAGTGTTATTGTGAGATACAGAGGATGACAAGGTGGGGAGTGCTCTTCATTCCATGCAGTGTTATAGTGAGATACAGAGGATGAAAAGGCGGGGAGTGCTCTTCATTCCATGCAATGTCTTAGTGAGATACAGAGACTGACAAGGCATGGAATGCTCTTCATTCCATCTAATGTCTTAGTGAGATACAGGGGTGACAAGGGGGGGATGATCCCCATTGCATGCAATGTTATAGTGAGATACAGATGACGACAAGGCAGGGAATGCTCCTCATTCCATGCAATGTCTTAGTGAGATACAGAGGATGACAAGGCAGGGAATGCTCTTCTTTCCATGCAATGTCTTAGTGAGATACAGAGCATGACAAGGTGGGGAGTGCTCTTCATTCCATGCAGTGTTATAGTGAGATACAGAGGATGACAAGGCGGGGAGTGCTCTTCATTCCATGCAGTGTTATAGTGAGATACAGAGGATGACAAGGTGGGGAGTGCTCTTCATTCCATCCAATGTCTTAGTGAGATACAGGGGATGACAAGGTGGGGATGCTCCCCATTGCATGCAAGGTTATAGTGAGATACAAAGGACGACAAGGCAGGGAATGCTCTTCATTCCATGCAATGTCTTAGTGAGATACAGAGGATGACAAGGCAGGGAATGCTCTTCATTCCATGCAATGTCTTAGTGAGATACAGAGGTTGACAAGGTGGGGAGTGCTCTTCATTCCATGCAGTGTTATAGTGAGATACAGGGGATGACAAGGTGGGGAGTACTCTTCATTCCATGCAATGTCTTAGTGAGATACAGAGGATGACAAGGCAGGGAATGCTCTTCATTCCATGCAATGTCTTAGTGAGATACAGAGCATGACAAGGCAGGGAGTGCTCTTCATTCCATGCAATGTCTTAGTGAGATACAGAGCATGACAAGGCGGGGAGTGCTCTTCATTCCATGCAATGTCTTAGTGAGATACAGAGGATGACAAGGCAGAGAATGCTCTTCATTCCATGCAATGCCTTAGTGAGATACAGAGGATGACAAGGCGGGGAATGCTCTTCATTCCATGCAGTGTTATAGTGAGATACAGAGGATGACAAGGCGGGGAGTGCTCTTCATTCCATGCAATGTCTTAGTGAGATAAAGAGGATGACAAGGTGGGGAGTGCTCTTCATTCCATGCAGTGTTATAGTGAGATACAGAGGATGACAAGGCGGGGAGTGCTCTTCATTCCATGCAGTGTTATAGTGAGATACAGAGGATGACAAGGTGGGGAGTGCTCTTCATTCCATGCAATATCTTAGTGAGATACAGAGGATGACAAGGCAGGGAATGCTCTTCATTCCATGCAATGTCTTAGTGAGATACAGAGCATGACAAGGTGGGGAGTGCTCTTCATTCCATGCAGTGTTATAGTGAGATACAGAGGATGACAAGACAGGGAGTGCTCTTCATTCCATACAATGTCTTAGTGAGATACAGAGGATGACAAGACAGGGAATGCTCTTCATTCCATCCAATGTCTTAGTGAGATACAGGGGATGACAAGGTGGGGATGCTCCCCATTGCATGCAATGTTATGGTGAGATACAAAGGACGACAAGGCAGGGAATGCTCTTCATTCTATGCAATGTCTTAGTGAGATACAGAGGATGACAAGGCAGGGAATGCTCTTCATTCCATGCAATGTCTTAGTGAGATACAGAGGTTGACAAGGTGGGGAGTGCTCTTCATTCCATGCAGTGTTATAGTGAGATACAGGGGATGACAAGGTGGGGAGTACTCTTCATTCCATGCAATGTCTTAGTGAGATACAGAGGATGACAAGGCAGGGAATACTCTTCATTCCATGCAATGTCTTAGTGAGATACAGAGCATAACAAGGCGGGGAGTGCTCTTCATTCCATGCAATGTCTTAGTGAGATACAGAGGATGACAAGGCAGAGAATGCTCTTCATTCCATGCAATGTCTTAGTGAGATACAGAGGATGACAAGGCGGGGAATGCTCTTCATTCCATGCAGTGTTATAGTGAGATACAGAGGATGACAAGGCGGGGAGTGCTCTGCATTCCATGCAATGTCTTAGTGAGATAAAGAGGATGACAAGGTGGGGAGTGCTCTTCATTCCATGCAGTGTTATAGTGAGATACAGAGGATGAAAATTCGGGGAGTGCTCTTCATTCCATGCAATGTCTTAGTGAGATACAGAGGATGACAAGTCCCGGAATGCTCTTCATTCCATGCAATGTCTTAGTGAGATACAGATAATGACAAGGTGGGGAGTGCTCTTCATTCCATGCAGTGTTATAGTGAGATACAGAGGATGACAAGGTGGAGAGTGCTCTTCATTCCATGCAGTGTTATAGTGAGATACAGAGGATGACAAGGCGGGGAGTGCTCTTCATTCCATGCAATGTCTTAGTGAGATACGGAGGACGACAAGGTAGGGAATGCTCTTCATTCCATGCAATGTCTTAGTGAGATACAGAGGATGGCAAGGCAGAGAATGCTCTTCATTCCATGCAATGTCTTAGTGAGATACAGAGGATGACAAGGCAGGGAAGGCTCTTCATTCCATGCAATGTCTTAGTGAGATCCAGAGGATGACAAGGTGGGGAGTGCTCTTCATTCCATGCAGTGTTATAGTGAGATACAGAGGATGACAAGGCGGGGAGTGCTCTTCATTCCATGCAATGTCTCAGTGAGATACAGAGGTTGACAAGGTGTGGAGTACTCTTCATTCCATGCAGTGTTATAGTGAGATACAGGGGATGACAAGGTGGGGAGTGCTCTTCATTCCATGCAATGTCTTAGTGAGATACAGAGGATGACAAGGCAGGGATTGCTCTTCATTCCATGCAATGTCTTAGTGAGATACAGAGCATTACAAGGCAGGGAGTGCTCTTCATTCCATGCAATGTCTTAGTGAGATACAGAGGACGACAAGGCAGGGAATGCTCTTCATTCCATGCAATGTCTTAGTGAGATACAGAGGATGACAAGGCAGGGAATGCTCTTCATTCCATGCAATGTCTTAGTGAGATACAGAGGATGACAAAGCAGAGAATGCTCTTCATTCCATGCAATGTCTTAGTGAGATACAGAGGATGACAAGGTGGGGAGTGCTCTTCATTCCATGCAGTGTTATAGTGAGATACAGAGGATGACAAGGTGGGGAGTGCTCTTCATTCCATGCAATGTCTTAGTGAGATAAAGAGGATGACAAGGTGGGGAGTGCTCTTCATTCCATGCAGTGCTATAGTGAGATACAGAGGATGACGAGGTGGGGAGTGCTCTTCATTCCATGCAATGTCTTAGTGAGATACAAAGGATGACAAGGTGGGGAGTGCTCTTCATTCCATGCAGTGTTATAGTGAGATACAGAGGATGACAAGGCGGGGAGTGCTCTTAATTCCATGCAATGTCTTAGTGAGATACAGAGGATGACAAGGCAGGGAATGCTCTTCATTCCATCCAATGTCTTAGTGAGATACAGGGGATGACAAGGCGGGGATGCTCCCCATTGCATGCAATGTTATGGTGAGAAACAGGTGACGACAAGGCAGGGAATGCTCTTCATCCCATGCAATGTCTTAGTGAGATACAGAGGAGGAGAAGGCGGGGAGTGCTCTTCATTCCATGCAGTGTTATTGTGAGATACAGAGGATGACAAGGCAGGGAGTGCTCTTCATTCCATGCAGTGTTATAGTGAGATACAGAGGATGAAAAGGCGGGCAGTGCTCTTCATTCCATGCAATGTCTTAGTGAGATACAGAGACTGACAAGGCAGGGAATGCTCTTCATTCCATCTAATGTCTTAGTGAGATACAGGGGTGACAAGGGGGGGATGATCCCCATTGCATGCAATGTTATAGTGAGATACAGATGACGACAAGGCAGTGAATGCTCCTCATTCCATGCAATGTCTTAGTGAGATACAGAGGATGACAACGCAGGGAATGCTCTTCTTTCCATGCAATGTCTTAGTGAGATACAGAGGATGACAAGGTGGGGAGTGCTCTTCATTCCATGCAGTGTTATAG
The DNA here is from genome assembly GCF_040938575.1 of Ambystoma mexicanum. NCBI lineage: Eukaryota > Metazoa > Chordata > Amphibia > Caudata > Ambystomatidae > Ambystoma > Ambystoma mexicanum. Next base: position 1,232,889,064 of record NC_090932.1, on the reverse strand, counting down.
TGAGATACAGAGGATGACAAGGCAGGGAGTGCTCTTCATTCCATGCAGTGTTATAGTGAGATACAGAGGATGACAAGGTGGGGAGTGCTCTTCATTCCATGCAATGTCTTAGTGAGATACAGAGGATGACAAGGCAGGGAATGCTCTTCATTCCATGCAATGTCTTAGTGAGATACAGAGCATGACAAGGTGGGGAGTGCTCTTCATTCCATGCAGTGTTATAGTGAGATACAGAGGATGACAAGACGGGGAGTGCTCTTCATTCCATGCAATGTCTTAGTGAGATACAGAGGATGACAAGACAGGGAATGCTCTTCATTCCATCCAATGTCTTAGTGAGATACAGGGGATGACAAGGTGGGGATGCTCCCCATTGCATGCAAGGTTATAGTGAGATACAAAGGACGACAAGGCAGGGAATGCTCTTCATTCCATGCAATGTCTTAGTGAGATACAGAGGATGAAAAGGCAGGGAATGCTCTTCAATCCATGCAATGTCTTAGTGAGATACAGAGGTTGACAAGGTGGGGAGTGCTCTTCATTCCATGCAGTGTTATAGTGAGATACAGGGGATGACAAGGTGGGGAGTACTCTTCATTCCATGCAATGTCTTAGTGAGATACAGAGGATGACAAGGCAGGGAATGCTCTTCATTCCATGCAATGTCTTAGTGAGATACAGAGCATGACAAGGCGGGGAGTGCTCTTCATTCCATGCAATGTCTTAGTGAGATACAGAGGATGACAAGGCAGAGAATGCTCTTCATTCCATGCAATGTCTTAGTGAGATACAGAGGATGACAAGGCGGGGAATGCTCTTTATTCCATGCAGTGTTATAGTGAGATACAGAGGATGACAAGGCGGGGAGTGCTCTTCATTCCATGCAATGTCTTAGTGAGATAAAGAGGATGACAAGGTGGGGAGTGCTCTTCATTCCATGCAGTGTTATAGTGAGATATAGAGGATGACAAGGTGGGGAGTGCTCTTCATTCCATGCAGTGTTATAGTGAGATACAGAGGATGACAAGGTGGGGAGTGCTCTTCATTCCATGCAATGTCTTAGTGAGATACAGAGCACCACAAGGTAGGGAATGCTCTTCATTCCATGCAATGTCTTAGTGAGATACAGAGGATGACAACGCAGAGAATGCTCTTCATTCCATGCAATGTCTTAGTGAGATACAGAGGATGACAAGGCAGGGAATGCTCTTCATTCCATGCAATGTCTTAGTGAGATACAGAGGATGACAAGGTGGGGAGTGCTCTTCATTCCATGCAGTGTTATAGTGAGATACAGAGGATGACAAGGCGGGGAGTGCTCTTCATTCCATGCAATGTCTTAGTGAGATACAGAGGTTGACAAGGTGTGAAGTACTCTTCATTCCATGCAGTGTCTTAGTGAGATACAGGGGATGACAAGGTGGGGAGTGCTCTTCATTCCATGCAATGTCTTAGTGAGATACAGAGGATGACAAGGCAGGGATTGCTCTTCATTCCATGCAATATTCTAGTGAGATACAGAGCATTACAAGGCGGGGAGTGCTCTTCATTCCATGCAATGTCTTAGTGAGATAAAGAGGATGACAAGGTGGGGAGTGCTCTTCATTCCATGCAGGGTTATAGTGAGATACAGAGGATGACGAGGTGGGGAATGCTCTTCTTTCCATGCAGTGTTATAGTGAGATACAGAGCATGACAAGGTGGGGAGTGCTCTTCATTCCATGCAGTGTTATAGTGAGATACAGAGGATGACAAGGCGGGGAGTGCTCTTCATTCCATGCAGTGTTATAGTGAGATACAGAGGATGACAAGGTGGGGAGTGCTCTTCATTCCATGCAATGTCTTAGTGAGATACAGAGGATGACAAGGCAGGGAATGCTCTTCATTCCATGCAATGTCTTAGTGAGATACAGAGCATGACAAGGTGGGGAGTGCTCTTCATTCCATGCAATGTCTTAGTGAGATACAGAGGATGACAAGACAGGGAATGCTCTTCATTCCATCCAATGTCTTAGTGAGATACAGGGGATGACAAGGTGGGGATGCCCCCCATTGCATGCAATGTTATGGTGAGAAACAGGTGACGACAAGGCAGGGAATGCTCTTCATCCCATGCAATGTCTTAGTGAGATACAGGGGATGACAAGGTGGGGATGCTCCCCATTGCATGCAATGTTATAGTGAGATACAAAGGACGACAAGGCAGGGAATGCTCTTCATTCCATGCAATGTCTTAGTGAGATACAGAGGATGACAAGGCAGGGAATGCTCTTCATTCCATGCAATGTCTTAGTGAGATACAGAGGTTGACAAGGTGGGGAGTGCTCTTCATTCCATGCAGTGTTATAGTGAGATACAGGGGATGACAAGGTGGGGAGTACTCTTCATTCCATGCAATGTCTTAGTGAGATACAGAGGATGACAAGGCAGGGAATGCTCTTCATTCCATGCAATGTCTTAGTGAGATACAGAGCATGACAAGGCGGGGAGTGCTCTTCATTCCATGCAATGTCTTAGTGAGATACAGAGGATGACAATGCAGAGAATGCTCTTCATTCCATGCAATGTCTTAGTGAGATACAGAGGATGACAAGGCGGGGAATGCTCTTCATTCCATGCAGTGTTATAGTGAGATACAGAGGATGACAAGGCGGGGAGTGCTCTTCATTCCATGCAATGTCTTAGTGAGATACAGAGGATGACAACGCAGGGAATGCTCTTCATTCCATGCAATGTCTTAGTGAGATACAGATAATGACAAGGTGGGGAGTGCTCTTCATTCCATGCAGTGTTATAGTGAGATACAGAGGATGACAAGGCGGGGAGTGCTCTTCATTCCATGCAATGTTATAGTAAGATACAGAGGATGATAAGGCGGGGAGTGCTCTTCATTCCATGCAATGTCTTAGTGAGATACAGATGATGACAAGGCAGGGAATGCTCTTCATTCCATCCAATGTCTTAGTGAGATACAGGGGGTGACAAGGTGGGGATGATCCCCATTGCATGCAATGTTATAGTGAGATACAGAGGACAACAAGGCAGGGAATGCTCTTCATTCCATGCAGTGTTATAGTGAGATACAGAGGATGACAAGGCAGGGAATGCTCTTCATTCCATGCAGTGTTATAGTGAGATACAGGGGATGACAAGGTGGGGAGTACTCTTCATTCGGTGCAATGTCTTAGTGAGATACAGAAGATGACAAGGCGGGGAATGCTCTTCATTCCATGCAGTGTTATAGTGAGATACAGAGGATGACAAGGCGGGGAGTGCTCTTCATTCCATGCAATGTCTTAGTGAGATAAAGAGGATGACAAGGTGGGGAGTGCTCTTCATTCCATGCAGTGTTATAGTGAGATACAGAGGATGACAAGGCGGGGAGTGCTCTTCATTCCATGCAATGTCTTAGTGAGATACAGAGGATGACAAGTCCCGGAATGCTCTTCATTCCATGCAATTTCTTAGTGAGATACAGATAATGACAAGGTGGGGAGTGCTCTTCATTCCATGCAGTGTTATAGTGAGATACAGAGGATGACAAGGCGGGGAGTGCTCTTCATTCCATGCAGTGTTATAGTGAGATACAGAGGATGACAAGGCGGGGAGTGCTCTTCATTCCATGCAATGTCTTAGTGAGATACAGATGATGACAAGGCAGGGAATGCTCTTCATTCCATCCAATGTCTTAGTGAGATACAGGGGGTGACAAGGTGGGGATGATCCCCATTGCATGCAATGTTATAGTGAGATACAGAGGATGACAAGGCAGGGAATGCTCTTCATTCCATGCAGTGTTATAGTGAGATACAGAGGATGACAAGGCAGGGAATGCTCTTCATTCCATGGAATGTCTTAGTGAGATACAGAGGATGACAAGGTGGGGAGTGCTCTTCATTCCATGCAATGTCTTAGTGAGATACAGAGGATGACAAGGCACGGAATGCTCTTCATTCCATGCAATGTCTTAGTGAGATACAGAGGATGACAAGCTGGGGAGTGCTCTTCATTCCATGCAGTGTTATAGTGAGATACAGAGGATGACAAGGCAGGGAATGCTCTTCATTCCATGCAATTTCTTAGTGGGATACAGAGGATGACAATGCAGGGAATGCTCTTCATTCCATGCAATGTCTTAGTGAGATATAGAGGTTGACAAGGTGGGGAGTGCTCTTCATTCCATGCAGTGTTATAGTGAGATACAGGAGATGACAAGGTGGGAGTGATCTTCATTCCATGCAATGTCTTAGTGAGATACAGAGGATGACAAGGCAGGGAATGCTCTTCATTCCATCCAATGTCTTAGTGAGATACATAGGTTGACAAGTTGGGGAGTGCTCTTCATTCCATGCAGTGTTATAGTGAGATACAGGGGATGACAAGGTGAGGAGTGCTCTTCATTCCATGAAATGTCTTAGTGAGATACAGAGGATGACAAGGCAGGGAATGCTCTTCATTCCATGCAATGTCTTAGTGAGATACAGAGCATGACAATGCGGGGAGTGCTCTTCATTCCATGCAATGTCTTAGTGAGATACAGAGGACGACAAGGCAGGAAATGCTCTTCATTCCATGCAATGTCTTAGTGAGATACAGAGGATGACAAGACAGAGAATGCTCTTCATTCCATGCAATGTCTTAGTGAGATACAGAGGATGACAAGGCAGGGAATGCTCTTCATTCCATGCAATGTCTTAGTGTGATACAGAGGATGACAAGGTGGGGAGTGCTCTTCATTCCATGCAGTGTTATAGTGAGATACAGAGGATGACAAGGCGGGGAGTGCTCTTCATTCCATGCAATGTCTTAGTGAGATACAGAGGATGACAAGGCAGGGAATGCTCTTCATTCCATGCAATGTCTTAGTGAGATACAGAGCATGACAAAGCCGGGAGTGCTCTTCATTCCATGCAATGTCTTATTGAGATACAGAGGACTGTGAAAACATAAAAATTGATATGAGGCTGGGAACCCCAAAGGAAACACACCAACACAGGTTACAAAGGATATACAAGTGCTTTATTTAAAAGCTACAACAGTTACCAAAGTCAATTGACAAACGGATAGCTATTCGGCTCACAGAGTAACGTAACAAACTTCAACGAGGGTTCGATGCATTAGTAGAGAGACCGTACATTCGGAATACTTGGGCTTTTATATCCTTTATCCAGCCCTTGGCCAACCCCCTCGCGGGTTAACCATTCTTGGGACCAGGCCTAGGGTTCCTTGCCAGGTCAATCCTCTAATGTATGCACTTTGATCAGTTACGCTGATACAGTTGTTCATTTACACATAGGTCAGTAATAGGACAAGGTCTCAGTTCGCGACCCCGACAAGTGGCCTGCAGGCATATTAATTATTTGTGTGTGCGGAGGTCACAATGGCCAGAATCTCACTCAGAATGTCATTCGGCCTCCATTTTGATGTTCAGGGTGACTTCCACATTACAAGAGAACCTAAAATGGTGGCTAAATCCAAGATGGCGACTTACATTACTTTTCGTTAAGGTCAAGACCTTGCCGCGGAGTCTATTCACATGATATTTTAGACAACTTGGCGTAGGCCAATACACATTCAATTACTGTGATAGGAGGCATAATATTATTTCAATTCAAACAGACCCTTCTTTTGGTCTATGCCAAGTGCTAATATCATTCCTAATACTTTTGCAAATAGCTCCATGTATTGTCACCCATACATCCCGAATCATTGTCTGTAATATCTATAGCCATTAGGTCGTTCATCAGAACCTCTTGTAACACAAACTCTTTGGATGCTGTATCCGGGGCATATATTCTATGCCCTATTGTGCTCACTGCTTGGGCACAACATCCCCCTAGCATTCCACATATACTCGGAAGACATTGAAAACAGCAACAAAGGAATAGCAGGATCCCCAAAATAACCAGAATAACAGAAAGCACCTTCCAACCCCAAGATCGTAAAGAATCCCAGAACCAGGTGCTAAGATTCCAATCTCCTACAGGGTTATGTACTTCTGAACTAAGGACATGCAAGTTCTGTATTGCTTTAAAAATTGTTGGCGAGGAATCATGTACGAAAACACAGCAAGCAGACCCCACCAATTTGCATACTCCACCTCGTTCTGCCAGAATGACATCTAATGCCATCCGATTTTGGAGTGCTACCAATCTTATTGCTTTTTGTTCTAGTGTCATATTGTAGAGTATGTCCGTGGTCCGGTTGATCGTTCTCTCCAGTACCCTTGCTAATCCCCTAATGTTCTCAGAGTTTGTTATTTGTCCCCAAAAGGGCACAACTGATTTTGCTATATCTCCCAATACTTGCCCAGGGGTATCTCCGCTCTTGTTCCGCCGTGGGCGAGCCCTAGAAACCTCCAGTGTACTAGCTAAAAATACCCCGGGTAACAGGATTCCTAAATAACAGGTTCCCTGCCAATCCTTGGGCAACCAGGGAAATGCTAAACTACCACAAACAAAATATACAGGCCCCCCTACATACAGAGGCCTGTTTTCTCCAGTTAAATTTACAATGTTCATACAACCTTCAAAATCTCCCATTGGCCGAGTGCCATTTCTTTGTACACAAAAGGGGACCGAGTCAGGGCTATGATTTATAGAGTAAGAAGGAGGCACAGCGTCCTTATTGCCTATCGGAGCCATTTTAAAGGAAATTAAAGTTTGAAAAGGAAGAGACAGTTTATCAGACGGCCTAATAGAAGCGACATTAGGTTTACTTCTATTTGCAAAAAGCGAGCATCCCAGGGGAGTTAATTCACGTTTCTCGAAATCATTCAAATTAGTTCCATGAAAGTTCCCTGAGATGCTATCATTCCAACGGCCAAAGAATAGTGCTCTAAGAGAAGCATAGCAAGCAGTCGTTAAAGGTAAAGGGTGAATGTACCATCCTAGTCCCTTGTTCCCATGTTGCGGTAAATGAGTGCAAATCCAACAATTACTCTTATTAAAAATGGCATGCGTTGCATTCATTACTATCATTAGAGTGTTATTATGATACTTTTGTCTATGTTGGGAGTCTCTAGGGGACAGAGTGTGAAGGTGTACAGAGGGAGTCAAAGCAGTTGGTACAATCTCGGTCGATAGTAAAGGTTTTAGAGGATACATTTCTTCAAAGTACCAAAGTCCTACAGCAGTAATTGCAAAAATAACAATTATCGTTATCAAAACACAGCAGTACGTTTTCGGGGCCCAGGCACATTGTTCATTGTCCAAGTTGGTCACCCCCTTATTCACAAGTCCAGTGTGGGGAGCAGCAGTGGAGGTGGCAGTCATTGTAGTTCCTCAATCGACGACCCCAATGTTCATTGCTGGCGACGCTACGGTCGCGCGATTTCTTAGTCCTTCCCAACCCTAGCCAGCAGAATCCCTTTTCTTCCTGTTGTTCAACAGAAACTTTCTTGTACAAAAGAAAAACTGTCAATAACTTCTCTTTCCCAAATGCACGGAAAAACCTGTGCCGTAGTTCTATTTTCTTCATTGAAGGTTGTACCTGGTGGTACCCAAGATTGTTTGATCCGAAAACAAGGCGTCGTCACTTCCTGAGGGAAGCGACGTATCGGAGGCGACGGAAGTCGCAGAACTCGAAACAATGTTTTCCGGAAGTGATTTTTCAAAAGAGTGCGGAGACGAAATGGACTGTTCCCCAAGCTCCACGGGCTCAGAGAAATTCTCCGACGCACTCACAGCGCTGTTTGCTACTCCAAGATCAGAGACTGTAGCATCAGCGAGGGGATCTGCTTCTTCTGTAACGTGTGGCGTTGGGCGAGGAAGTTTCTTGACATGCGTCGCGTGGATCCAGTGTTTCTTCCCAGCCACCCGCACTGCTGTCCGGGTGACCAACAGCACCTGGTAGGGTCCCTTCCAACGAGGAGCGAGACAGGAAGACCTTTCGTAGGCCTTCACTAGGACCCAACTTCCAGACTGTATATCGTGTCCTGGGCCCGTGAACCGTACAGGTAAAGCTGAATGCACCTGGTGATAAATGAAATACAGGTTTTTAGTTAACTGGTTACAGTAGTCTACAAGCAATACATTTTCCACCTCTCTCAGGGCTTTAGGTTTTGGGAGACCCCAAATATTAGCAGGTCTCCCCATCACTACCTCAAATGGAGAAAGCCCAGTCTTAGTTTGAGGTGTGGTACGCATAGCCAATAATACAATAGGTAAGGCATCTGACCATTTCAGTTTGGTATCGGCACATGTTTTTGTAAGCTTATTCTTTAAGATACCATTATGTCTTTCCACCAACCCAGCACTTTGAGGATGTCTAGCTGAGTGAAATTGTTTCTCAATATGTAAAGCTGTGCATATCTGCAAAATTTCTGCTGCAACAAAATGAGGACCATTGTCCGACCAAATTACCCTTGGGAGCCCAAATCGAGGAAAGAATTCTTTTACCATAATCTTTGCAGTGGTCATGGCGGTAGCATCTTTAACGGGGAAAGCCTCGACCCATTTACTGAAGGCACAAATAATTACAAGAACATATTTCAGATTGTTACACCGTTCCATCTCAATAAAATCAAAGTGAATGACCTCGAAGGGAACATAAAGGGGCCCAAAGCATCCCCTTGGAGTTACTGTCCCCTTACCCACATTGTGCTGTAAGCAGATCATACAATTCCGAACATAATGTTTTGCAGTCTCCGGAATCTTGTTATTCACCCAAACTTGTTCTAACATTTTCGTGATCTGCTGAGCACACACGTGTGTAGGACCGTGTGCCATCGTAACCATTGCCAGTACATATGAATCAGGGAGCAACCATTTTCCTTCAGATGTATCCACCCAACACCCATCATCATCTAGTCTCCCCATTCCTTCGGCCCACCTTTCAGATTCTTCTAATGTGTAGCATCAGTTTGAATATCCCACACAGACCCAATACCTTCATCCATTACATAGGCATCTTTTGTTTCCCTTAGCGCATACATGTCCGTGCTAAGGTCTGTGGCCGTTTGCCTGGCTATCAGGTCCGCAAAAGCGTTCCCTTTTCCCACATCATCTATGACCTTACGATGTGCTGCACATTTCATGATCGCTAACTGCCTAGGGAGAGAGAGTGCCGAGAGCAATTGCACTATCAAGGGGCCATGCTGAATCTTGGTCCCATGTGAGGTCAGGAACCCTCTTTCCGACCAGAGCCTCCCAAAGTTGTGAGCCACCCCAAAGGCGTACTGGCTATCAGTATGTATATTTACTACTCGCCCTTCGGAGAGTTCACAAGCTCGGGTCAATGCTATAATCTCTGCGGCCTGCGCAGAGTTATGCAAAATTCTCTTAGTTTCAACAACTTTACTCAATGTAGTAACTGCGTAAGCAGCTGTAGATGTACCATCTGAAAGTTTGAAGCAGGAGCCATCACAAAACAGCTCCCCTTCTGCATTGTCCAAAGGAGTATCTATAAGATCTATCCTGCCCTTCGTTTCTTGTTCAGTGGTATACAGGCAATCATGTAATTCTTCGTCACCGCAAACAGTGTTTTGCGGGAAAGGTAAGAGTTCAGCCGGATTAAGAACACAACACCTCTTAATTTGAATGTGAGGGGCAAACAGAATGAATTCATACCTTGTTAACCGTGCAGAGGTGAGGTTTTGCGTTTGGGTTTTGTTCAATAGGATATCTACAGAGTGAGGTACCATCAAAATCAAATCATGGCCTAGGACCATTCCCTCACTCTGTTTTACAGACACGGCAGCACCAGCGACAGCTCGCAAACATCTTGGCAAAGCGCATGCGACAGGATCAAGGGCGGAGGAGTAGTATCCGCACGGCCTATTCTTCCCTCCGTGTTCCTGTGTTAACACAGCCAAAGCACATCCATCACATTCATGCACAAACAACACAAAGGCCTTGTCATAATTTGGAGTACCCAGAACCGGTGCAGAGCATAACGCGGTTTTGAGAAGCTCAAATGATCATTGATGTTCCGATTCCCATGGCAGTGGCAGAGAAATGCCCTTCTTCGTCAAAGCCAACATCGGTTTTATCACTAGCGAAAAGTTCGGGATCCACAACCTACAGTAAGAAGCCATACCTATTAAGGCTCTGACTTCCTTCTGTGTATTTGGAACAGACATGCCAGAAATGTGTTTTATTCTTTCAGGTGTCAATCTTCTCCCCTCCTTTGACAGGAGGTACCCTAAATAGGCGACCTCCTGACAACAATATTGAAATTTTTTGAGCGAAGCTTTATGACCATTTTTGGCTATATGAACAAGCAACAGTATAGTGCCTTCTTTACAAGCACTTTCAGAGTCTGCAGCCAAAAGCAAATCATCAACATATTGAAGCAGTGTACAAGTAGGTGGCAATTCAAGGGTGTCGAGCTGCTCTTTCAACGCTCTACTATAAATGCTTGGACTTTCAGTATACCCTTGAGGTGCCCTAGTAAATGTAAATGAGCGTCCCCCCAAGGTGAACGCCAACAAATATCTACTTTCCTTATGTATAGGGATGCTAAAGAAAGCATTTTTTAAATCCACAACGCTGAAGTGCGTAGCCGTAGCAGGGATCATTGTCAATATCGTCGTCACATCAGGCACGATTGGAAATTGTGGGGCGACAGCTCTGTTAATAGCACGAAGATCAATTATGAACCGGTATGGGATTGCATTGTAGCCTTTCTTATATACAGGCAAGATCTGACTTTTACACAAACTACCTGTAATCTCCTCGATCACCCCGCGATGCACAAAATTGGAGACAATGAATTTCAAAGCAAGCTCGCCCTCAACTGATATTTTATACTGCGGAATGCGTGGTAGTTTAACTCCATATTTCAAAACTATTTTAACGGGCTCAATCTGCAGTACCCCGACATCATTGTCGCCAACCGCCCATAAACATTCCGGGACAATGCTAAACTCAGGAGGTAAAGGTCGAATCAGAAACTGAGAATTAGGAAGTTGCTGTGGTGAAACCGTCAGCCGTACTCCATCAGAGGAACAATGAATTAATGCATTCAATTTCTTTAACAAATTCAACCCCAGCAAATTCTCTCCACAGTTCGAAGTGAGAAGAAAAGGGCAATGGTCCGTAAAGGGACCCAAAGAAATAGATACCGGTGAAGAAACCGGACAGACAATTGGTATACCAGAAAACCCTACGGAAACATTTGTTTGCCCTGACAGTGGAATGTTTGGAACCCGAGAATGATCAATGGAGCACTTCTGTGCTCCAGTGTCTATCAAAAACTGGTGTTTCCTACTCCCCACTAATAATTCAACGTAGGGGCCTCTCTGATTAACGGGAATAGGTGAAGGTTCCAAACCCTGCTTCGGGCAGTCCTAATGAAATAGAGTATCGTCGGAAGGAAGCTCTTCAGAAAGGTAGGCAGCAGAAGGGTGATCAAATATGTTCCTCGAGTCCACACTCGAGGTCTGATTTTCCCGTGAAAAAGGTTGCTGAGGATCTTGCAAAAACGGACCTCTATCAGGGCCCCCTGCTCCAGGGCGGCCCCTGGGTCGTCTACCCATACTCCCAAACGCACTATTTGACCTTTGTCGAAGGACGGGGCACTGTGCTCGCCAATGACCTTCCTGGCGGCAATAAGCACATTGATTAATATTCACAGGACCCAAAGGAGCACTTCCTTTTGGGACATACTGACCTCTGGTCTGTGTCATGCCTCCTCTGGGGTTTCTAACAATTTGTTGTAATAATACTTTGGTTTTTAAATCTCCTTTCCTCTTTTCTATTTTCTCCTTTCCATTATTAACACGGTTCTTCTAATACTGAGCCATGTGCAAAACCTCAGATTGGGATTTTGCCTGCCAAGCGCTCTCAGAGGACATAATCTGTGACTGGATGTCAGGCAACAATCCACGTACAAATTTGTCCACAAACAACCTTTTCCCAGACAGTGTACCCAAATCCTGCCCACTGAAGTCGGAAAATACCTGTTCGAATCTGTTAAAGAATTCGGTGGCGCCTTCAGTTTTCCCTTGAACACAGGCCGTAAGCTTGTCCCAAATCATTCTTTTCTCTGGAATTATAGTTTTTAATTTTGCAACAATTCTATCAGGCAAAGTAAGTATTACCTGTGGTGGTTTCTCACCTGCTGGTCTTTCCCCATCAATCCTAATCATATTAGCCCACGTATCTCCCAACCCTGGCACATCGTCCATTGTCCGAACCTGCTTCCATACATCTACGGGTAGGAGTACAGGGAATAGTAAGTCAATATCACTTAAGGTGAACACTGAGGACTGCAAGACGGACTCTATCTCTTTGTAAAACCCTGTCGGGTTTTTCCTGATATCGGGAACTGATTGTCTAATAGTGTTCACTCCCTGTCGTGAAAACGGGACGTGAACGAATTGCGATACATAATGTGCAGGGATATCCACAGCGGGTGCACCAGTCCCAGCATTGGCGGGAATCTCAACCTTTGGGACAAAGGTCGGAGGAACCTCTCTCATAGGCAACTGAGATATAGGTACCTCCGGCCGCTTACTAAGCAACAGAGCCAGGTCGAGCGCTAAGGCAGCCGAAGAAGTGTCGGGCGAAAAAGCCCTTTTACAAATCCCCAACAATTCTATGGGGCAACTAACCTTCTTTCTTAAACATTCTTCTTGCAGGTAATTACCTGAATTACCTTTCTTTGCATTTCTACTGTATACTGACTATGTGTGTCATGTACTTCATCTGGCGGAATGGATGAATCCGAGATCCATCGAATCGCATCTTTGGTACAAATTCGTACTTCCTCAGGTGCAGATCTACGACACAGAAGGAACCGTTTCTGTACATACATACTATCGTCTTCGTCATCCTCATCTCGTGACTTTTCAAAGTCCTTCCTATACTCAAACAATTTTTCAACATGACCATATACTTTCTGCTCTGTGTCCCTCAAAAGTGCCAAAGCATTTAGATCTCTCACCCCTTGTGGAAGATCCGAATTTTGTAATCTACCCCACATCACACATAAATGAGTCCCCAAACCTTCGATAAAAAATTTTTCTCTGGAAAACTGTTCAAATTAGATAATGTGGAAAAAACGTTAACTTGATCACCTTTCTCCATACAGTGTTTAGCCCATGCAAACAATTCCTGTTTTTTATCTGCAGAAACAGTATTACGAGTGACGATCTTTGATCCTGCACCTTGATCAACTTTAGTCAATACGGGGCCACTCAGGAGCAGAGGTGCAGGTAAATTTAATAGAGGTGCAACTATCGGCGCAGGAGGAAGGGGCGGTGCGATAGGTGGAGGAACAACAACTAGAGGAATAGGAACAATAGGTTGTACAGGGGAGCAGGAATAACAGCAGGAACAACAGCAGGAATGGGCAGAGCGCCCAAGAAAGGATCATACGGAGGTGGCGCAGAGGCACCAGGCCTGCGTTCGTTTAACAATTTTTCAATAAATTCTTCGGAAACATGAAAATCTTTAGAGGGGTAAATTTTCTGGATTCCAAGTGAAAAAGCCCTATCCATATTTTTAACTGATCCTGAATGTTTTTCTTTATCATATAACAACGCTTTTTCGGCATTTGTTTTATGACGGCGTGCATGTTTATCCCTACTTTTAAGCTGCTGTAACGCTTCTTTTTTCCAATTCTGTAATACATCAACGGCTGCAGGTCTAGCCTTCTTTTTTAGCAAAACCGATTCTAGGTATTCAATACGGGAGATCTCAAAACTGCCATTGATTGGCCACTGAAATTCGGAGGCATGTCTGGTCTGTCTGTGCCAAATATCATTAAATACTATACTACCAATGCCATACTTACAGTACATAGTACATGCCGGCGACCCCTCCTGTGGTGCCGGACGGCTAAATTCCAAAGATTGTCGATCGCTGCGGAACAGAGCCCTAAAGCAGCTAGACAATTTCCCAGGCATTTCACAAAAAATTGGTGTTACCTGGTCAATAATTGTGTCTGCAGATACAATACGCCAAATTCAAATCGTCAGGGTTAAATTAAGAGCCGGGTCACGACTGCACCTGACCAAACCTAAGGAGGACTTACGGTTTATCAAAGAACTTACCTAACGAATTTTACCTTGTGTTTGGTGGTTTCGACAAATCTGCCCGCCTAAAAAATGGACCGTCGTCAAGATGCCGTGTCAGACCACACGACTATCGTCCAAGGATCCGATCGTGCAGGGCTGCCGAGGTATCGCTTCTCGTTCGGTCGGGCCCGCAGAATCACACCGTCCGATCCCGGTTCGATAGTCTGCGTCAACCTTTAATGATCCGGCATCAATCTTGAGGGTCCCTATTCGGGCGCTAACTGTGAAAACATAAAAACTGATATGAGGCTGGGAAGCCCAAAGGAAACACCAACACAGGTTACAAAGGACATACAAGTGCTTTTTTTAAAAGCTACAACAGTTACCAAAGTCAATTGACAAATGGATAGCTATTCGGCTCTCAGAGTAACGTAACGAACTTCAACGAGGGTTCGACGCATTAGTAGAGAGACCGTACATTCGGAATACTTGGGCTTTTATGTCCTTTATCCAGACCTTGGCCAACCCCCTCGCAGGTTAACCATTCTTGGGACCAGGCCTAGGGTTCCTTGCCAGGTCAATCCTATAATGTATGCACTTTGATCAGTTACGCTGATACAGTTGTTCATTTACACATAGGTCAGTAACAGGACAAGGTCTCAGTTCGCGCCCCCGACAAGTGGCCTGCAGGCATATTAATTATTTGTGTGTGCGGAGGTCACAACGGCCAGAATCTCACTCAGAATGTCATTCGGCCTCCATTTTGATGTTCAGGGTGACTTCCACATTACAAGAGAACCTAAAATGGCGGCTAAATCCAATATGGCGTCTTACATTACTTTTCGTTAAGGTCAAGACCTTGCCGCAGAGTCTATTCACATGATATTTTAGACAACTTGGCGTAGGCCAATACACATTCAATTACTGCGATAGGAGGCATAATATTATTTCAATTCCAACAGGACGACAAGGCAGGGAATGCTCTTCATTCCATGCAATGTCTTAGTGAGATACAGAGGATGACAAGGCAGAGAATGCTCTTCATTCCATGCAATGTCTTAGTGAGATACAGAGGATGACAAGGAGGGGAGTGCTCTTCATTCCATGCAATGTCTTAGTGAGTTAATGAAGATGTCAAGGTGGGGAGTGCTCTTCGTTCCATGAAGTGTTATAGTGAGATACAGAGGATGACAAGGTGGGGAGAGCTCTTCATTCCATGCAATGTCTTAGTGAGATACAGAGGATGACAAGTCACGGAATGCTCTTCATTCCATGCAATGTCTTAGTGAGATATAGAGGATGACAAGGTGGGGAGTGCTCTTCATTCCATGCAGTGTTATAGTGAGATACAGAGGATGAAAAGGCGGGGAGTGCTCTTCATTCCATCCAATGTCTTAGTGAGATACAGGGGGTGACAAGGTGGGGATGCTCCCCATTGCATGCAATGTTATGGTGAGAAACAGGTGACGACAAGGCAGGGAATGCTCTTCATCCCATGCAATGTCTTAGTGAGATACAGAGCATGACAAGGTGGGTAGTGCTCTTAATTCCATGCAGTGTTATAGTGAGATACAGAGGATGACAAGGCGGGGAGTGCTCTTCATTCCATGCAATGTCTTAGTGAGATACAGAGGATGACAAGGCAGGGAATGCTCTTCATTCCATGCAATGTCTTAGTGAGATACAGAGCATGACAAGGTGGGGAGTGACCTTCATTCCATGCAGTGTTATAGTGAGATACAGAGGATGACAAGACAGGGAGTGCTCTTCATTCCATGCAATGTCTTAGTGAGATACAGAGGATGACAAGACAGGGAATGCTCTTCATTCCATCCAATGTCTTAGTGAGATACAGGGGATGACAAGGTGGGGATGATCCCCATTGCATGCAATGTTATAGTGAGATGCAGAGGACGACAAGGCAGGGAATGCTCTTCATTCCATGCAATGTCTTAGTGAGATACAGAGCATGACAAGGTGGGGAGTGCTCTTCATTCCATGCAGAGTTATAGTGAGATACAGAGGATGACAAGGCAGGGAGTGCTCTTCATTCCATGCAGTGTTATAGTGAGATACAGAGGATGACAAGGTGGGGAGTGCTCTTCATTCCATGCAATGTCTTAGTGAGATACAGCGGATGACAAGGCAGGGAATGCTCTTCATTCCATGCAATGTCTTAGTGAGATACAGAGAATGACAAGGTGGGGATTGCTCTTCATTCCATGGAGTGTTATAGTGAGATACAGAGGATGACAAGACGGGGAGTGCTCTTCATTCCATGCAATGTCTTAGTGAGATACAGAGGATGACAAGACAGGGAATGCTCTTCATTCCATCCAATGTCTTAGTGAGATACAGGGGATGACAAGGTGGGGATGCTCCCCATTGCATGCAATGTTATAGTGAGATACAGAGGACGACAAGGCAGGGAATGCTCTTCATTCCATGCAATGTCTTAGTGAGATACAGAGGATGACAAGGCAGGGAATGCTCTTCATTCCATGCAATGTCTTAGTGAGATACAGAGGATGACAAGGTGGGGAGTGCTCTTCATCCCATGCAGTTTTATAGTGAGATACAGAGGATGGCAAGGCGGGGAGTGCTCTTCATTCCATGCAATGTCTTAGTGAGATACAGAGGTTGACAAGGTGGGGAGTGCTCTTCATTCCATGCAGTGTTATAGTGAGATACAGGGGATGACAAGGTGGGGAGTTGTCTTCATTCCATGCAATGTCTTAGTGAGATACAGAGGATGCCAAGGCAGGGAATGCTCTTCATTCCATGCAATGTCTTAGTGAGATACAGAGCATGACAAGGCGGGGAGTGCTCTTCATTCCATGCAATGTCTTAGTGAGATACAGAGGACGACAAGGCAGGGAATGCTCTTCATTCCATGCAATGTTTTAGTGAGATACAGAGGATGACAAGTCAGAGAATGCTCTTCATTCCATGCAATGTCTTAGTGAGATACAGAGGATGACAAGGCGGGGAGTGCTCTTCATTCCATGCAGTGTTATAGTGAGATACAGAGGATGACAAGGAAGGGAGTGCTCTTCATTCCATGCAATGTCTTAGTGAGATAAAGAGGATGACAAGGTGGGGAGTGCTCTTCATTCCATGCAGTGTTATAGTGAGATACAGAGGATGACAAGGTGGGGAGTGCTCTTCATTCCATGGAATGTCTTAGTGAGATACAGAGGATGACAAGGTGGGGAGTGCTCTTCATTCCATGCAGTGTTATAGTGAGATACAGAGGATGACAAGGCGGGGAGTGCTCTTCATTCCATCCAATGTCTTAGTGAGATACAGAGGATGACAAGGCAGGGAATGCTCTTCATTCCATGCAATGTCTTAGTGAGATACAGAGCATGACAAGGTGGGGAGTGTTCTTCATTCCATGCAGTGTTATAGTGAGATACATAGGATGACAAGCCGGGGAGTGCTCTTCATTCCATGCAATGTCTTAGTGAGATACAGAGGATGACAAGACAGGGAATGCTCTTCATTCCATCCAATGTCTTAGTGATATACAGGGGATGACAAGGTGGGGATGCTCCCCATTGCATGCAATGTTATAGTGAGATGCAGAGGACGACAAGGCAGGGAATGCTCTTCATTCCATGCAATGTCTTAGTGAGATACAGAGGATGACAAGGTGGGGAGTGCTCTTCATTCCATGCAGTGTTATAGTGAGATACAGAGGATGACAAGGCGGGGAGTGCTCTTCATTCAATGCAATGTCTTAGTGAGATACAGAGGTTGACAAGGTGGGGAGTGCTCTTCATTCCATGCAGTGTTATAGTGAGATACAGGGGATGACAAGGTGGGGAGTGCTCTTCATTCCATGCAATGTCTTAGTGAGATACAGAGCATGACAAGGCGGGGAGTGCTCTTCATTCCATGCAATGTCTTAGTGAGATACAGAGGTTGACAAGGTGGGAGTGCTCTTCATTCCATGCAGTGTTATAGTGAGATACAGGGGATGACAAGGTGGGGAGTTGTCTTCATTCCATGCAATGTCTTAGTGAGATACAGAGGATGCCAAGGCAGGGAATGCTCTTCATTCCATGCAATGTCTTAGTGAGTACAGAGCATGACAAGGCGGGGAGTGCTCTTCATTCCATGCAATGTCTTAGTGAGATACAGAGGACGACAAGGCAGGGAATGCTCTTCATTCCATGCAATGTTTTAGTGAGATACAGAGGATGACAAGTCAGAGAATGCTCTTCATTCCATGCAATGTCTTAGTGAGATACAGAGGATGACAAGGCGGGGAGTGCTCTTCATTCCATGCAGTGTTATAGTGAGATACAGAGGATGACAAGGAAGGGAGTGCTCTTCATTCCATGCAATGTCTTAGTGAGATAAAGAGGATGACAAGGTGGGGAGTGCTCTTCATTCCATGCAGTGTTATAGTGAGATACAGAGGATGACAAGGTGGGGAGTGCTCTTCATTCCATGGAATGTCTTAGTGAGATACAGAGGATGACAAGGTGGGGAGTGCTCTTCATTCCATGCAGTGTTATAGTGAGATACAGAGGATGACAAGGCGGGGAGTGCTCTTCATTCCATCCAATGTCTTAGTGAGATACAGAGGATGACAAGGCAGGGAATGCTCTTCATTCCATGCAATGTCTTAGTGAGATACAGAGCATGACAAGGTGGGGAGTGTTCTTCATTCCATGCAGTGTTATAGTGAGATACAGAGGATGACAAGCCGGGGAGTGCTCTTCATTCCATGCAATGTCTTAGTGAGATACAGAGATGACAAGACAGGGAATGCTCTTCATTCCATCCAATGTCTTAGTGATATACAGGGGATGACAAGGTGGGGATGCTCCCCATTGCATGCAATGTTATAGTGAGATGCAGAGGACGACAAGGCAGGGAATGCTCTTCATTCCATGCAATGTCTTAGTGAGATACAGAGGATGACAAGGTGGGGAGTGCTCTTCATTCCATGCAGTGTTATAGTGAGATACAGAGGATGACAAGGCGGGGAGTGCTCTTCATTCAATGCAATGTCTTAGTGAGATACAGAGATTGACAAGGTGGGGAGTGCTCTTCATTCCATGCAGTGTTATAGTGAGATACAGAGGATGACAAGGTGGAGAGTGCTCTTCATTCCATGGAATGTCTTGGTGAGATACAGAGGATGACAAGTCACGGAATGCTCTTCATTCCATGCAATGTCTTAGTGAGATACAGAGGATGACGAGGTGGGGAGTGCTCTTCATTCCATGCAGTGTTATAGTGAGCTACAGGGGATGACAAGGCGGGGAGTGCTCTTCATTCCATGCAGTGTTATAGTGAGATACAGAGGATGACAAGGCAGGGAATGCTCTTCATTCCATGCAATGTCTTAGTGAGATACAGAGGATGACAAGGCAGGGAATGCTCTTCATTCCATCCAATGTCTTAGTGAGATACAGGGGGTGACAAGGTGGGGATGATCCCCATTGCATGCAATGTTATAGTGAGATACAGAGTACGACAAGGCAGGGAATGCTCTTCATTCCATGCAGTGTTATAGTGAGATACAGAGGATGACAAGGCGGGGAGTGCTCTTCATTCCATGGAATGTCTTAGTGAGATACAGAGGATGACAAGGTGGGGAGTGCTCTTCATTCCATGAAGTGTTATAGTGAGATACAGAGGATGACAAGGTGGGGAGTGCTCTTCATTCCATGCAATGTCTTAGTGAGATACAGAGGATGACAAGGTGGGGAGTGCTCTTCATTCCATGCAGTGTTATAGTGAGATACAGTGGATGACAAGGTGGGGAGTGCTCTTCATTCAATGCAGTGTTATAGTGAGATACAGAGGATGACAAGGCGGGGAATGCTCTTGATTCTATGCAATGTCTTAGTGAGATACAGAGGATGGCAATGCAGGGAATGCTTATCATTCCATCCAATGTCTTAGTGAGATACAGGGGAAGACAAGGTGGGGATGCTCCCCATTGCATGCAATGTTATGGTGAGAAACAGGTGACGACAAGGCAGGGAATGCTCTTCATCCCATTCAATGTCTTAGTGAGATACAGGGGATGACAAGGTGGGGATGCTCCCCATTGCATGCAATGTTATAGTGAGATACAGAGGACGACAAGGCAGGGAATGCTCTTCATTCCATGCAATGTCTTAGTGAGTTACAGAGGATGACAAGGCGGGGAGTGCTCTTCATTCCATGCAATGTCTTAGTGAGATACAGAGCATGACATGGTGGGGAATGCTCTTCATTCCATGCAGTGTTATAGTGAGATACAGAGGATGACAAGCCGGGGAGTGCTCTTCATTCTATGCAATGTCTTAGTGAGATACAGAGGATGACAATGCAGGGCATGCTTTTCATTCCATCCAATGTCTTAGTGAGATACAGGGGATGACACGGTGGGGATGCTCCCCATTGCATGCAATGTTATGGTGAGAAACAGGTGACGACAAGGCAGGGAATGCTCTTCATCTTTTTACAGTATTCCCCAAAATGCCACACCTATACATCCTTCCCAAAATACACAAAAGGATGGAGAAACCACCAGGAAGACCTATAGTGGCAGCAACTGAGAGTATACTTCAACCACTAGGGACGTACATTGATTACTTCTTGCAACCCATTGTACAAAAAACATCCACCTTTGTTAAGGACACCACACACTTTCTACAAATTTTGAATCAAATTGTATTGGATGAACATGATATTTTGTTCACTATTGACGTCGTAAGCCTCTACACAAGTATACCTCACGAACAAGGTCAAGGGGCAGTAGAAACCATCCTATTACAAACTGGGGAGATTGGAGCAAATAAGGAGTTTCTAATGATCCTACTGAAATTTATCGCCACACACTCTATTTTCGAGTACGGTCAGAAGTATTACAAACAAATATCCGGGACAGCGATGGGAGCTACCATGGCACCCACGTATGCCAACAGCTTTATGTATATTTTTGAAAGTAAATATATCCTGGAAAATGCCAGATGGAAGCCTCACTTGAAAACATGGGTGAGCTACATTGACGACATCTTTGGAGTATGGTCTGGAGAAAGAAGAATTGGATATGTTTTTGATATACCTGAATGGGATAGATGCACGGTTACAATTCACCCTAGAAGTTGGTGACCCTAACGTACATTATTTAGATGTGCAAACAGTAATCAATGGAAACAGGATAAACACTACACTGTATACAAAGCAAACGGATCGAAACAACCTACTACACCGCATGAGTTTCCACCCGCCGAATCTGTTACGTAATTTACCATTCGGGCAGATGCTGAGAATAAAGCGGATCGTTAGTGACACAGAAGACTGTGAAAGGCAATTGGAACTACTTCAAGAAAGGTTGAAAGTAAGAGGTTATCCTCAAACTGATTTACAAACAGCAAGAGAAAAGACTAGTACACGGACAAGAGAACAACTGCTCCCTAAAAGAACCGAACGAAAAAATCCAGATTTGGTGTTTATCACCACATATGCGATACAAAGCAATAAAATCAAAAATATTATCAGGAATAGATGGAGTATACTCACAAGCGATGCACGAACCAAGGATCTGTTTCCCCAACCACCGGTCTTTGCCTACAAGAGAAGCAACAACCTATGCAACATGTTGGTGAATACGAGAGACAAGAACTCTAATAGAAAACCAGACAAACATCCGGGCACGTATCCCTGCATGAGTTGCAGCAATTGCAATAACGTGATCAAAGGCAACTGCATTACGCATCCCAAAACTGGAGCCAAAATCAAGCTTAGGTACCATGCTACTTGTCTATCAGAAAACGTAATATATTCAATTAAGTGCCCATGCGGTATATATTATGTGGGAGAGACATCACGGAAAATAAGAGTGAGGATAAACGAACATAAGTCCTGCATTCGAAACAACAACTTGACTTCAGCAGTAGCAAGACATGTTAAAGAAAAAGGGCACTCTGTGACGCAATTGAAATTCGCAGTACTAGAGCTACAATCCACCAGGAAGTGTGACAAGGATATGAAGAAATGGAGGGCTCAACAGGAAGCTTTTTGGATTGACAAACTGGATTCCCTAGCACCGGATGGAATTAATGAAGAGTTTGATTTGAGTTGTTTTATGTAATTGTATCCATGACTAATTTTTCTTTCATTATATACATTCACATGACAGATTATGCAGAACCGCATTCTACACAATAATGGAGTAGACCACGTGTCAAATATAGGGTATTTAGATTTGGAATATGCTTGAACCAAATTTATCAGATAAACTAAAGGTTTGAAGCAGGATTTGTGACATAAATTAACGTAAAAAGTGTAGACATACACATTGTTAACAGAAGTTGTTTAGAGAAATTAATCACAGTACCGGTCACTATATTTATAGTAATGACATTTTGCATACTTTCATTTAAATATAGAGTGACCTGCAATAGTGGAAAGGTAATCACTAGGCTGCTGTGCTCAATTGTTTTACTGACCGTTTAAGTGATCGAGTCCATTACAACATGGCCGCCATGTGCACCGGCGGTTCCCCCTTGTTTAACATGATCAAGTTACCATGGTAACTTTTAACAACTGAGCATACAGAGGAACGCGCACACCCGCGATTCTCTGTAAGTTTCGTGGCACTGTGATTTGACACAAGGTAAGCGAAGTACAACGCTCCGCGTTGTTTTGTAACGCTGAGCCATTAGATAGGCTAAAGATACTCGTTCTTATGTCTTCTATAGGATTTGTGACGAGCACGAGTCTACCACGTACTCACAGACCAGATTAAGCTGAGCGATTACACGACTAGCGAAACAAACGCTGACATACAAGTTCACAAGGAAACCAGGTCAGATTTAATTTTCCTTGTGCTAGAACGGAAGATAAACACAGATAGCGTTTAATGTAAAGAGTGATTGCTAACTCTTGATTTCCTTTCGTTTTGTTTTTTCTGATCTTGCTTATTGTTTCCAAATCGCTGGGCTGTCTTTACACACTTCCATCGTTAACCGTATGTACTTTTCTTTTGTACTTACATGCTGATATAATGGAATTTCTATGGAATGCTTTATCTAATGATATATGTACACACGCACATTTCTGAACTGTGCTCTTATATGTGAAATGTATGGGGTTCTTTTCAATCTGGTGCATAATGGATACAAGATTGGGTCTAAAATGGGGGTTCTCTTTAACTCTTTGGTGATTTTTCAACTTAAATGGGTGTTGCATTGATTTTTACCAGGCCCTGATGAAGGAATTTATTCCGAAATGCATTGGCCACCCGTATAGGCATCTGCAGGAATAAGAGACCTAAGATCTCGTGAGAGTTAAGAATAAAATACAGCCACACTTGAAAAGAGATTCTTTTTGTTTGTCTTTTTGAAAGATTATGTACCTGAAGTTTAAAGACTCCACTTACTAGTGGCTATAGGAGTGCAGCCCGCACCGCTGGCTTCACGGCCAAGGTCATTGAACACAGGGAATGCTCTTCATCCCATGCAATGTCTTAGTGAGATACAGGGGATGACAAGGTGGGGATGCTCCCCATTGCATGCAATGTTATAGTGAGATACAGAGGACGACAAGGCAGGGAATGCTCTTCATTCCATGCAATGTCTTAGTGAGTTACAGAGGATGACAAGGCAGGGAATGCTCTTCATTCCATGCAATGTCTTAGTGAGTTACAGAGGATGACAAGATGGGGAGTGCTCTTCAGTCTATGCTATGTATTAGTGAGATACAGGGGATGCCAAGGCAGGGAATGCTCGCCATTCCATGCTATGAGACGCAGGGGGTAGAAATGCTAGAGATATTCTTCCATTAGGGCAAACAATACATTGAGATAGAAATCCTCAATGACCTTCGTTCCATACGGCGATGTACAAGGGCAAGGGCGCCCTCTAGGAGTTCCTCATCCATTCTGTTACATTTAGTACCAGAGGGAATAGAAAGGCCTAGGCTAGGGCTTTCTTCTTTTGGTGCAATGATACAGTGCGATGTAGATGATAGAAAAGCTCTGTATTCCATGCAGTGATGCAGTGAGATACAGGGCATACACATCTGTAGAAGGTACTTCATTCCATACAGTAGTACAGTAATGTAGTGGGAATAGCATTATTATTCTGTACTTTATTCGGTTTTTTTGTTAAGTGCTGCATGCAAAATCAGTCGCCTCATGGCTCAAGTGAAAATGCAAAGGGTAATACAGTGAAGGGGACGCATGCTTTTATGGTTGCACAGCCCTCAAGCATTTACAGGTATAGGGCGGGATGAGTAAGGAAGAGGCATTACAACTAAAGTCCCAGCCCAGTGATCCTGACTTTTCTATCTCCCAAAAAACCAACCTAGATAGATTCCGAAAGCCTCTATGAAAAGCACACGCTTAGAACGTTTTCAGAATTTTTGGAGCTCCTTTCAGCCTCCAGATTTTGGGGTACACGGCTTCAGAGATCCCCTTGCCTTTGTTTTTGGCATACGTTTTGGGAACAAGCATAAGGATGTTGAGCCAAGAGTCCTTGCCGGTTTGTAGTGTTTCAGACGGTTCGTAAGACAGTCCCGGCCATTGCCCCGTCAAACTACATGAAGAATATACTGTATTCTAAATTCAAGGGAGACAGCAGAGGGCTTGGAGGATCCAAGGCAGGCGGTTCAGGTTAAAAAGCAAGCAAGCAGCTCCATTATGTATTCATTTTTAAATCCTTTGTATAGGTAATTGCAATAGTTGAGCTGCAAATCAACTAAAACACGCATCCCTTCAACCCTTCGTCCCGGGAGGATAGCTTAGGGGCAACGTGCTCACCTTGGTAGCAAGACGACATGGAGCAACACAGGTTCGATCCCCGTGTATTAAGCGCGTTATAAATAACCTATCATATCACCCGTAACCATGGAACCTATACCCAGGATGGGGAGCACCCTCCTCAGCATGTGGAGTTGGCATTTGTGCTGTGAGATGAAGTCTGCAGTCAAATACTGCTGCTAGATCGGTCACTTTTGTGAATGGGGGTAACCTAAGGTAGTAGGCTTGGGGAAAAGAAATCTGAGACAACTCTTTGTCTGCGAAGGATCATTTCCATTTTTGAACTAACCAGGCAAAAGTTGCTCTCCAGTGTCCAGTCCTCGCTGCTCACAAGACAGCTAGGCAGCTCACTCTGGGTGGTGGAGTGCTCGTCGGCCATTGAGAATCACCAGTAGGAAGTTGGAGAGAAGGGCACAAGGTGACAGGGTTGAACCTTGTTGCACTGCACTATGAACGCGGACATTACTCTAAATGCCCAGGTATGAATTGTTCATTAGCACCCATTTGTGGGAGCCAGCAAATCAGGTTGCTTGGATCGCGGGCTGAATCCCACGATCCAAGCAATCATATGGCTGCTCCCCGCCCAGTCATCTTCCCTCTACCCACCACTCCCTTGGTCACTGTTTCCTTCCTTACCAAGCCCCTCCCACACTCAACGTATTTTGGTGGTGGTGCAACAGCCGCTCCAGACTCCCGGGCTGCCATGGAAA
Source organism: Ambystoma mexicanum (assembly GCF_040938575.1). Classification (NCBI taxonomy): domain Eukaryota; kingdom Metazoa; phylum Chordata; class Amphibia; order Caudata; family Ambystomatidae; genus Ambystoma; species Ambystoma mexicanum. The sequence continues at coordinate 1,232,863,617 of NC_090932.1, read as the reverse complement.
TGGAAGAAGGGCTCTGCATCCCCGCCGGAGTGGGTGCTATTGCTTAAGTTGAATGGTCCAGTGTTGCATGGGACGGACTGGTCTAGAAGGATCAAGGTGCAGGGCAGCTGCATTTTGATGCTTCTGTGCATAAAGGTTTTCTTCACAGATGTTGGTGCCTTATTTCTCCCAGGTCTGAATCCAGACATACAGAAAATTTGGGTAGTTTTATTTTAAGCCCTGAACTGCACAGTGACGGGTTTGCTATTGGTCTAGAACCATCCTTTTGAGCTTAGAGCCCTTTGGATAGCATGAATGGAGATTGGGATGCAGAATAACTGACACCAAATAATCAAACCAACTCAAGAAGATGCCTAAGTTTTCTGTTTTATTATCAGTTTATTATCAGTTGTCAAACATGGAGTTACAATGGGCATCAATGGACGTTCGCTGGAGCTCTTGTTAAAATTCACATGAAAACACATTTATATACTAAAAATTCATCACATGTGACGTCATACTAAGTGGCAAATGTGAAATACCTAAGAAGAGTTGGTATAGGCTCAAGGCGAACATGCAAGTATACTTTCTATATGGGGTTGGATTGTGATTGGGTAACTACTGTCAGATGGACAACTTATGCCTACCTCTAGTGCAAGTCCTCTTCAGCACGACTAAGTACACAGTATATAATTGGCTTTCAAACTATAAGGCCCTTCGCTATATGGCCCACTACAATTGGTTGGCATGCTTGTGCCATGTCTGAAACATTCGGTACACTTAGCAGCAGGTAAGCTCATGCCTAGGTGCCAGGAGGTGGACTTGACTCTACCTCCCCAACCATTTAGCCCAACGTCTCTCATCACCCATGCCTTCTGCCATGAAGATTGTCTTTGAACTTGGCCTTGCAGTGTAGTCTTGCCTGTGAGAATATAATGGAGTGCAGGCACGCCCTATCGCTTGTTCTAGAACTCCAAGGCCAACTCCATTTCCATTCTTGGCTCATGTGGCAGGAGACCACAATTTGGACCATTTTGCAGTAATTAAAAGTCTTAAATGAATACAATTTGACACATATGGTGTTCTTTCTTTGCACCTTAACAAGGGATGATTCAGCTTCTCACGTTTGCCACCTTCAAGAATAGTTAACCAGTCTTGGCTGCCTTAAGCCTTGATACCAGGGCAGACAGCTTTGCCATTCAATTCCGCGTTCTCAGCTAATTCTTACTGCGGCCCAGTTTTTGGCTTTTCTTCTCCATGAGTCTGAGCCTACTAAATTCATGACATCGATGTCCAGCTTCTATACAATGGCGGCTCCGCCTGCAGTCTATTTACTATTTATAGCCAGCTTCTAAAATTAGTCTACTTGCCTTTCTGTATCTGTACAGTTATTGAATGGCTTGCATTTTCTGCAGTGTGTCACACAAGTGCAATCTTCTTCGCATATGAAAGTTTACTCAATTCTTTACTTCGTTGTCAGTTTCTATAAGGTCCATGCTTTGTCTTCAGGCAGTCTTCTCAGGGTGTCACGCTCGTTTCTTGTGACGTCACCAGCTCTTATTTCGCTCTTTTCAAATTTCTTCGCTGAGTTCTTCCCTCAGATTATCGTCTCTTTGGGAGTACATTTAATAGGGCTGGTTTTCTAAGTGGGTATCTTCTTTCAAACATTCTCCGGGGTATGGTCACAACTGCTGGTGTCAATTTCAGATTTCCAACATACAGTAGGTAGGGGGCAGGATTTCCTGCAGAAACATGCAGCTGCTCCTCTACACTTTATTTCTGTGTGGGTGTTACATTTGTTAGTGAAGTGTGTAATGGAGCTGTAGTCATGGTCTCAGAAATTAAAGATGAGTTGAATAGTCAGTCGAACCAAATATGTTTATTTGGATAAGCTATCCATAAAACAATTACTTACAATAATAAATATTTTTTTAAAAAAACAGAACCAGTTTTTGCAAATGGAATGAGAAACTTGGTCCAAAAAGATTTAAAAAATATTTGATACAATGAAGTATAAATAAGTTAAACAAACCCAAAGTAAACACAACATTTCATAGTCTCGTGAGTGCTGGTGCCAAGGTTGAAAATAATACTTTCACCAGGCTAGATGTGCATGGGAGATTGTTGTAGAGGATGCCTTCATTTTTTGTGATCTCAGGCTCTGATGGTTTGACGCCTGAGAGCAAAGTATGTCTAGTAGAGTTACTGAGAGGAATGGGGATGGTGGGTATTTTCCAATAGTTTCTACGTAGTTCAAAGTAGCATAAAAGATCACTGGTTAATGTTTGATTGGGTTCTAATGTGGAGCATGCACAAGTTCAGCTGGTATCTTGGTGCTACTTGGAGTCTCTTGTGCGACGAGGCAGCCCTTCTAAGGAGATATAAAGGTCCCATTACAAATCCCCACTCGGGAGCCCCAGGGACCTTTGGAAGTAAAGCCATTGGGCCTCATTACAAGTTCGGCGGGTTGTCACCAAACTCGTAACACTGTTTCTGCCACCTGACATACCGGTGCCACCAGGACATTACAAGTCCCGGAGGCCTGGGATATCAGCAGGCGGGAAGTGTAGGTCCCCATTCCCATGGAGTCCAAAAGGACTCTATGGGAATGGGGACACAGAAGCAGCAGCACTGTTGCTCACAGTGCCAGTGATTCCGTGATAACTCTGCCTGCTGGGGCCGTTGCACCTGGCAGGTTAGAAATGCCGGGCGCAACGGCCCAGGAAGGCAGAGTTGGAGTGTGGCGGTCCGGAAAGGGTGCCGGTACGGTGCGAACAGCATCCTTATTTCCGGACCGCCACGCTGGGAATGAGGCCCAATATGTGTAATGTAAAATCTCCCTGTATGCAGATCCAGACTCTAGGTCTGGAAAACCCTCAGCAGAGAAAAGGAATTAACCAACCACGCCCCATGCTTACAAAAGACATTACAAATAGAAGGAAAAATAAACACCTGCTGGTCCTGCCAGTAGAGGCAGAGGGAAAGATCAAGCGAGTTGGATGAAAGTGCATATGCAGTAAGGACCAGCAATCTGGCCTCTATATAGCTGTAAGCCGGCCCCTGAACACCCCGGGTCGGATGACCCAATCGAGTGACAGCACCAGCTCAATCACACAAGTGCAATCTGTCACCTTAATACCCAGCACATAGGCATAGCATACACAAAGTAAACATCATCCAGACCAAGGAGCCTTTGTCTGTCTTGGTAAAAGCTGCATGGAGGCCCTAAGCAGGGAGGCTTGGCAGCAGAAAGACAGGCACGGGGGCGGGCTGGCCATTGAAAAGTAGCAGATTTTGGGAAGCCTGGAACAGTTAGAGGCCAATGGAGATTGCAATGGCGAGACTGTGCAGGGACGTAGCCCTGGTCAGAGGTAAGCTTTGAGAAGTGTAGGGGAGTTTAGAGGAATCAGTTTGTGTGAGCCAGAGTCTCTAGAATGGGAGGGTACGAGCTTGGTGAGGGAAACAAGCAGTACCATCTGGGAAGTAAGAGAAATAGTGAAGCAGGAGAAGGGCATCAGCTTAGTCATGGACATAGGGCCTCATTCCGAGTTTGGAGGTAGCCGTGGTGCTATTAGCACCACGGCTGCCTCCAAACCTGGGTCCGGTTTGGCTGAATGGGGACTTAACGGGTCATTCCGACCTTGGAGGACCCGGTAAATCCCCATTCAGTAAACCATTCCCCATTCCCATTTGAGCCCCAATAGGGCTCAATGGGAATGGGGAAGGCGCTAATTACGGGCCCGCAAATAGCGGAAAAGGGCGGTAAGGGTTTACCAGCACCGGCATCCTTACCGGTGCCGGTAAACCCTTACCGCCCAACTCGGAATGAGGCCCATAAAGTGTATCACTTGGGAAGTAGAGGGGAACCTGGAACAGAGATCTCCAGAGGAGCCAGAGAGGGGGAGAGAGATTACCAGGGAATAGATGGGGGCAATTACAATTCTGGAGGGGGAGGCAGGCGATACCATTTATGAAGTAGAAAGATTAGTTGGGTGGAAAAGGAGTCTGAGGTTTACAGCGAGAATGGAAGAGACTACTGGTAGTGAGATACAGAAAGACACTGGGCCTCATTACACGGTAGGCGGTAGCCATGGTGCTGTTAGCACCATGGCTACCCCCTTACTGCATTCCGGGTCTGTGTTCCCGGAATAGGGACTTACCAGGTCATTCCGACCTTGGAGGACCCAGTAAGTCTCCATTCCGATAACCATTCCCCATTCCCATTGAGCCCCCATAGGGCTCAATGGGAATGGGGAAGGAGCTAATAACGGTACCGCAAATTGCGGTACCGTTATTAGCTCTGAAGTCCCTTAGCGGGTCCCTTCCATAACGCCTGGTAAAACCAAGCGTTACGGGAGGGACCCGCTAAGGGACCTAGTAGTAGGGCAGTAAGGGATTACTGGCACCAGCGCCCTTACCGCTGCCGGTAATCCCTTACCGCCTACCGTGTAATGAGGCCCACTGACTGTAACTAGAGGGGGAAGGCTGCCATTTTAGAGAAGGAAGCAAGTGGTGCCAGCTGGGATTCTGCAGGAGGAAACTGGTAAGAAAGAATGATCACACCAGATAGAGTCTGTGGTGAACAAAACAAAGGTGGGCATAAGGGTCCAGCTGGAGAGGAGGAGACTGCCTTCTTTAAAGACATTATAAGATACTTTTGTTTTGGACAGTGGAGTCGTGTTTGTTGAACATTGGGATCTTGGGTGTCGCAGTTTGGATATTTGTTGGACTTTTGGAACACTGTATATTGTGTAAGAGAAACCCCTGTGACCTGGAGGGCAGTACCTTTGGGTATTTCGCGTGGGGCATCCCTGTTTGCCCTTTTAGATGGGCTGTAGTCTTTAGCCCTTAACTTTGAGGCACCATACCATCCAGAACACCTCAATATTTAGTTTTTCCACCAGTTTCCTGAACCGTATGATATTTCAGTTCAGATGCAGCCTAACACTTTATGATTTACTTCAACAGAATTGTGAATGAAACTCTTAAACCGTATCTTTGACTGCTGGTCCTTATTTCTGATAACATAAGTGACGAGGTGGCAAGACTACAGCTCCCATGGTGAGTACTCACCACACCTGCGGAAGCTATTCTTTCTTTTTGACCACATAACTTATATGACAGTCCTAATTATGTGACCAAGGTAACAGAGATGATCGAAGCATGCAATAAAAGAGCAGACACGTGTTGGCATTTAGGGCAAATGTGCCAGTGGATAAACAAGCAAACACCCGTGTCAAAGAAAACACCAGACTACCATCACTGGGACAGGATAACATAGAGAGTGGAGCTCCCATCAACACCAGCTGGATCAGTCTTCTTATGTACACCTCCAGAGTAATAGCTCAGCAGCCAGATATGTGTACTGTCTATGAAGAGTCACTTTTACAACTACTCCAACATCATGTTCACCCCACTGGACCCCTCATTCGCAGTCCAGAGTTACATCTTATTGGCAAGCTTATCGAATGGCACTGCCAGCCAGACAGAATATTGCTACGCCTATGAAATAAAGGTATCTGTAATGGGGTTTTCCCTCAGCACATCAAGTAAAGACCAAAAGGCCATGTGTTGCCCTCACAAAATATCTGGGCGTAAGGGCATTTGTGAGGATCGATGCTGAGCTCCTGCATAAAGGATATTCAAATGAATACAGCCCTGAATGACAGGCAGCCACCGGGCAGCATGCACAGTGATGTGCAGTTTCTTCACCTCCACTTTGATTATCAGAGGAATGGGTAATATTCTCAATATGTCTTAAGAGCCAGGGTCCTTACAGGCACAGCCCACCAACACAATGTGGTTTTGCATGTCCTCTTCCTCTTCCTCTTCCTCCTCCTCCTCCTCCTCCTCCTCTTCCTCTTCCTCCTCCTCTTACTCCTCCTCTTCCTCTTCCTCTTCCTCCTCCTCCTCCTCTTCCTCTTACTCCTCCTCCTCCTCCTCCTCCTCTTACTCCTCCTCTTCCTCTTCCTCCTCCTCCTCCTCCTCTTCCTCTTCCTCCTCCTCTTACTCCTCTTCCTCTTCCTCCTCCTCTTACTCCTCCTCTTCCTCTTCCTCCTCCTCCTCCTCCTCCTCTTCCAAATGCTTGGCCCCCCCACCCCAAGATCTCTTTGCTGAAGACAAATAGATTGTCTTTTCTAATCTCAGTCCATCTACGTAACTGCCATTGTATACTTGATAGCTGCTACATGAGAAAAAGATCCTCTCGTTCCACTCCCAGAAAAATCTCTTTTCCCATCTCAATCACTCCTAGCTTCATTACACATTTACCACTAAGACTTGACGAAACTACACCCACTGCTCCCAAAATCACTCCTTTGTCCCATCTCAATCACCCATAGCTCCAATACACACTTGGGTGAAACTCTGCCCAGCCTGGCTTGTGGCTGTAATCAAATTCTGAGGGCAGCATTTGGTAGTCCCGAAAGATCCCACAGGACTACCTACAGCAAAAAACAGGCCAACCT